>NC_090413.1:24826600-25126600 GCF_036365525.1 Heterodontus francisci | reverse complement strand
CCACCTACCTATACTAGGGGCAATTTGTAATGGCCAATTTACCTATCAACCTGCAAGTCTTTGGCATGTGGGAGGAAACCGGAGCACCCGGAGGAAACCCACGCAGACACGGAGAACTTGCAAACTCCACACAGGCAGTACCCAGACTTGAACCCGGGTCGCTGGAGCTGTGAGGCTGCAGTGCTAACCACTGCACCACCCCAAAGTTAGGTCCTACATATTAATCTGCCTTAGCTGAGGTCCAGTGGAAGACACGTTCATCCCAGGGAGTTGGACTAAACCTAGATTTCAGAGTTGAAGGATAGTGTGTTTTGGGTGCTTTTAGGGTGGCACAGTGGTTAGCACCACAGCCTCACAGCTCCAGTGACCCGGGTTCAATTCTGGGTACTGTCTGTGTGGAGTTTGCAAGTTCTCCCTGTGTCTGCGTGGGTTTCCTCCGGGTGCTCCGGTTTCCTCCCACATGCCAAAGACTTGCAGGTTGATAGGTAAATTGGCCATTATAAATTGCCCCTAGTATAGGTAGGTGGTAGGGAAAATATAGGGACAGGTGAGGATGTGATAGGAATATGGAAGTAGTGTAGGATTAGTATAAATAGGTGGTTGATGGTCGGCACAGACTCAGTGGGCCGAAGGGCCCGTTTCAGTGCTGTATCTCTAAACTAAACTAAATGTTCTTTCAGACTATCATTCTGCCTTTTTTTTCGCAATTTTCTAGTCCATATTTACTTTCTCTCAACGTCCCACAACATATCCAACTGCTTGGAAGGCTATGTGACCTAGGCCATTGTTAATCGTCAAGATGCACAAGAGTGACTTTAGCCATTTTTTCTCCTCACTCCTTGCCTCTATTCAATAAACAAAGGGTTGAGATGGAGAGCAAAGCACTTTGTAACTATTAGTGTGTTGCAATGCATCA
Organism: Heterodontus francisci; assembly: GCF_036365525.1. Lineage (NCBI taxonomy): Eukaryota > Metazoa > Chordata > Chondrichthyes > Heterodontiformes > Heterodontidae > Heterodontus > Heterodontus francisci. The sequence continues at coordinate 25,125,684 of NC_090413.1, read as the reverse complement.
ATGTACTCGAACTATATCTGTCTGGTGCAGTTATTCCAATAAAACAGTCCTTTTGTCTGAAGGTGACCCAGGGACGTGCTTTTTCAATGCTGTCTTTGTGTGACTGGAGTCCAGAAGCAGGTTCTGTGCCCTGACTTTTGGTTTTGAGCCTGATTTACAACCCTAAGTGTTTATAGAGACTTTCTATTGTAAGATGACCAGTGCAAACAGGATCTTTTGACTGATGCAGTAGATGTTAAACTGCAGCAAGGCTGACACTGTTTTTGGCCCTCTCCACGGTAACAGGTGTACGATATACATCAATTTCAACTATTAGTCGTCCCTCTCCTGCCTCTTAAAGGATGAATTAGCAATAGACGCCATTTGTAAGGCAAATATTTATAGATGCCTTGACTGCACGATTTGTGACGAATACCTCTCGGGCTGATGTCTAATTTCCCACAGTATCAATAAAGGTCCCAGGCAGCTTTACTATGTCAACCTCTGGCATCCTTAACTCAATAGCTGCAATGATAAAATACCGGGAACTTACTCCTGCCAGGACTCAGCTAGAAAACTGAAGCCGGGCTGATGGTGGTAGGTATTACAAAGCTACATGCCTGCAGTCCAAGCATTGGCAGCTTCCACTCCAAGCCAGTACATACTTTCCACAAAGCCCCTTCACAAATACAACGGCACACACGTGGGCTGTTGCCTGGTATGGATCGGTTTGAGGACAAATGAACCAGTGGTTAGCACCGCAGCCTCACAGCTCCAGCGACCCGGGTTCAATTCCGGGTACTGCCTGTGTGGAGTTTGCAGGTTCTCCCTGTGATCACGTGGGTTTCCTCCGGGTGCTCTGGTTTCCTCCCACAGCCAAAGACTTGCAGGTTGATAGGTAAATTGGCCATTGTAAATTGCCCCTAGTATAGGTAGGTGGTAGGGAAATATAGGGACAGGTGAGGATGTGGTAGGAATATGGGGTTAGTGTAGGGTTAGTATAAATGGGGGGTTAATGGTCAGCACAGACTCGGTGGGCCGAAGGGCCTGTTTCAGTGCTATATATCTAAATCAAAAAATTAAATCAAACCTATGAAACTGTCGGAACAGGAAATGACCTGCTGATCCCATCAAGCCTGCCCCACGTCAGGATAGCTGGAGAATCACAACTAAATACTTCCACCTTCCTGTCCCACCCACCATGTGATCCCTGAGACAGGCAATAAAACCAAGAAAAACCGAGGGCCAGTAAGGGAATAAATACTCCGCACAATTTCTCGCCAATCCAGTCAGGCAATCGAAACTAGTCCCGGTGAGCACACGGACCTAACATTATCTATAAAGACAGACACTCACCTTCTTTATCATCATGTGATCTCTGCTGTCGTCCACGGCCCATTCAGCTTATTCTTGAAGACAGTCAATACCCACCACACCAACTGGCAATGCATTCTCAGAGGGTAGCGAGCCTGGGAGAAGCTTTCCAGTCGAGTCCTACCCTTGCATAGTTTAAACTCCCCTCCTCTCCAGTCTACTAAACCAAAATAATCCGTCAATAGGCACACAACCAATTGAAGCAATTAAATGCAGTCCTTAATGACTGTGCCTGGAAAGTAATAGAGACATGAGCTGCACAATTTGGCAGGATTTCCAAGGTCAGTTTTCACTGTTCTCTGCCCTGTTTCTTTCCTTGTCCCCGTCCCATCATCCCTTCTGTCATTTAAAATCTCCTACCTTCCACCCCATCACAGATACTCCCTTTTGTTCTTTCCTCCCTCGATTTCACCCCCCACCCCCCATCTCTGAACTTGCTTAAAACCGGTTCCATCTCTAACTTTTTTTCAGTATTGATGAAAGGTCACTGACCTGAAAAGTTAACTCTGTTTCTCTCTCCACAGATGCTGCCTGACCCAAGCATTTCCAGAATTTTCCGTTCAGTTCAGATATCCAGCATCCACGGTATTTCATCTTTGCAGACTTGGAGGGAACCTGGTGGAGATCTATAAAATAATGAAAGGGCTGGATTGTAAGACTATTGATAGATGCCCTGATCCTCCTGAAATAACCAGTCATATAGATGTAAAATATCCAATGGCAATATTCAAAGAACAGGACTTACTCTCAAAATCCATTCACTTGGAGTTAAAATTGGGCCCATTGTTTCCCATAGCCTTGGTTTCCACAGCACATTGCTTTAAGCTCTATTTATATTTCAGTTTAGGTACAAAAGTAATCCCTGGCTGTTTGGCTGTTGCTTTGATGATCAGTGTGGAGTGGATATTCCTGTGCGATAGAATTCACGGCACAGTAACAGGCCATTCGGCCCAACAGGTCCCTGCTGGTGTTTATGCTTCCTCCCGCTCTACATTATTTAACCTTATTAACAGGATAGCAGGGTCATTCGAGACCTCAGGCAGTGGTCGTCCCTGCCCTTTTGCGAGTCACCCCAGGCCCAGATAGGGGTCCCAAGCTCAGGGTTATGAGCTGCGCCCAACGGCAGAACCAGCTAATCTTTGGTGGCGATGGCGGAAGACCTCGAGCCTCGAGGGACAACAGCTACTTCCAGGCGGAGGATCCTTCAGGTAGAGGACTTGAGTTTCCTTGAAAGCTGACATGAGGAAAGCAATGGGAAACTACCTCGTACTTTTTTCCGCAACTGAAGGCAAAAACACAGGACCGTGAGGCTGGAGAAATGAGTAAAGGACCTGTCCTTGAGCAGATCACCAGTACTACCACAATTAGCACATCCTTCTATTCCTCTCTCCCTCATGTGTTTATCTGGCTTTCCTTTAAATGCATCTATGCTATTCACCTCAACATCCCACCACCCCCCCGCCCCACCCACCCCACGATAGTAAGTTCCACATTCTCACCACTCTGGCTAAAAAATTTTTTTCCTGAATTCCCTATCGGATTTCCAGTGACTATCTTAGATTTAGTTTATCTGTCTCCCACAAGTGGGAACATTTTCTCAGCAGCTGGTAACTGAACTGTACTGAGTCATGCAGACGAGGGTAGTCCCAGCTTACAATGGGTTAGCTGACCTCCATTGGAGCTATTCGCTTTGGAGTCCCATGCATTTCAGAGGCAGCCAGTGTTCCTGTCCCCTACCCAGAGCGATTCCCGTCCCCTACCCAGAGCGATTCCTGCTGGAACAACGGACTGTGGGGATCTTGGAATTGGACAGGCTTGTGATGCTGCTCAGGGTCGAGTAGCCAGACAACTCCCTGCTTCAGTTCGAGCCTGAAGGCAGCTACTGGAGACTGACCACAGTCTGTGGGCCCTGTAGCACAGAGCAAGTTAGGAGGGGAGTGTAGCTGGGGGTAGAGGAAACTGCTCTTAATAAATCTTATGCTTTGCATTGACATTTCAGTCAACCCAGTGCCAGGAGACAGCAAAACCTCCAAGGATTTTGTGCCTTAATGGACCTCGAATTATCCAACAAAATCAGATAATAGAACAGGCCTACTCTAGGAAGGGTTTGAACTGGTTAGAATTTAATTCCGTTTGCTCTTCAACTGCCCCTTGACCTTTCAACAAACATGCTTTGTTTCCATGGCGCTACCATGATCCTTTTCCGATATGTAATGGAGAGGCCTCGACACAAGTTGGCCCCTGAAAGAGATTTCGCTCACTTTATATATGAAACAAAATCCCTGCCAGTGTCCCCCAGCCTGACATTTAGAGTGCCAGCAAAGACTGCCTTTGTCTGTGGAAACTATCCTGTTTAATTACCCTGTAAAGGCTTTGAAAGCTTGTTCAGACACCCACATGCTGCTGCTTTCAATGTTGGTTCTGTCCATTCGATTTGGAGAATTTGCATTGTTTTTCTTCTCCCCGACTCTAATCTCTTCCAACTCCTACAACCCTCTGTGCTTCTCTAATTCTTGCCTCTTGCACATCCCTGATTTTCATCACTTGACCACTGGCAGCCGTGCCTTCATCTGCCTGGGCCCTAAGCTCTGGAATTTCCTCCCTAAAACTCTCCGCCTCTCTACCCTTCTCTTCCCCCACCCCCCCCACCCCTTGAAGACACCCCTTAAAAAACTACCTCTTTGACCAAGCTTTTGGTCACCTGCCTGAATAGTTCCTCATGTGACTCAGTTTTGAACTTTGTTTTATAATGCTCCTGTTGAGCACCTTGAGATGGGTTAGCACCGCAGCCTCACAGCTCCAGGGACCCAGGTTCAATTCTGGGTACTGCCTGTGTGGAGTTTGCAAGTTTTCCTTGTGTCTGCGTGGGTTTCCGCCGGGTGCTCCGGTTTCCTCCCACAGCCAACGACTTGCAGGTTGATAGGTAAATTGGCCATTATAAATTGCCCCTAGTGTAGGTAGGTGGTAGGGGAAGGTGGGGGATGCAGTAGGGAATATGGGGTTAATGTAGAATTAGTATAAATGGGTGGTTGTTGGTCAGCACGGTCTCGGTGGGCCAAAGGGCCTGTTTCAGTGCGGTATCTCTAAGAGACGTTTTACTCTGTTAAAGATGCTATATAAATGCAAGTTGTTGCAGCAGCACTGACAGCTTCTGAAGCATTGGGCAGGGAGGGGGAGGTGGTGGGTCGATCTTATAAAGATTAGAATGTGCAGTAGTTGAGGCTAACAGGTTAACTGTGTTTAAGAGGAATCTAAATAAACACACGAGGGAGAAAGGGTTAGAAGGATATGTTGGGGTGAGATGAACAGGGGTGGGAGGAGGCTTGTGTCGAGCATAAACACCAGCATGGAAGAGTTGGGCCGAATGGCTCATTTCTGTGCTGTAATTTTCAATACAAGTCAATGCAAAATGGATAGTGTTCCCCTACCCTAGTACCAATGACCCTCACCAGAAAAGAGGTCAGTGTTTTCAGGAGAAACAGAGACCAGGGGGGAAACGAGTGGAAGAGGAAACATACCTTAACCTTTAGATGCCAGTTGATGACGTACTCCAGCAGAACATGGCTTGACATTTTCTAAAGGCAAAAGGGTGTAACCATGATATAACACAGCACCAGATGGGAACAATGAAGATATTCTTTGTTACAATTGTGGTAAATTGGTGGATGGGCAATGTCACTCTTCCCTGCACTCCCCTCCCTTTTGCAAGAGCTTGCTGTATGTGAAGAGCACTGAGGAAATATTGGTCGCACACCCAATACAAGCTTTGTGCTCCCTTTCACTGGCTGCAATTGCTGCCATTGAGCAGGGGGTCTCCAGGAGGCTGATGGACTGGAATGCCTTTTTTCAACTGCAGGGTCCCCTGCGCTGTGAATGTCAATGGTGGGATTGTAAAGCTTCCAAATATCAGGACAAGTCGGCAGCTTTTATTTAATTCATGAGATGTGGGCATCGCTGGCAAGGCCAGCGTTCATCACCCAGCCCAATGTTGCTCCAAAGGTGGTGAGCTGCATTCTAGAATACAACCGAGTGGCTTGCAAGGCCATTTCAGAGGGTAGTTAAGTGGCAACCACACTGCTGTGTGTCTGGTGTCATATATAGGCCAGACCGGGTAAGGGCAGCAGATTTCCTTCCTCTCAAGGTTATTTGCGATCCAACTGGGTCTCATGATCACCATTACTGATACGAGCTTTTTATTTAATTAACTGAATTTAAACTTCTCCCATTGCCGTCGTGGAATTTGAACTCATGTTTGGAGCATTGGTCCAGGCCTTAGGATTACTAGTCCAGTAACATAACCACTCTGCTACTGAACCCTACCCAAGCCGGATGATTACCGACGTTGAACCAGTTACGTGGATCCAAGTTTGGTCCATTTCCCAGCCGGACTGGCAGTTCAATAATTTGCCAGCGTTGTTCAGCGAGGTCAACGATGTTGGTGTTGGTAGCGGGACATTCGAGGCTTTTGTCGGAAAGAGCGATCACTCGAGGGTCAGAGACTGATGAAAGCTCGCTCTCTCCCTGCAGTGTGCCTGGGCTTGGGAAAGAGCACCCCCTGCTGCTGCAGGCCTAGAATGCTGCAAGCCAGCGATGGAACATCCCAGTCTCCTTTCATACCATTGAGAGCATCTTCTGACCGTTTTTAAATGGTTTGCGGCGGATGGAGTATTGGATCACAGATACTAGGGCTTCCCGCCATTCTGAAGCCACGGCCAGTTTTTTTTTTTATTAACCCTTACCCCTTCCCCTCTCCAACTCCGAGAATCAACATTTCAATTCTTAAAATACAAACTCGGCATCTTCTTGATTTTTATCTAGTCTTTTTCTAATGTTTTCAACCTTGACTTTGTAAGAAAAGACAAGACTTGCATTTCTATAGCATCTTTCACAATGTCAGGATCCCCCAAAGTGCTTTACAGCCAATTTCTGAAGTGTAGTCAGTTGTAATGGAGGAAACAACAGCCAATTTACACAGCAAGCTCCCGCAAACAGCACTGTGATAATGACCAGAATAATCGGTTTTTGAGATGTTGGTTGACAGATAAATGTTAGCCGGGACACCTGGGGGAGGTGGGGAACTCTCCCGCTCTTCAAAATAGTGGCCATGGGATCTTTACATTCACCTGAGAGGGCAGACGATGTCCCAGTTTAACATCTCATCTAAAAGACAGTACCTCCGATAGTTCCGCACTCCATCAGTACTGCACTGGGGTTTTCAGCCTAGATTTTGTGCTCTATTTTCTGTCCTTCCTTCTATTTGCTTTATGTCCTTTTTAAGTGTGACCTCAATAGTAAAATATATAATCAGTGCTCCCAGCGAGTCAGAAACCACGTTAGAAAGAGGTTCTAGTTTGTATAATACACAGCATTATCTGGGCTATTGATTTACTGTGAATCAAATTCTTGTATTGAATAATAAATTGTGACAGGAAAATGTTACAGGAAGGGAGTGTCACAAACACAGGAAATGCATATTATATGCAAACGTTTTAATCTTCTGCTGACCTTCAAAAGCAAAGTTTGACTTCTAGAGTCAGTTATACAGCACAGAAACAGGCCCCTCGGCCCATCGTGTCCATGCCGGCCATCAAGCACCTATCTATTCTAATCCCATTTTCCAGCACTTGGCCTGTAGCTTTGTATGCTATGGCGTATTTTAGTGAGTTTTGACCAGATGTCAGAGTCTAAGAGAAGTCTGCTTTTTTTTTTAAAAAAAAAGTATGAGATGACAAAGCCATCCTTCATCCTTTTATGGAGACGGAATCCAATTTATACATCAGGATTGGATCAGGTTAAAACCAGCACAGGATTTCTCATTTAAAAGCAAAGGCACCTGAACGACCAATGGGGTAATTGCCATTTGCCCATTAGTCGGTGTGACATCTCCACCTGCTGGCCAGGTTTGGAAGAGCTGCAATTTGTCACAGGTGGAATGTGGCAGCTTTAGCTGGACCTGACCAACGGTGGTTCAGTCTTCAGCTATTCTCAATTCGTTGTGTTATTCTGCTGTTGGGTTGAAGGATGGTTCTCCTAGTGAGGGGAATCAACGCGTTTTAAGTGTGGAATGTTCAATTGTTGACTGAATGGTTTCGGTGCTTATTTTATTTAAACATATCACCATCTGATTCACAGAATCGTACAGCACAGAAGGAGGCCATTGGGCCCATTGTGTCCAATGTGTCTCTTTGAAAGAGCTATCCAATTAGTTCCACTCTCCCTGAAAAACTTTCCTTTTGAAAGCTACTATTGAATCTGCTTTCAGGCAATGTAATCCGATTGCAGCCTGAGTAAGATATTATATTTGATAGTTGCTTTCTGAAACTTCCCCCTCTGCCTTTGCAGAGTGCCCTAATTTGCTAGCCTGTCATTTCTCTTTCTTCTCACGGAACGATACAAGACAGAAGACTGCCATTCAGCCCATTGTGTCTGTGCCAGCTGTTTAAAAGATCTCGCTAAATAGTCCCACTCCTCCCCCCCCCCACCCATAAGCCCCCAAATTCTTCTTTTTCCACTCAGTTTGAGGGTCATCAATAAAGGATTCTCAACATTTTCTAAAATTTAATTATTAATTCCATCGCTCTGTCCCATCACCTCAAAGCAAGCTTATTATGGGTTGGAGTCACGATACTGGGGTCTTGTCAATGATCGGAGTTAGTGAGCACTCATTTAGGCCAACGTATGTAATTGACAGCATCTAAATTCTGCCAGTCCCCTTGCAAGTCCTCTCCATTTTAAAATGGGGGGGGGGGGGGAAAAATGATAAATCATTGCGAATTTTTAAAAACTCGCATTCTTTTTGAACCCTTCCAAGGCCCCGCCCTCCCCATCTCGAATCTCCTCCAGTCCGACAACCCCCTCGAGATCTCTGCCCTCCTCCAATTCCGGCCTCTTGTGCATCCCCACATTTTAATCAAATAATTTCTCACAAATGGCTTCAGTCCATACTTCCATTGTTCCACTACTTGCGTGCTGGAATAGAGCTGTGTGTGGGACCACGTACTGTTAGGGATGCTCTAACTGTTTCATTCCTTCCCACCGTTATAGAATTGTATAGTATTTTACAGCACAGAAACAGGCCATTCGGCCCAACTGTTCAAGCTTCACACCAGCCTCCTCTCACCCTACTTCATCTCATGCTATCAACACATCCTTCTAGTCTTTTCTCCCTCATGTGCTCATCTAGCTTCCCCTGAAATACATCAATGCTATTCACCTCAACTACTCCATATGGTGGTGAGTTCCACATTCCCAGCACACTCTGAAGAAGTTTCACCTGTATTTCCTCTATTGGATTTATCAATGATCTTATTTTGATGGCCCCTAGTTCTGGTCTTGCCTGCAAGTGGAAACATCCACCCCATTAAACCCTTTCATAATCTTAAAGACTTCTATCAGGTTACCCCTCAGTCTCTTCTTTCAGAAAAAGCCCCAGTCTGTCCTGATGGCATATTTCTGCCAATGAAGGATCAAACCAAAAATACGTCTGAATGTTTAGCGTCACTTGGTGCTGCTATGCATCTTTCTGCAATTGTACTCAACTACCTTGTTCAAAATGGAGACTGCCCCACGAGCGATCACACTGTCAGCTGAATGTAGACTTTGAGGGGCTGAGCTACAGAGGTGGTCACTTCTGTTTTGAGCAAAAATGCCAAGATCCCACAATCAATTTTTGTGCGAGGTGTTGGTTTGGGGAACAAATGATGGCCAGGTCATGGATGGAACTTCTCTGCTTCTCGGAATATAGCCATGATATCTGGACAAGCAGTCAGGCCTGGGTTTAAACACTCTGGTAAAAGACAGTACCTTCGGCAGTGCGGCACTCCCTCAGCACCGCACTGATGCTGCAGTCTCTGGAGCGGGACTTGAACCCTGCAACCTTCTGGTTCAGAGGTTAGATTGCTAGCAACCCGAGCCAAACAAAGTGAGGCAAACCAAAAAAGGTGACCGTTCATTTAAGATAAACAGCAGCAAACCTGCCAAGACTGCATGTTATCAAGCAACAGAGAGCAGCTGTAAACCTGAAGGCTATTTCAAGCAGTATTCAAATGGTAATGAAAATAAGAAAATTAACAAAAATATGAACTTGTCAACTTTATTGAAGAAGTTTATAAGGGCAAGTGTATCTTAGCCAACGATCAGTTCAATTAAACACCAGTGTGTTAGTAATTACCATATACAAGCTGAAGCAGCTTACTTTAATTTACAAATCAGTTTTCATTATGCAGAACACTGCTTGGAACTGAGCGTTGAGTAATTTTGTGGTTTGATTTATTCCTCCATGGGAAATGGGCATTAGCGTCAGTTATACAGCACAGAAACAGGCCCTTCAGCCCATCGTGTCCGTGCCAGCCATCAAGCACCTAACTACTCCAATCACATTTTCCAGCACTTGGCCCTTAGCCTTTTATGCTATAGCATTTCAAGTGCTCATCTATCAACTTCTTATGGGTTCCTGCCTCTACCACCACTTCAGGCAGTGCGTTCCAGATTCCAACCACACTGGGTGAAAAAGATTTTCCTCAAATCCCCTCTAAACCTCCTGCCCCTTAGTTATTAACACCTCCGCTAAGGGCAAATGTTTCTTCCCATCTGTCCTATCAATGCCCCTCAAATTTCATATGCTTCAAAACATGTCCCCCTAAGCCTTCTCTGCTCTAAAGTAAACAACCCTAGCCTTTTCAATCTCTCTTTACAGCTGAAATGCTCCAGCCCAGGCAACATCCTGGTGAACCTCCTCTGCACCCTCTCCAGTGCAATCTCAGTACTCCAGCTGTGGCCTAACTAGCATTTTATACAGCTCCATCATAACCTCCCTGCTTATGTTCTATGCCTCAGCTAATAAAGGCAAGTATCCCATGTGACTTCTAACCACTTTATCGACCTGTGCTGCTGTCTTCAGTGACCTATGGACAAGTACACCAAGGTCCCTCTGACCCTCTATACTTCCTAGGGTCCTACCATCCATTGTATATTCCCTTACCTTGTTAGTCCTCCCAAAATGCATCATCACACTTCTCAGGATTAAATTCCATTTGCCACTGCTCTGCCCATCTTACCAGCCCATCTATATCGTCCTGTAATCTAAGGCTTTCCTCCTCATTATTTACAACACCAATTTTCAGGCCATCTGCAAACTTACTGATCATACCTCCTATTAGAGGCCTACTTTAAGTCAGAAAAATGAACCCAACCAAACCACCGTGGACCAGAGCCCAACCAGAGTCCCTCCACTTTTGCCCCAAGCCCACCCCAACTCAGCCCAGCCATCCGTTTACTTACCTCCCGACTCGGAACCTCCACGAAGCTGCTGTGCATGTGAGATGACATCATAGTGATGTCACTCGTTCACAGCACAGATTCAGTTTCATCCCAGACTCCCAGCTCAGGTAAGTTTTTTTTATTTTTAATACTTACCGGCACAGCACTGACCCTGCATGTCTGGCCCAACCCGACCCAAGCCAAGCCCGAAAGCTGGAGCCTGAAGATGGGCCCGACTTGAACCCATGTTGTCAGGTCCCATCAAGTTCGGGTCGGTTAGCAAGCCTCTACCTCCTATATTCACGTCTAAATCATTAACATACACTACAAACAGCAAGAGCCCCAGCACTGATCCCTGTGGTACAGCACTGGTCACAGGCTTCCAATCGTAAAAACAACCCTCAACCATCACGCTCTGCCTCCTGCCACCAAGCCAATTTTGCACTTAATTTACTAAATTGCCCTGGATCCCATGGGCTCTTACCTTCTGGACTAATCTCCTATGCGGGACCTTATCAAAAGCCTTACTGAAGTCCATGTAGACAATATCAACTGCTTTACCCTCATCTACACAACTAGTCACCTCCTCGAAAAATTCAATCAAGTTTGTTAGACATGATCTCCCCCTGACAAAGCCATGCTGACTATCCCAGATTAATCCCTGCCTCTCCAAGTGGAGATTAATCCTGTCCCTCAGAATATCTTCCAATAGTTTCCCAACCACTGATGTTAGACTCACCGGCCTGTAATTACCTGGTTCATCCTTGCTACCCTTCTTGAATAATGGTACCACATTCACTGTCCTCCAGTCCTCCTGTGGCCAGAGAGGATTTGAAAAGTTGTGTCAGAGCCCCTGCTATCACCTCCCTTGCCTCACATAACAGCCTGGGATACATCTTATCTGGGCCTGGGGATTTATCCACTTTTAAGCCGCTAAAACAGCTAATACTTCCTCCCTTTTAAAACTAACATGTTCAAGTTTTTCACAGTCCCCCTCCCTGATCTCCACACCTACATCGTCCTCCACAGTGAACACAGATGAAAAGTAATCAATTAAAACCTCACCCATGTCCTCTGGCTCCACACAGATTGCCACTTTGGTCCCTAATGGGCTCTACTTTCCCTGGTTATCCTCTTGCCCTTAATATACTTATAAAATGCCTTGGGATTTCCCTTTATCTTGCCTGCCAGTGTTTTTTCATGTCCCCTCTTTGCTCTAATTACTTTTTTCTTTTAAGTACCCCCCCCCCCCTACACTTTCTATACTCCTCTCCACTGTTTTCAATGCTCTGAATCTGCCATAAGCCACCTTTTTTCCCCCCTTATCCAATCCTCTATATCCCTTGATATCCAGGGTTCCCTGGACTTGTTGGTCCTACCCTTAACAGGAACATGTTGGCCCTGACCCCTCTATTTCCTTTTTGAATGGCTCCCACTGGTCTGATGTAGACTTTCCTACAAGTAGCTGCTCCCAGTCCACTTTGGTCAGATCCTGTTTCATCACTGAAATCGACAAGCCAGCATTTGTTGCCCATCCCTAATTACCCTTGAACTGAATGGCTTGTGAGGCCATTTGAGGACAGTTAAGAGTCAGCCACATTGTTGTGGGTGTAGAATCACATGTTGGCCAGTCCCAGGTAAGGACAGCAGATTTCCTTCGAAAAGACAGCAGTGAACCAGATGGTAATTGTGACAATAGAGGATAGTGTCATGGCACCATGACAGAGATTAGCTTTCAATTCTAGATTAAAGTTATTAATTAATTGAATTAGCTGCCATGGTGGGATTTCAACCCATGTCCCCAGTTTTTTTTTTTTCTTTTGGGCCTCCTTATCTCGAGAGACAATGGATACGCGCCTGGAGGTGGTCAGTGGTTTGTGAAGCAGCGCCTGGAGTGGCTATAAAGGCCAATTCTGGAGTGACAGGCTCTTCCACAGGTGCTGCAGAGAAATTTGTTTGTTGGGGCTGTTGCACAGTTGGCTCTCCCCTTGCGCCTCTGTCTTTTTTCCTGCCAACTACTAAGTCTCTTCGACTCGCCACAATTTAGCCCTGTCTTTATGGCTGCCCGCCAGCTCTGGCGAATGCTGGCAACTGACTCCCACGACTTGTGATCAATGTCACACGATTTCATGTCGCGTTTGCAGACGTCTTTATAACGGAGACATGGACGGCCGGTGGGTCTGATACCAGTGGCGAGCTCGCTGTACAATGTGTCTTTGGGGATCCTGCCATCTTCCATGCGGCTCACATGGCCAAGCCATCTCAAGCGCCACTGACTCAGTAGTGTGTATAAGCTGGGGGTGTTGGCCGCTTCAAGGACTTCTGTGTTGGAGATATAGTCCTGCCACCTGATGCCAAGTATTCTCCGAAGGCAGCGAAGATGGAATGAATTGAGACGTCGCTCTTGGCTGGCATACGTTGTCCAGGCCTCGCTGCCGTAGAGCAAGGTACTGAGGACACAGGCCTGATACACTCGGACTTTTGTGTTCCGTGTCAGTGCGCCATTTTCCCACACTCTCTTGGCCAGTCTGGACATAGCAGTGGAAGCCTTACCCATGCGCTTGTTGATTTCTGCATCTAGAGACAGGTTACTGGTGATAGTTGAGCCTAGGTAGGTGAACTCTTGAACCACTTCCAGAGCGTGGTCGCCAATATTGATGGATGGAGCATTTCTGACATCCTGCCCCATGATGTTCGTTTTCTTGAGGCTGATGGTTAGGCCAAATTCATTGCAGGCAGACGCAAACCTGTCGATGAGACTCTGCAGGCATTCTTCAGTGAGATGTTAAAGCAGCATCGTCAGCAAAGAGGAGTTCTCTGATGAGGACTTTCCATACTTTGGACTTCGCTCTTAGACGGGCAAGGTTGAACAACCTGCCCCCTGATCTTGTGTGGAGGAAAATTCCTTCTTCAGAGGATTTGAACGCATGTGAAAGCAGCAGGGAGAAGAAAATCCCAAAAAGTGTGGGTGCGAGAACACAGCCCTGTTTCACACCACTCAGGATAGGAAAGGGCTCTGATGAGGAGCCACCATGTTGAATTGTGCCTTTCATATTGTCATGGAATGTGGTGATGATACTTAGTAGCTTTGGTGGACATCCGATCTTTTCTAGTAGTCTGAAGAGACCACGTCTGCTGACGAGGTCAAAGGCTTTGGTGAGATCAATGAAAGCAATGTAGAGGGGCATCTGTTGTTCACGGCATTTCTCCTGTATCTGACGAAGGGAGAACAGCATGTCAATAGTCGATCTCTCTGCACGAAAGCCACACTGTGCCTCAGGGTAGACGCGCTCGGCCAGCTTCTGGAGCCTGTTCAGAGCGACTCGAGCAAAGACTTTCCCCACTATGCTGAGCAGGGAGATTCCACGGTAGTTGTTGCAGTCACCTTTGTTTTTATAGAGGGTGATGTTGGCATCGCGCATGTCCTGGGGTACTGCTCCCTCGTCCCAGCACAGGCATAGCAGTTCATGTAGTGCTGAGAGTATAGCAGGCTTGGCACTCTTGATTATTTCAGGGGTAATGCTGTCCTTCCCAGGGGCTTTTCCGCTGGCTAGGGAATCAATGGCATCACTGAGTTCCGATTTGGTTGGCTGTATGTCCAGCTCTTCCATGACTGGTAGAGGCTGGGCTGCATTGAGGGCAGTCTCAGTGACAGCATTCTCCCTGGAGTACAGTTCTAGGTAGTGCTCAACCCAGCGGTCCATCTGTTTGCGTTGGTCAGTGATTATGTCCCCCGATTTAGATTTGAGGGGGGTGATCTTCTTGATGGTTGGCCCAAGAGCTCTCTTCATGCCATCATACATTCCTCTGATGTTTCCGGTGTCTGAGGCCAGCTGAATATGACTGCATAGGTGTTGCCAGTAGTCGTTTGCGCAACGCCTAGCTGTTCTTTGTGCAGTACTTCTGGCTGCTTTAAGTGCTGCGGATGTTAAATCGCTGGGGGCTTTCTTGTAGTTCAAAAGTGCAATGCGCTTAGCGGCTATGACAGGTTCCAGCTCTTCATTATGAGATTGAAACCAGTCTGCATTTCTCTTCGCACTTTTGCCGTAGGTGGTCAAAGCTGACTCATAGATGGCGTCTCTGATGTGGGCCCACTTGGTCTCAGCATCCCCTGTGGGAGTGTTTTGAAGGGCTGTTACAAGTGAATTTAGAAATTTTTGTAACAGCTGTGGGTGAGAAATTCTGCTCGTGTTGATGCGCGGGTGGCCCTTCTGCTTGGAATGATGCAACTTCTTTGGTCTGAGTCTAACCTTGCTGCACACCAGGGAGTGGTCGGTGTCGCAGTCCGCACTGTGGAAGCTGCGTTTGATTTGAACACTGTTTAAGGCGGCTCGCCTTGTGACAATGAGGTCTAGCTGGTGCCAACGACGTGATCTTGGGTGCCTCCATGAAACCTGGTGACAGGGTTTAGTGTGAAAGAACGAGTTGGTGATGCAGAGGTTATGATAGGTACACAACTCAAGCAGTCTCTGCCCGTTCTCATTCATCCTTCCAACGCCATAGCGCCCAAGGCAGGAGGGCCATGAGTCATGGTCGGCCCCAACCCTGGCATTAAAGTCCCCCAGCAGGAATAGGTGTTCGGTGTTGGGGATGCTGCTAATGATGTTATGGAGTTGTTCATAGAACTGGTCTTTAGCTTCAGGTGCGGAACAGAGTGTTGGAGCATAGATGCTGAGTAGGTGTACTGGACCAGAGGTGGTGAGCAGTCGGATGGACAGTATGCGTTCCGAGCCATTTGAGGGAGGCTCTATCATGCTGAGCAAGGAGTTTCTGATGGCGAAGCCCACTCCATGCTGTCTTGGTTCTTCAGGATCCCTGCCCTGCCAGAAGAAGGTGTAGTCTTGCTCTGCTAGAGAGCCACTCGCGGGGAGGCGAGTCTCCTGAAGTGCTGCAATGTCCACATTGAGTCTACTGAGCTCGTTGTTAATGATGGCGGTCTTCCGAGAATCGTTGATTTGTGTAAGGTCTTCCGACAGGCCAGGACACATAGTTCTGACGTTCCAGCTTGCAAAGCGAAGGGCTGGTACCTTCTTTCCTTTTTTCATGTTGTTTGGTGCGGTGTATCAGTCCACCTTTCGGGCAATGACCCTGAGCTCCAAGCACCCATTGAAGCAGGCAGACTGTGGCGGGACAGAACCTTATTGACCGGGGGCTGCCCGGTTTGAGGCGGGCGGTAGCTGTCCAGTGAGGTGCAATGACCTCTCCCACCGACAAAGGCAACCCGTGGCGCCCAGTTTCTACACCAATTTATCTGGACTTATAACCCGTAACTGCTGCCTTCCGTGTTGTTTCAGTCACTGTGAGGCAACTATGGAGTGACCTCTCCATGGCGCATGCCTGGGCAAATTTATGGAGGTTGAGAGTTGCCCAGTCGTCAAAACCCCCCTCTCGGCCTTTCTGGTGGGGTCCAAAGGAGTGCAGGACACGACGTTTGGCACCAGTATGGCTGCAGGAACTGCCGGAAACATGCCAAAGGTGACACATGACCGCCTACGGGGTTCCGCTCCGGATTTTCTGTTAGGGTTTACTCCCTTAGCCTTGGTCTCTCCCGAGACGCCCACAAGGCAGTGGGGTTGTTGGGGCCCCTACACAGGTGTAGGATGGTGCCGGTGGGAGGAGGGGATGCAAGGGGGAGGGGTAGAGGGAGGGGGTGGGGGGGGTGCAGGGGAAGGGGGTGCGGGGTGCAGATGGTGCGAGGGGGGGCGGGCTGGGACGGGGTTGTGAGGGGGTGAGCTGAGAGGGTGGAGCAGGGAAGGGGACGGGGGTGGGGGGGTGGGGGGGTGGAAGGGGGGTAAAGGGGGGGGGGGAGGGGGGGTGGAATCTGGTGCAGGTAATAAGCCATTTCCTCAGTGCCCACAATCGACGTCCGGAAAGCTCATCCACGTCCTTCGGGAGGTGAAGCATCATTTGGCAGACTTAGAGGTGATTACATTTGCTAAGGGTTTTTTTTTTGCAGTGGTTTAAATAAAGGCATGCAGCATTGCCGACAGTGCGCTGCAGATGCTCTCCGAGCCATCTCCCGCGGGCGCTTTGAAGTTGCGGCCGGGGGGGCCGTTCGTGGATGTTTTGGGTGTTCGGGGCACCTTTTCACAGGACTTCTCTCGGGTCCCGCAGCTCCTTCTTCACCTCAATGGACTTACCGCATGCCGTGGCTGCAGACACTCTGGACTGTGAAGACAGCAGGATCGGAGATTGAAGTATCGGCAGCTGTGCTCGTCAGTTTCATCCGGATCAATTTCATTGAGAAAACAAAGAGCAGGAGTGGCTGGGGGAGGGCAGTGGGTCCAGGTAACATACACTAAACTAACTGTTAACTTTTAGATAGGGCTAAAATGAACTGATTTAAAGAGCCAGGGGAATTTAAACAGTTTAAGAGGGCAGATTGGGGGAGAAAACGTTAGGGATGGGAGCAGATGGCCATGGATAGAGTTGAACAGCAAGGGAGCTTCCTCGGGAGCTTCCAGCCCAGGAGCCATCTTGAAAGCCAGACCCAGTGACGCTGGTTTATTAGTCCAGTGACTTACCATTGTGCTACTGTCTAAGAGATCAAAGGTGCGTGCAATTCAATTCCCATGGAGTCCTAAACATTTCTGGGCACTCTCCCAACTTCTGGGTCATTTTATATAAGGGAGGATCTTACTCAAAATCAAGAGGGTTCTTGACAGTAGATATGGAGAAACTGTTCCCATTGCTGGACGGGTCAAGAACCAGAGGTCACTGATTCAAAGTGACTGGCAAAAGAACCAGCAAGTGGCTGAGATCCGGAATGCACCGTCTAAAAGTTTGGTGGAGGCGGATTGAATTGTGGCTTTCAAAAGGGAATTGAATAATTATCTGAAGAGAAAAGATTAGCAAGGATACGGGGAAAAGGCAAGGAGTGGGATGAGTGGAGTAGCTCAGAGAGCAGACATGGACACAATGGGCCAAATGGCCCCCTTCTATGATTCCAGGTGCACTAAAAAGAATGACTAGCACTGTTATCGCCCCCTTCCCGACCTCAGGACATCTAGAAGTGCTTTACAACCAATGAAACACTTTTTGAAGTGTCAGCACTGCTACAATGTAGGAAACTTGGAGCACAGCAAGCTCCCACAAACTGCAATGTAATAACCAGATCATCTGTTTTAATGATTTTGGTTGAGGGATATTGACCCAGGTCACCTGGGCAGAACTCCCCCTGCTCTTCCAATACCACTGGATCGTTTATGTCCATCCGAGGGGGCAGACGGGGCTATGCTTTAAGGTCTCATCTGAAAGACGGCACGTCTGATAGTGCAGCACCCCCTCAGTGCTACACTGGAGTATCAGTTTAGTTTGTGCGCTCAAGCCTCTGAAGTAGATCTTGAACTCAATCTGGCCCCTCTAAAGAGTCAGCTGCAGCTCAATGGGCAACACTTACCTCTCAATCAGGAGGTCAAGGTTCAAGCTGCACACCAGCGACTTGAGCATATAATCCAGGTTGACACTAGTGCAATGCTAAGAGGGTGCTGTACTGTCGTGTGTGCCATCTTTCTGATAGAACATTAAACAAAGCCTCTGTCTGCTCTGACAAAAGATCCCAGGGGAGTTCTGTCCGGTGCCCGAACCAATATTTATCGGTCAACCAACACCAAAATGATGTCATCTCGTTGCTGTTTGTGGGAGCTTGCTGTACACGAATTGGCTGCTACCCTTCTCCAAATTACAACTGTGACTACGCTTCAGGAAAGTACTTCATTGAGACAAAGACTTGCACTTTCAGCTCAAACAACTTGTTTTCATTGTGGCTGACACTGTAGATGAGCTGAAACAGGATTGTTCGGTGAAATGGGTGGGAGGCTGTTGCACTAGAGGTGTAATCCTGTGGTGTGTGGATAAGTTCTGCGGTGAGAAGTTGGCAGCTGCTTAATGATACTAATTTATTTGTGGCAAAATCTTTCAACTGAGTGAACAAAATTAGCTAACTGCTCATCACTGGAACACTTGTACATGTCACCAATTCATCTTTCCCAATATTTCAGCCTATAATCTGTGCTGACCTTTCACCACTAAGGGAATGCTTAGTGGTCAGATCATGTCCTTTGGTTAATGTGCTTGTTGACAATTCCCCAGCACTATTTGAAGTGCAGAAAAATCCCTTCAACCTAGAAATTAGGCTCACTTCAGACAAAGGCATTTCAAACCTCCACAATGTCATGAAGGAACTGCACACTCATTAAGAGCCAGATATGTGCCACCCGCCATATTCTTGAACACCAAATAAACATGTAAAGTGCCCCAGCTGAAAACTGGTGTTCAACCCTTTGAAAATTCAAGTAAGGGGGGCCTAACATCTGTTTTAGGCCCCCACTACAGTCAGTTCTGGCAGTACTCAGGAAAAGCAGGTGTACTTGAGACCTTAACCGATGACCCATACCCCACAATCCACAAGGCTCCTCCTTACCCCACATTCAGCCACTGTTGGACACCATCAGCCCCACCTCTGATCACTACTGCCCTGCTCACCCAAATTTCAAAGCTCCTGTGTCTTGACCAACATTCCTCCCTCCACCATCAACAAAAACTGTACATTCATCTCAATGCTGTTTGTAGGACTTTACAAAATGGCTGCTGTGTTTACTCTGAATAGTAACTGCACCAGGTATCTCATTGGATGGGAAGTCCATTGGCATTTTCTCAAAAATGCATCCACTTGACAACATCCCTTGCTGTTTGAACAAAGGTTGAGTAGTTTCCTACATGACCTAAAATAAGAGCAAATGCTGAAACTCAAAAGAAAACAGAGTGCCAGAAATACTCAGCAGGTCTGACAGCATCTGTGGACAGAGAAACAGA
Source organism: Heterodontus francisci (assembly GCF_036365525.1). Classification (NCBI taxonomy): domain Eukaryota; kingdom Metazoa; phylum Chordata; class Chondrichthyes; order Heterodontiformes; family Heterodontidae; genus Heterodontus; species Heterodontus francisci. The sequence continues at coordinate 25,106,259 of NC_090413.1, read as the reverse complement.
GTTAACGTTTCATGTATGTGACCCTTCACCAGGCAAATGTGAAACGTTAACTGCCTCTTCACAGATGCTGACAGACCTGCTAACTATTTCGAGCACTTGCTGTTCTCATCCCTATGTTACCGGTTTCCCCTTTATTAGTGGCAGAGATTTCAGCTGCCTGCGACCATCTCTGGGATTGCATCCCTAAAACTCTGCAACCTTCCTCAGCCTCATTTTAAAAAACTTCTCAAAATCCACCTTCAACCAAGTCTCAGTCACCCCTCCTAATCGCCCCGTTCCTGGCTTGGTATCCATTTTCCTTACGTTAACTTGTGAAGTGCCTTGGGACATTCTATATATTAAAGTTGCTACATAAACCTGAATGCAGATAACCCTTTTCTCACATACCCCCAACACTAAGCATGGCCAAAGAGATTTGTCTTGAAGTTTCTGAAGGATTGGGAGAGATGCAGCAAGTCACAGGAAAGGAGCAAAGCGTGGGAATATGATTGCTGAAGTTTTTACTTATTCAATCTCAGGATGTGGGCGTCACTGGCAAGGCTGGCATTTATTACCATCCCTAATTGCCCTAGAGAAGGTGGTGGTGAGCCGCCATCTTGAAACACTGCAGTCCGTGTGGTGTAAGTACACCCACAGCGCTGTTAAACCCCTTGTTTAAGAAGGGTAGCAGGGAAAATCCAGGTAATTATAGACCGGCGAGCCTGACGTTAGTGGTAGGGAAGCTGCTGGAGAAGATACTGAGGGATAGGATCTATTCCCATTTGGAAGAAAATGAGAATATCAGTGATAGGCAACATGATTTTGTGCAGGGAAGGTCATGTCTTACCAACTTAAAAGAATTCTTTGAGGAAGTGACAAAGTTGATTGATGAGGGAAGGGCTGTAGATGTCATATACATGGACTTCAGTAAGGAGTTTGAAAAGGTTCCCCAAGGTAGGCTGATGGAGAAAGTGAAGTCGCATGGGGTCCAAGGTGTACTAGCTAGATGGATAAAGAACTGGCTGGGCAACAGGAGACAGAGAGTAGCAGTGGAAGGGAGTTTCTCAAAATGGAGACGTGTGATCAGTGGTGTTCCACAGGGATCCGTGCTGGGACCACTGTTTGTGATATACATAAATGATTTGGAGGAAAGTATAGGTGGTCTGATTAGCAAGTTTGCAGACGACACTAAGATTGGTGGAGTAGCAGATAGTGAAGGGGACTGTCAGAGAATACAGCAGAATATAGATAGACTGGAGAGTTGGGCAGAGAAATGGCAGATGGAGTTCAATCAGGGCAAATGCGAGGTGATGCATTTTGGAAGATCCAATTCAAGAGTGAACTATACAGTAAATGGAAAAGTCCTGGGGAAAATTGATGTACAGAGAGATTTGGGTGTTCAGGTCCATTGTTCCCTGAAGGTGGCAACGCAGGTCAATAGAATGGTCAAGAAGGCATACGGCATGTTTTCCTTCATCGGACAGGGTATTGAGTACAAGAGTTGGCAGGTCATGTTACAGTTGTTTAAGACTTTGGTTCGGCCACATTTGGAATACTGCATGCAGTTCTGGTCGCCACATTACCAAAACGATGTAGATGCTTTGGAGAGGGTGCAGAGGAGGTTCACCAGGATGTTGCCTGGTATGGAGGGCACTAGCTATGAAGAGAGGTTGAGTAGATTAGGATTATTTTCATTAGAAAGACGGAGGTTGAGGGGGGACCTGATTGAGGTGTACAAAATCATGAGGAAATTACAGGGTGGATAGCAAGAAGCTTTTTTCCCCCCAGAGTGGGGGATTCAATTACTAGGGGTCACAAGTTCAAAGAGAGGGGGGAAAAGTTTAAGGGGGATATGCGTGGAAAGTTTTTTTTAATGCAGAGGGTGGTGGGTGCCTGGAACGCGTTGCCAGCGGAGGTGGTAGACGCGGGCACGATAGCGTCTTTTAAGATGTATCTAGACAGATACATGAATGGGCAGGAAGCAAAGAGATACAGACACTTAGAAAATAGGCAACATGTTTAGATAGAGGATCTGGATTGGCGCAGACTTGGAGGGCCAAAGGGCCTGTTCCTGTGCTGTAATTTTCTTTGTTCTTAGGGAGGGAGTTCCAGGATTTTGATCCAGTGACAGGAACCAAACTAATGGTTGACTGGAGTGAAGCAGGGACACAGAAGAGCAGAAGACTGAGCATGCATAGCACTGGGATAGGTGACAGAGCTAGAATGGAGTGAGGTTCTGGAGGGTGTATTCCAAGGGAAATTGAAAATGAATGATGTCTGATAGTTTGTCTGTGTGGTTTAGTTAAACCCCTCTTACTAAGTGAGAAATTGGTTAGTAAATGGTTAATGAATGCAGTACAAAGTACTTCATTATCTTTGGGTTGTGGCTTATTACATAAGTTTTTTCAGGCACTTACACCTGCTTATTTATCTTGGTTTTGAGTGACTTAGTTTGACAGACTATTATTGAATGGTTACATTCTTGATAGGATACAAGAGTCAGGTTGCTAATGTTATGGTAGCTTCAGGGAATTTTCTGCTATGCTACCATCTTCGCTTAATCTTTATATCCATACAAATCATTTAAGACGAGGTTAACATGTTCTGCTGTTACCCTTAAATGCTCAAGTTGCAAACTTGGCAACTAATTTAGAATATTCTGCTGGGCTGTGATCTGAGTGTGTGTTGCTGGAGGCCAAAAAGTTGACTACACAGTAATGTTGCGTGCAGTCCCACAGTGTTACTGGACAAAAACAGGTCACACTGAGTTTCCTATATTCTCCTCAAAAGGAACTGGTTTCACAAACTAAGTTTTGAAGTCACTGATCTGCCTTATTGTTTTGTACATGGTTCCGAAGAAGGGTCACTGACCCGAAACATTAACTCTGCTTCTCTTTCCACAGATGCTGCCCGACCTGCTGAGTGGTTCCAGCATTTCTTGTCTTTATTATAGATTTCCAACATCCGCAGTATTTTGCTTTTATTTCAGCCCAGCCCTGGTTATTTCAATAGCAATGTTGCAATCCTTGCATTAGGGGTGTAACATATAACCATGCATTTCATGATATGTCAATTCACTTGACATATGGATAATTTCACATAGAAGTTATACACAGCGACAATAGGTTTGGCCCAAACAGTTCATGGTGATTATCCTCTAAGTCAGCAGTAATCCTAATACCATGTACCAGCCCTGTTCACATATCCTTTCTCCCTCTTTCTCTTCAACCATCTGTCTAACCTACTCTTAAATGCTAATGCGGTCTCTGCTTCAATCTCCAACACAACCTGAAGGTTGCAAATGTATTCCACAGCCTCAACAGTAGGTGTAAAATAAATGTAGTGTTCTCTTCTCTATCCCAAAATCTCTTGCATTTAATCTAGCATCTATGTCCCCCATTCAGACCCAACTACTGGAATCAGAATAGTTACAGCACAGAAAAGTGGCCATTCAGCCCAACATGTCCATGCCAGCTCAAGAGCAATCCAGCTAACCCCTCTCCAATGAGCAGTGCAGCCCTGCAAATTTTTGCCCTTGAAAGCCACAATGGTATATGCCTCCACCACCCATTCAGGCATTCCTTTCCAAATTATGTTTTGACTGTTTCCAATTATTTTCTTTTGGAAAAAAAGCATACAAACATATGAATTAGGAGCAGGAGTAGGCCACTCAGCCCCTCGAGCCTGCCCCGCCATTCAACAAGATCATGGCTGATCGGATTGTAACCTCAACTCCACATTCCCGCCCTACCCCTGAAACAGCACAGGAGGAAAGTTCACTGGACCAGCATGTAAATACTGCGTCTGAAAGAGCAAGTCAGAGGCTGGGAATGCTGCAATGAGTAATTCACCTCCTGACTGCCCAAAGCCTGTCCACCATCTACAAAGCACAAGTCAGAAGTATGATGGAATACTCTCCACTTGCCTGGATGAGTGCAGCCCCAACACTACTGCAGGACAAAACAGCCCCTTGATTGGCACCCCACCTCAAATGTTCACTCCCTCCCACTGGTATACAAGATGCTCTTTCGACAGCATTTTCCAAGCCCGCAACCTCTACCACCTAGACGGACAAGGGCAGCAGATGAATGGGAGCACCACCTGCAAGTTCCCCTCTGAGCCACACACCATCCTGACTTGGAATTCGATCACTGTTCCTTCATGGTCACTGGGTCAAAATCCTGAAATTCCATCCCCAATAGTACTGTGGATGAACCTACCAAACAGCCTGCATGGTTCAAAGCAGTAGCTCACCACCACTTCAAGGGCAATTATGGATGAGTAACAGACGCAGGTCTTGCCACTGGCGCTCACATTCTGAATGAATTTTAAAAAACACGGGCAGCCATTTGGCCCATTGCACATATTTCAGCTATTCAGTTCATCGTACTACCCAGCTCTTTCCTTACAGCTCAGCAAACTTTTCACTTTCAAGTATTTATCCAATTCCCTTTTGAAAGTGACTATCGAGTCGGTTTCCAACACCCCTTCAGGCAGCAAATTCTAGATCATAATTCACAAAGAAAGTCTAATTTACTTCCTGGCTTTTTAGCCAATTATTTCAAATTGGTATCCTCTGGTTATTGACACCTCCTGCCAGTGGAAACAGTTCCTCTTTATATACACTGTCAAAACCCCTTATAGATATTTAGTAATTTTATCTTTTAAGGTTCCAAACTTTCCCTCATCATAGATGTTAAATTAACCACTTTCCAGGTTTCTATTATGTGCCTTGAGCTTTTTTCTACAGCCAGCTTTTTTTTTTTTTAATACACAAAACACCTCAACCCTCCTAATCAATTCCCTCTAATATTCTCTTCATTGTGCACAGGCTGGTTGTTGCAATGCATGGCCCCTTTAAGATTGCTGTGCAGCCACACTTGCATACCTTAGAGAACATTGCTCCCATTGTGTTTGCCATTGTACCTGCCCATCCCACACACCCAAGACTTTTCTGTTTTCTCAGGCATGAACTATTTATGGATTTATTTTCCCTGGGCACAGTGATTCGTATCAGGGTGTAAAGGGTGTGTGCAGCCTACAGAAACAATATTGTATAGTTATAGTGCATTGAAAATGTGATTGGAGGATTGTTTAAACATAACTGGTTGGGCAGGAATCCTGTGGGATTGGGAGGAATGGCAGTTTTCACCCCCCCCACCCCCGATATTACTCCTAGTAAAGTCAGTGGATACCAACAGTGGTGTGACAACTGATCCAGCCAGTCAGTTTCCCAATGGTTCCAAATTGTTCTTGTTTAGGAGCAGTCTTTAAAAATCCTGAACATTTACACTTCTGGTTATGTTCCGTTCCATTACTCATTTCGATGATTGTATTAAACTCTACAATGTTTTTTCAACCTTTTTCTTCTGTCCTTTCTGAAATGCTCACTTTTGCTGCTTCTGAAGAAATCAGCGGGCCTCCACCATCTTACTCAAGTGGCCTTCCTTTGTCTTAATCTGGATGCTTCCTTGATGGGTTGGTTGACCATGAAAGCCATCACAACCTCATCTGACATTGAGTCACTATAACTGCCAAGAGTAGGAACCATCCAACTCTCCCCTGGGAAGGGTTGGTGAAGCCAAGAACTCAACTGCTGCCATTGATTGAACACAAACAAAGTCAAACCTAGAATCATCTAGGCTACTGGCCAGGTGGTGCCTCTCGCCTTGAGGCTAAGATTCAAGCTCTGTCGACTCGTCTACTGCCCATCTGGCCATTAACCTTGGGTAGAGGTCAGTGGTTGTGACATTGCACTATTCAGGAGCTGAGCACCTGAGGGTTAGAAGTGGACCAGAGGATGTCACTGAACATGTTTCATGCTCACTTGCTAATGTCACAACTCATTCCTCTTTCTCTTCAAAGAGGGGTTTTGGTAGTGTAATTTTTCTGTGTTTGCTTCTCCTCCTCCTGGAGGATTTGGTTTGCACAGATGCTGTTTTCCTGGCATCTTGTCCAGGTGGCATTCTTCCTCTGCAAGCCTCACCAGTAGCTGTTGGCAGATTACTTGACTGAATGGAAGCAGCACCAGCCAAACCAATCCTCATCCCAAATCCACACAATCCTGGGAGGGGAAGTTTGGTGATCAGAAGCAGGAATCTGGACTGTCTTTTCCCCTCCATGTCCCAGCTACACTGACACTTCCAATCATCAGTGCAGACAAGATTGGCCAACTTAATCACAGGCCAGAAATCAAGCCCATGACTGTGTGGGTGTACACAGATCAGTAATGACAAAGGTTAGTTCAGCAATCGTGCTTTAGGAAGTACCTCACCTTTAATATTTTAAAGACATTTTTCAACAGGGCACATTTTAAGTTTAATAACGGAAGGGTGGGAAGCTCATCTTAGTTGGTCTTATAATACATAAAATGATGAGTGACTTGCGTTGAAACTCTGCAATTGAAACTTTAAATAGCAGAGTCTGTCATTGCATTATTGTTCCCTCTGACAGACAGAAGCCAAGGATTCTTGGCTGCTAAAATATTTTCTCCCTAGTGAAGGTAGTTATGAAGATTTTGCCAAGTGGGGTTGAGGTGAGTCAGTTACCAGGAAGGTGCAGTTTGTGTGTACATCCTTTCTGTGCCCCTGGGTTTTACACTCAGTGGTTGATTTGGGCAGGAGGAGGAAGAGGAGGAGGAAGGAGGAAAGGAAGAAGAAATATTGCCAATAGTTAGAACTGTGTGGGCCTTAATTTGACCATTTCTGTAAAAACAGTCAAGCAATGGACAGGATAAGACCCTCAGGTCCAATCAACCTCCGATGCCACATACTTCCCAATATATAAAGTCCAAGAAATCCATCTACTATCCCAGGGGAGAAAAAAAAAGATAAAAAGCCAGGCCAATTAGGGAAAGAAATGTGGAATTCCTCTCCAACATCCTTAAGCATTTGAAACAAAGTCCAGGAACACTGGCCCTGAATAATTTTATGCAGTATTTACTTTTGTAAGGAGTAATCTCTAACCCAGCCAGAAACTGGTCCAGCTTTTACATGAAGATATCTGGCAAATCACTATTCAGCATACAAGCCAGCAAGCCACAAGCTCACTATTGCCTGGGAAAAGCAGCACCAACCAATTTCTAAGCTAGCTGACATACTTTTACTTCAACATATAGCTTACACTCATACTGCCAGCTCCAGTCTGAATAGGGTTAGAGTTATACAGCACAGAAACAGGGCCTTCAGCCCACTGTGTCTGCACTGGCCATCAAGCACCTAACTATTCTAATCCCATTTTCCAGCACTTGGTCTGTAGCCTTGTAAGCTAGAGTTTCAAGTGCTCATCTAAATATTACTTGAATCTCTTCAGGCAGTGTGTTCCAGATTCCAACCACCCTCTGGGTGAAAAGATTTTTCCTCAAATCCCCTCTAAACCTCCTGCCCCTTACCTTAAATCTATGCCCCCTGGTTATTGACACCTTCGCTAAGGGAAAAAGTTTCTTCCTATCTACCCTATCTATGCCCCTCAATTTTGTATACCTCAATCAGGTCCCTCCTCAGCCTTTTCTGCTCGAAGGAAAAGAACCTTAGCCTTTTCAGTCTCTCTTCTAGCAGAAATGCTCCAGCCCAGGTAACATCCTGGTGAATCTCCTCTGCACCCTCTCCAGTGCAATCACATCCTTCCTGTACACAGTACTCCAGCTGTGGCCTAACATTTTGTACATCTCCATCATAACCTCCCTGCTCTTACATTCTATGCCTCGACTAATAAAGGCAAGTATCCCATATGCCTTCCTAACCACCTTATCTACCTGCGCTGCTGCCTTCAGTGATCTATGGACAAGTACATCAAGGTCCCTCTACTTCCTAGGGTCCTACCATCCATTGTATATTCCCTTGCATGGTTAGTCCTCCAAAAATGCATCACCTCACACTTCTCAGGATTAAATTCCATTTGCCACTGCTCTGCCCATCTATATCATCCTGTAATCTAAGGCTTTCCTCTTCACTATTTACAACACCACCAATTTTCATGTCATCTGCAAACTTACTGACATACCTTCTGTATTCACATCTAAACACTACAAACAGCAAGGGACCCAGCACCAATCCCTGTGGTACACCACTGGTCACAGGCTTCCAATTGCAAAAATAAACTGACTATTATCCTCTGCCTCCTGCCAATTTACCAAATTGCCCTGGATCCCATGGGCTCTTACCTTCTTAACCAATCTCCCATGTGGGACCTTATCAAAAGCTTCACTGAAGTCCATGTAGACTACAACTGCTTTACCCTCATCTACACATCTAGTCACCTCCTTGAAAAATTCAATCAAGTTAGACATGATCTCTCCTTGACAAAGCCATGCTGACGATCCCTGTTTAATCCCTGCCTCTCCAAGTGAAGATTAATCCTGTCCCTCAGAATTTTTTCCCAAAGTTAAGGGTGGCACAGTGGTTAGCACCGCAGCCTCACAGCTCCAGTAACCCGGTTGAGTTCTGGATACTGCCTGTGCAGAGTTTGCAAGTTCTCCCTGTGACTGTGTGGGTTTCTGCCGGGTGCTCCGGTTTCCTCCACAGCCAAAGACTTGCAGGTTGATAGGTAAATTGGCCGTTGTAAATTGCCCCTAGTGTAGGTATGTGGCAGGAGAATGGTGGGGTTGTGGTAGGGAATATGGGATTAATGTAGGATTAGTTTCCCAACCACTCAAAAGCCTGTAATTACTTGGTTTATCCCCGATACCCTTCTTGAATAATGGTACATTTGCTGTCCTCCAATCCTCTGGTATCTCTATGGCCAGAGAGGATTTGAAAATTTGTGTCAGAGCCCCTGCTATCTCCTCCCTCACCTCATAACAGCCTGAGATACATCTCATCTGGGCCTGGGGATTTATCCACTTTTAAGCCGCTAAAACAGTTAATACTTCCTCCCTTTCAATGCTAATATGTTCAAGTATATCACAATCCCCCTCCTTGATCTCTATACCTACATCATCCTTCACCATAGTGAAGGCAGATGAAAAGTAATCATTAAAACCTCACCTATGTCCTCCCACTCCACAGATTGTCACTTTGATCCCTAATGGGCCCTACTCTTTCCCTGGTTATCCTCTTGCCCTTAATAAACTTATAAAATGCCAGAGGATTTTCCTTCATCTTGCCCGCCACTGTTTTTTCATGTCCCCTCTTTGCTTTCCTATTTCCTTTAATACCCCCTACACTTTCTATACTCTTCTAATGCCTCTGCTGTTTTCAGCACTCTGAATCTGCAATAAGCCTCCTTTTTCTCTCCCCTGATCTAAACCTCTATCCCTTGACATCCAGGGTTCCCTGAACTTGTTGGCCCTACCCTTCACCTTAATGGGTACATGCTAGCTCTGAACTCTATTTCCTCTTTGACTCCCACTGGTCTGATGTAGACTTTCCTATAAGTAGCTGCTCCCAGTCCACTTTGGCCAGATCCAGTTTTATATTAAAAATCATCCTTCCCCCAATTCAGTACCTTTATTTCCAGTCCATCTTTGTCCTTTTCCATAACTACCTTAGATCTTAGAGTTATGGTCACTATCCCAGAAATGCTCCCCACTGACACTTCTACCACTTGTTCAGCTTCATTCCCGAGGATTAGGTCCAGTACTGCCCCATTTCTTGTAGGACTTTCTACATGCTGGCTCAAAAAGCTCTCCTGTATGCATTAAGAATTCCACCCCTTATAAGCCTTTTGCACTGCAATAGCATGGGGGACATTTAAAAGGTGGCTTCATTCTAGATACGAACTGAAGGGTTCTCCACACAGGATGCCATTTGTCACTGACCGGGCTGTTTCAGTGGAGGTAGGAGCAGAAACCAGATTGGAGGGATTCAAACATGGAGGAGTTTATTTATTTTTATTTAGATACAGCACTGAAACAGGCCCTTCAGCCCACCTAGTCTGTGCCGACCAACAACCACCCATTTATACTAATCCTACAGTAATCCCATTTTCCCAACCATCAACCTACACGAGGGGCAATTTACAATGGCCAATTTACCTATCAACCTGCAAGTCTTTGGCTGTGGGGGGAAACCAGAGCACCCGGCAGAAACCCACGCAGTCACAGGGGAAACTTGCAAACTCCGCACCAGCAGTACACAGAATTGAACCCGGGTCGCTGGAGCTGTGAGGCTGCGGTGCTAACCACTGTGCCGCCCTACAGGAAAGGTGGACACAGATTTGGGTTGTGGGGTGGGGGGGGTTTCACAGAGGAGAGACAATACATTCAAGGACTTGAGAGGGAAGCAAGGTTGGAGATGGGGCAGTATTTTTCAAGGAAAGAGGGGACAAGGGTGAATTTTGAGGAGGGGTGACAGCAGAGGATTCATTACTAGGGGAGAGAAAACAGTTTAGGTGGACGCAAGAGATCCCATGGCACGATTTCAAAGCAGCACAGGGGAGTTCTCCTTGATGCTTTGACCAATATTTCTCCTTCCATCAACATCACTGAAACAGATTACCTGATCATCACCTTGCTGTTTGTGGGAGCTTTCTGTGCACATATTGACTGCCATGTTTCTTAATTACAAGAATGACTACACTTCAAAATTTCTTCATTGGATGGGAAGCACTTTGGGATGTCCTGGGGTCATGAAAGGCACAATACAAATAAGTCTATATTTCTTTAGGATAACTCCTGGTACCTCCCAGTACCCGATTTAAATCACATGAAGCGGGCTGGTACTTGTGCACACATCCTACAATGGTATGTGTCTGATCATGGAGGAGCAGAAGGAACTAAAATCAAATGAGGGGAATATATACCCACTCCCTCCAAAAAAAGCCTCTGAATTAAAGTCCAGGTCTTATTTCTGTCTAACATTTTAAAGTTTCCAAAGACTGATGCTACTTAAGAAATCATAGGACCAAAGAGTAACACAGCTCCCCCTCTCCTCTAAGGCATCCATAAAACCTACCTCTGAACTTTGGTCACCTGTCTTAATATCTCCTTATGCTGCTTGGTTGATAACACTCCTGGGATGTTTTACTGCATTAAGTGCTATATAAATGCAAATTATCACTATTGAAAGCAAAGTTCTTGATGAAATCTAGGGACAGGACTTTGAGTTTTGGGTTGGGATGCCGATGGAGTTAAATGGGGGTCCAGACCCCACACTGAGTGGGAAACAATCACCCAGCAGTGATTGGCCCCCGAAGTAAACAGAGGCCAAGCCCACTGTCCAATGAAGGAGTGTGAATCAAGGTTGGAGGGCCAATAGGAGGCCTGCAGGGCCTGAAGCCTGCAATTCAGGCAAGAGAAAAGTGGAGAGAGAGCGAGAGAGCACCTCCACCTTGAGGCACCCATAAAACTTTTAAACTGAACAAATGGCCACAGCTGTGAGCCACCACTGCAGAGGGAGAGCCCCTCTGCAGGGCAGCCCGCAGCTGAGCTGTGTCCAGGCAGGCAGGGAGGGCCTTGAAGCTTGCAAGAAGCATTGGCCCACTCACTGCCCTGGCACCAGGAGGCTGCCACAGGCAGCCGGCCTAGTTCCTGACAACTTGGGAGGTCCATAGCCAACAGGAAAACACAGGCTGGGAGCCCTTCCAACCCCAATCCCACATCCAGGAAAATGGCCTGGGGTGAAATGGTGCCAGCCAACAGCACAAATTTTCACCTGTCTGCCTCCATTTGGGGAGCAAATTCTTCCCCCAATTACAGTAGATAAGTGGCAGCAAGGTTCATAAAGAGTTAAGTGGAACACCAGCTTAGCTCCTTGTTGAAAGGAACTTGGAATATAGGAGATATCTTGATGTTGCGCCCAGTTGGACTGATGGGCGTGGTTTACAATTGAATCAATCATTCAATGGAGCCTTTCAGTTGCACCTACAGCCTGAGGACTAGTTCACGGTGCCATTAGTAATGAGAGAAGGAAATGCAAGAAGGCACTTGCTATGTTTGTCATCTTCATCCTTTCGCACAAAGAAAAAAAAACTTTCCCCTGCTTTCCTTTGGGAAGTCAAGGTCATCTAATTTGATATATGATGTCGTAAGGTAAATTAGATATAAAAAAAAGTCATTAATTACTGTTTTTATAGACTAGAATCATGGATAAAATGCAGTCTTTATTTCATTAAAAAAAAAGAGATTTTGCACTACTCAATCACCACAAAATGATTGTGGCTGGTTAACCAAGGTTACAGTAGTTTAGGAGTCATTAGCCAGACTAGTAACCCAGTGGTTCATTGAATTTATCTTTACTGCTGGCTAAAATAAATTTAAACAATGACTGGCTGGCACCAGATAAAGGCATTGAATTGTGACAATACTCAACATGTTAATTAACGTCCTTCAGGAAAGGGAACCTGCCACATCAATCTGTACTGGCCTACTTGTAAATCTACTCCAGAATATATTATTGGCATGTAATTAATAGGTTCAGAATCCCAGCGATGGATAATAGATTAGGGAAAAGGGAATGGAGATGCAAGATCAGAGACAGGTTGTTATAATAGCTGACAATAGCATGTAGTTACTAAATGGTGAAGAGCACTGACACACTGATGGCTCTTTTGAAAAGGAAATGAAAGCAAACATAAACATGGAGCGAATGGCCTCCTCTGCTGTATCATTTCTAATTGGAGCTGGTTGGGGCTTATTAGCATTTCAGTCTCGGGCTCTGATGCCACCAGTAGTAGTTCCATCATAAACGTGGATGCAGAAATTTATAATGGTACAATTGACAGTTAGCCAAAAATGAGAGCAGAATGTAAGGTTTTATAGCAAGGAATTGTATGCAAACAAGATTTTTCATATATTAGAGAAGAGTGCAGTGCCTTAGAACTTTAAAGCAGGAGAGTTCACTTTTTTCCCCTCTTATTGGTCATTTAGGAACAGAGGAGCCTCACCAGCAACATCTGAAGTTCAATATTCGCAACAAGTTGGTAGTACTTCGAGTCAGAAGGTTGTGGGTTCAACACCCATTATGGACTGCAGATTCTTGGCTGAAAGAGTACTTGCTGAATAACAGCAGGGTGTTTTTCCCAGTGTCCAGGTCAACATTCCTTCCTCACCCAATGTCACCAGTGACAGATTATCCAGTCATTCACTCATTTGCTGTAACGAATGCATGAAAATTGATGAGCAAGAGGAGCAGCTGGTCCAAACAGGAAAAAGACTTTCATTGATATATCACCTTTCACCTCCTCAGGACATCCTAAAGCGTTTTACAGCCAATGAAGTACTTTTGAAGTGTCGTGATTGCTGTAATGTAGGAAATGGGGCAGTCAATCCGCACACAGTAAACTCCCACAAACAGCACTGAGATAACCAGATAATCTGGGGGTTTTTGGGACTTGGAATGATATAGTGCCTTTAATGCATTTGTGGTGTTGGTTGAGCGATATTGGCCAGGACACTGGGGAAAACACCCCTGCATTTCTTTGAAATAGTGCCATGGGATCTTTACAGCCACCTGAGAGAACAGACATCGGTTTAAGGTCTCATCTGTCTCACTGCCCCAGTACTGCCCTGGAATTGTCAACCAAGATTTTGTGGAGTCAAAATGGGAATATAGCTTGTGCTCCAGCGACTCGGACCCTCCCTCACACTCATGCTATCTGGAGCAGCGTGACTAGACACATCCAACCCACTCCCATTCCCCACTCCAACAGCCAGGTCATCTCCTGGGAGGAGAAAGATCAGAACAAAAGCCTGGGTCAATCAATCAAGAGAACAAAAATCTGGACAATTCCTCTGACCCTCTGAGGCACTCAAAACAAGTCCAGGAAATTACACTGATCATGGGTAATTTTATGTAAATCCACTTACCTATATGATGTGATCTTTGTCCCAGTCAGGAACCAGTCCACCTCCCACTTGAAATCAGAGTCTGCATCCACTGCACCAGCTGGCAAAACATTAGAGGAAGTGAAGAACCACCAAAATCCATCTATCCTTACCTGTGTAGTTTAAACAGAGGTCTCCTGGTCCTCTCTAATCTGTCAAACTGAGAAATTAACAGGCACTCAATCCAACCCTCATTATTTTACAGACCTTTATCAGGTCTCCTTTAAGCCTACACTGCTCTGTAGAAGAGATCCAGCTCTTTAAATCCTCCATGAGGCATTGTGGGAAAACTGGCTGCCTTATCACACTCAAATGATCCATGCACTTGTGAACATGCACTTGTGAACATGCACTTGTGAACATGCACTTGTGAACATGCACTTGTGAACATGCACTTGTGAACATGCACTTGTGAACAACCGAAACACATTTGGAAAACAATTTTTCAGCAAGATGGCACCTTGCTGGGATGAGAGGCAACTTGACACTGGAGTTGTGCTACACTAGACCTGAAACATTCTCAATGGCAAACCACCACATGCAAAAAATGTTCTACAGCTTGACTGCACAAGTATGAATATTGAAAGGAAAATCCTGGCCTAGGATTCACTACAACAACATCCAAATATCCAGGATGAACACATAACCAAAGCAAACATGACAAGGAGCAAGAGTAATGAATTGTCCCTACAAATTAACAGCAACATTTAACAGATTGGAGCTGTGGCAAAGCTATAAATGTTCTATTTCACTGACAAGCTTTCAAACACCACAGATGCTATTAAAAATAATAGTAGAGTTTTTAAATAATGTTATGACTAGGTGAAAAAGGGGGCTAGGGTTCCATCTCAGTCTTCACCTGGTCTGCCGTAACAGTGTTAAATTTTAAACACACTTTTTAGCTCCCCCTCGGTGAATCCTTATTCACTGCTTCTCAATTATAAGGCCGAAAAAAAGCACAAACAGGTTTTGTATTTAGGTTCAAAGAAAAGTTGAAATGTATTGAACTTAAACCCCAATTCGGTTAACGCCGACAGATACATGATATACCCACACAAGCATGCATACATGATACACAAATGCAGCTAGAGACAGAAAAGAAAATAAAGTGGAGAAGTTTGAGGCAATATCTGAAGAGGATTTTTGTTACAATTCAAGCTCACTGAGGAGTCCTTGATTGTAGGTAGATCTTGCACTTCATTGGGGCCAGGTATTCTTCTTAAACCTTGTTCACTGTAGGGGTTCATGTGTCCTCAGTGGACTTGGAGTTCCGTGAGAAAAAGGGAGAGCCAGACAGAAGAGGTCTTCAGTTCGGGAGCATACTGCAGTCTCAGTTCAAGCTGTTTGTATAATTCATATAAACCAGGTTGCCAAGCAGACTAGTCATGTCTGATGACTAGTCTTTTATCCAACCACATCTGTTTGTGGATTCAGCCATCCCAGCATTCATGCTGAAATTTGAGCTCCCTCACCTTGAACATGTGATGTTTAAAATTCATTGTGGGTTAAACTGGATAAAGGAAGTAACCCTTCTTCACCACAAGCACTATCTGTTAATATACAAATGTCTTTCCAGCCAAGGGCCTGGTTATTGTTCATAAAAAATATCAGTCCGTTCTTCACTTCAGCAACAGATTTCAAATCAATGTTCATATGACCAAATTAATGTGCCTCATTCTTGGCAGGTTGTTGTTGGGGGGCTGCATGACAAGAAAAGGTGTAGAGGACTCACCCCAAACTTATCAAGGTGCCCTTCAGAGTTTGACATTGCAAGATTACTAAGCAGAATATCTTGAAGCAATTGTATTGTAAATGCCCACATGCAAGACTGGAACTTTATTACTTGAGGATTAAAAGGAAGGGTGAATTGCTGTGGATTTGCATCACTGTGCTGTACCTTCCATCTTGCTACATCTCAATCTTCGAAAGCCTCCTTTAAATCAAGCATCTGTTGCCTCAACTTCAGCCACCTTCCCTATCCCCTCTCCTCATTCCTGCTCCAACCTTTGCTATATTAGCAGCAATGCAAGCTGCTGCTTCTCGTCTCATCTTAGTAAACTGAAGGTAAAGGGTGGAGGTGTTAGAGGGGGATCTGGGAAACTATTGGAGATGTTACATTGTGTTCAGTTGAATGATAATTTTCTTTAATCCACTAACTGGAGATCTGAATATATATATATTTTTTATAAAATACATTTTTAAAATATCAGCTGAAAGGATGATTTTGCTGAGAGTTTAAGATGAGCACCTAATTTGCCACAATGTATCCTACATTGCAAGGTCTATGAGGAGGGAGACAAATGTCTGCTCATTCCCCAAGAACCAAGGCCCAGGAGGTTTAAGGGAACTGTTTGTTCTTTCTTTTCGAAAAAGGAGGAATACAGCTAACTACTATGCTTGAGTGACTCATGACAAGCCCCTCCCCAACCAACATACCTTTCCCCACTCTAACCTATTTTGCATATATTCCTCATGAGTGAAAGTTGGTGTGCTGTTTATTAGGTTGGTCAGTTTAGGTACAATAAAGTGAACCTTAAAAGCAAGAAAACCTATCTGATTGGTTCTTGTTTATGATCATAGTAACTAAGTAATCCAACCCCTACTGAATTGGCCAGTACATCCACTTCAAGAATTAAACCTGTCAGGGTGAAACAAGGAGGGGGAAGAGGGAAGCCCTTCAACCCCTCCTCACTTGACTAACAGCAGGAATACATTGACCCACAGTTAACACATTTGGTTGGGTGTATTCTTGGAGGTTTCATCATTAACTGGTGTCCTGCCTCAAACTACCCCATCCCCACACCTTTGGCCCAACCTCCAGCATATTGCCTTCCCACAGCCAATTGGAAAGTGAACAGACTCTTGTTACCCAATTGGATTAATCTTGATTGTTGGTGAAACAGCATACTTCTGTTATCTTCAATATATTTAGAACTAATGAATGAAGCTGTTCAAAAAGAGATCAAGTATTAATCTCCAATTTGCAGAGACTCCAGGACATTCAGTGTTCACATAAAATGAAATTGATTTAAACTTGTAAGGACTGGCAATTATCTCAAAATGGGCATCAGCAGCAATCGACAAGGTTCTTTGCAAGAGTCATTCAGATGAGAACCCAAGTAGCGAATAATTATACAACATAAGCCACATAAACAATTAATAAGTCTTTCAAAGAGCAAGCACAGGCACAATGGGAAGAATAGCTATGCTGCTATGATAAAGATACCATTCCAGTTAGTGAATGGTATGGCCCAGTGAATTACAATTGTTGACACAGGGTGGTTAACTGGATGTTTGACAAGAATATCAACTTGAATGGTGCAATAGATGAGTGTACTATATTTTCTTTAGCTTTGGTTCCAAGCCAACCCCAACTGTTTCCAAAACTGTAGTAGGAACATGTTTTAACTCCAAGGGAGTCTCCCCACAGAGATTATTGGCTTTCCAGAGTGATATTACCTGTTTCATGAAAACAGCAGCCAACTTAAGAAATTTGTACCCTAGTTTTGTGCCCACAAATGAAAGTTTCCCTTTAACTCCAGGTCTCAGATAGAAATGTAGGGCTAGATTCTCCTCTTCTTGAATCTGAACAAAGAATCAAGTTGGTATAATAAAGAGGAATCTCTGATAGGGATGGTTGCACACCCATAAATTAGCATGGCTGAATTTCCATCCATTGACTGCTGAGAAATTCATTTTGATTGAGTTTGTGTTTGATATAGGGTGTACATTCTCGTCGGGGGGGGGGGGGGGGGGGCGGTGGGGAGGAAGCACACATTCCCTTTGCAAAATCCAGAGAAAGCAGGCTGTCAGGTTGGAGAGACAAGGCTCATAGGTGTTAATGTATATTCATTGTGCAACTATATGCAGGTGATGGGCATTAACTGGGGTTTCACTTGAGCACATAGAAAGAGACACTTACTGAAACTAGAGTGGTTGAGTTAGGAGATGTATGCTGGTTATGTTTCACTCTGTAAATAAATGTAAGACTGAGTAAAGATTGGCTCCAGTTCTTTCCTTCACCAACTAGTTACTTGAGTTAGAACAATAGGCCCCAAACTCCACCTACAATACTGCTGCCATTTAACCAGCCAAAATGGTACATTTTACCAGAGCTATCCACTGCTTTTCCAGCAAGGAATGTTCTGTCATATGAAACATAGTGCAGAAACAGGGAACACAAAAGTTTGAGTGTATCAAGCCTGTGTCCTCAGTACCTTGCTCTACGGCAGCAAGGCCTGGACAACGTATGTCAGCCAAGAGCAACGTCTCAACTCATTCCATCTTCGCTGCCTCTGGAGAATACTTGGCATCAGGTGGCAGGACCGCATCTCCAATACAGTAGTCCGAGGCAGCTAACATCCCCAGTTTATACACACTACTGAGTCAGCGGCGCTTGAGATGGCTTGGCCATGTGAGCCACATGGAAGATGGCAGGATCCCCAAGGACACATTGTACAGCGAGCTCGTCACTGGTATCAGACCTACCGGATGTCCATGTCTCCGCTTTAAAGACGACTGCAAACGCGACTTGAAGTCCTGTGACATTGATCACAAGTCGTGGGAGTCAGTTGCCAGCGATCGCCAGAGCTGGCGGGCAGCCATAAAGGCGGGGCTAAAGTGTGGCAAGTCGAAGAGACTTAGCAGTTGGCAGGAAAAAAGACAGAAGCGCAAGGAGAGCGCCAACTGTGTAACAGCCCCGACAACCAATTTTACCTGTAGCACCTGTGGAAGAGTCTGTCACTCTAGAATTGGCCTTTATAGCCACTCCAGGCGCTGCTCCACAAACCACTGACCACCTCCAGGTGCTTACCCATTGTCTCCCGGGACAAGGAGGCCAAAGTGCAGAAACAGGCCATTTGACCCAAATGATCAATGACTGTTTAAGCTCCAGCCTCCTCCAATCCCTCTTCAATGTTATGAGCTGTGGCTCAGTTGGTAGCATATTTGCCTCAGTCAGAAGGCTGTGCATTTGACACCCAGCCTAGATACTTCAGCACAAAAATCTAGGCTAACACTCCCAGTGCAGTGCTGAGAGAGGGTACACTAACATGCCAAGGAGTGACATCTTTCGGAGGAGATGTTAAACCAAGGCTCAGTCTGCCTTCTTAGGTGGGCATAAAAGATTCCATAGCACTATTCATAGCAGGCAGGTTCTCCCTGCTGTACTGCCAGTATTTATCCCTTAACCAACATCACTGAAATAAATTATCTGCTCATCACATTGCTGTTTTTGGGAGCTTGCTGTGCATAAATTGGCTGTGATATTTCTTACATTACAATAGCAACTGCACTTCCACAGCACTTCATTGGCTGTACATTGCTTTGGGGTAGCCCAAAGTTGTGCAAGTTGCTACATAAATGTAAGACTTTCTTTCTGTTCAACTCACCCCATCAGCATATCCTATTTCTTTCTCCTTCATGTGTTTGTCCAGCTTCCCCTTAAATGCATCTATGCTATTCACCTCAACCACTCCTTGTAGTAACAAGTTCCACATTCTCAACACCCTCTGGGTAAAGAAAGTTCTCCTGAATTTTCTATTGGATTTATTAGTTACTTTCTTATATTCCCAGCCCCCAAAAAGTGGAAACATTTTCAAACTGAAAAGCATTGCAGGGTTATGGGGAGCTCAGGCAGTGTGCTGTTTGCCCAGTCTTACAATGAACTGTACACCCTAAATTATTGGTTCAAATCCTGGTATAGGGCTTAAATCTATACAACCCTGTGATGGAGAGGCAGGAGTGCAACCAACTGAACCAAGCTGAAATATCAAAGTTAGACACATATTTAAGGTATTTATAAAAAGAACCAGGGGAGAAGAGATTTTCTGTTACACAATGTGCTGTGACAGGGTAATGGGGAAGAGTAGGTTGAGACTCACTGGATAGCACTTTCAAAGAGCCAGCACAGGCACAGTGGGCTCAATGACTTTCTTCAGAGCTGTAAGATTCTATGAAATAAGAACAGAGAAGACAGCTCTGGTGGGGAACAAGCACAGGCTGATGGGCTGAATGGCATTATTTTATGGACCGAAAACTAGGAAACATGACACAATAGCTATGCAAGAAAGTCTTCTCGACCAGTTTGGGAAATGACTTAAATAAGCATCGCTGAAACTTTCTGAACTGAATCCTTAATGACAGCTGGAGGCATAACTATCATTTGGCAACTTTGCCACTGGTTTGGGATGTCATAGATCTACGTTGCATCAGCTGTCAACTTTTCCCTTTAGCGATTTATCTTTTGTAATACACCACTTGTCAAACATTTGTTTTTTTATTAATATATATGTGAAAGCATCATTTGAACAATTCTAGGATCTGTATGGCACAAATGCACCAAATTTGCTACAGTTTTCTCACTACCCATTGGGCAAAGAAAGCTTGCTGAAAACTTTAATATCCAATGGAGACAATTGTGATACGTGCACTCACACTGAATAGCTGGTTTACTTTGAGAGGGTGCGATCCACGTTCTTCAATGGAGCTCTATATGGATGCATATGTTTGTTAATGTCAAGGAAAAAACATTTTACTGCATTACCATTGAAAAAGAAGCTCTCTAATCTGCATCAGCCCTTTCTCGTTATGGGTTGACTGGCTTTTTTGACTTTGTGCAAGAGTGTTGAACAGTAGACCCTGTTTAACAACTCTCCCAATTTATATTTCTATTGAATTACCAACCTCCAAGCAGTATCTTGGCATGAAAGGTTACTTCAAATATGGGCTGAATGGCCTCCATGGATATCATAAACCCACACAGGATTAGGGGCAGTGAGCTTATATTGAAAACCTTAGGCACTAAGGAGAGAGAGAGAGGGGGGTTCGAATATTGAACATGCTACCTCAGGGAGCAGTTGAGGTGAATAGCATGGATACCCTTAAGAGGAAGCTAGATAAGTACATGAGGGAGAAAGAAAAACAGATATGCTGAAAGGATGAGATGAACTAAGGAGAGGGGAGACTCACATGGAGTATAATCATGAACCAGCTGGCCCAAATGGCCTGTTTGAGGCACAAGTTAGAATCATACAGCACAGAAGGCAGCCATTCAGCCCATCGATTCTGTGCCAGCTCTTTCAAAGAGCAAGCCAGTTAGTCTAACTTCCCACTATTTCCCAATATCCCTGCAATTATTTCTCCTTTGAATAATTATCCAATCCCCTTTGGAAGACCACTATTGAATCTCCACCACCCTATCAGGCAATGCATCCCAAATCTGAAGCACTCATTGCATAAAGAAGTTTGAGTCACCTTTGCCTATCATTTTAAATCTGTGCCCCCTCAGTCAACCCTTCAGCAACAGGAGTCAGTTTCTCGATTTACTCTATCAAGATCCTTTATGATTTTAAACACCTCAACTTCTATTTAAGTATTACTTTTCAGATGCACTATAAAAGTACAGTTGACAATCAAAAATCTCCCCAGTTTCTTTCATTGACATCTTCAGTGATTCATATTGGTAATCATTCTTTTACTAGAGCAAACATATAAATGAAGATGGAACCCAAATCAGATAAAATTGTAGCACTGATTAATAGTAGGTACACTTTATAAATGCTGGTTATGGGTTTGCTTCGACATTAAATGAATCAAGCTTCCTTCTACTTTTAGCTATCAGAATAAAATATCTATTGTGTGTCTATGACTCATGCCTCAGGCAGTTAAAGGAAGACAAATGCAGTTCTGTTTTCAGTCTGTTCGGACAAAGAGCATCACATTCCTGCTGGGACAGCAGTCATAAACTTGGGCAACATCTCAGCCGCAAGGTAAGCTGCAGATAACTGCTCCTGGCTGCACAATCCAACTCTAGTGTGGGGCATGGCACCATAGTTGCCATTCTTGATTTAAGCATTGAGGGGATAGAAAAAAGGCATCAAGGGCAATCTGCCAAAGTTAGATGGACATGTTACCAAATTTATCAAAAGTTTATCTGGAAGCATCCCTTCTCTGAGGCACCTTACTGCCCAACAGGGTTTTTCCAGCATTAGACATGGACATCAGTCTTTTATTTCCCTGATCTCCCCAGCTGCAGCCAAGAGGTCTTAAGGACACCTTACTGCGAATGGAACTGTAACTCTAAGGAAGTACAAGAGTGATCCCTTCCTCCGTGTCCAGCTATGGGGCGGCACAGTGGCGCAGTGGTTAGCACTGCAGCCTCACAGCTCCAGGGACCCGGGTTCGATTCTGGGCACTGCCTGTGTGGAGTTTGCAAGTTCTCCCTGTGTCTGCGTGGGTTTTCTCCGGGTGCTCCGGTTTCCTCCCACAAGCCAAAAGACTTGCAGGTTGGTAGGTAAATTGGCCATTATAAATTGTCACTAGTGTAGGTAGGTGGTAGGGAAATATAGGGACAGATGGGGATGTTTGGTAGGAATGTAGGATTAGTATAAATGGGTGGTTGATGGTCAGCACAGACTCGGTGGGCCGAAGGGCCTGTTTCAGTGCTGTATCTCTAATCTAATCTAATCTATTCTTCATTACCCACCCCTTAATGGTGAAATAGCTGGCCTGGTAGTTACAGCACAACTGAGTTTGAGAACTTAAGAAATGGGGAATTCCGGGCAGGAACCCACAACCTATTAGTAACAGTGTGTCCTTTGCTCCCAATCTCCTGCTCTACCAACACACTCCATGATATCGCTTTTGATAATAGTGCTAAGATAAGCCCCCCCCCAACTGTACCACCAATTGGCGGGAGCACTAATACAACAATAACCACTTCAACACCAGGAGTTAGCTGAAAATAAAACTCTTGCTCACCTTCCTTCCCTAAGGAATGGGGCAGAGAATATAAGCAAGACAATTTTTACAGTTTACACCATGTGAATTTGCTCTGAAAAGAGCAGCTTTTAACCTTAAAAGAGAGAGGAATTCTTAAAACAACCAGTAAGTCTCACCATTTCAGACAGCATTCTTTATCCATTATCTAGAGAAATAACTAGAACAACATAGAACATAGAACATAGAACATACAGCACAGAACAGGCCCTTCGGCCCACAATGTTGTGCCGATCCTTTGTCCTCTGTCAAGGACAATTTAATCTATACCCCATCATTCTCCTTTATCCATATACCTATCCACAAGCCTTTTGAAAGTCCCTAAAGTTTCTGACTCAACAACTTCCCCGGGCAAGGCATTCCATGCCTCGACCACTCTCTGGGTAAAGAACCTTCCCCTGACATCCCCCTTATATCTCCCACCCTTCACCTTAAATTTATGACCCCTTGTAATGCTTTGCTCCACCCGGGGAAAAAGTTTCTGACTGTCTACCCTATCTATTCCCCTGATCATCTTATAAACCTCTATCATGTCACCCCTCATCCTTCTCCTTTCTAATGAGAAGAGGCCTAGAATGTTCAGCCTTTCCTCGTAAGACTTATTCTCCATTCCAGGCAACATCCTGGTAAATCTCCTCTGCACCCTCTCCAAGGCTTCCACATCCTTCCTAAAATGAGGCGACCAGAACTGCACACAGTACTCCAAATGAGGCCTTACCAAGGTCCTGTACAGCTGCATCATCACCTCACGGCTCTTAAATTCAATCCCTCTGCTAATGAACGCTAACACCCCATATGCCTTCTTCACAGCCCTATCCACTTGAGTTGCAACTTTCAATGATCTATGCACATAGACCCCAAGGTCTCTCTGCTCCTCCACATGCCCAAGAACCCTACCGTTAACCCAGTATTTTGCATTCATGTTTGTCCTTCCAAAATGGACGACCTCACACTTTTCAGGGTTAAACTCCATCTGCCACTTTTCAGCCCAGCACTGCAACCTATCCAAGTCCCTTTGCAGACGACAATAGCCCTCCTCGGTATCCACAACTCCACCAACCTTTGTATCATCTGCAAATTTACTGACCCACCCTTCGACTTCCTCATCCAAGTCGTTAATAAAAATCACAAACAGGAGAGGACCCAGAACTGATCCCTGCGGCACGCCACTGGTAACTGGGCTCCAGGCTGAGTATTTACCATCTAAGACCACTCTCTGCCTTCTATCAGTTAGCCAATTCTTAATCCAACTGGCCACATTCCCCACTATCCCATGCCTCCTGACTTTCTCCATAAGTCTACCATGGGGGACCTTATCAAATGCCTTACTAAAATCCATGTACACCACATCCACTGGTTTACCCTCATCCACTTGCTTGGTCACCTGCTCAAAGAATTCAATCAGGCTTGTGAGGCAAGACCTACCCCTCACAAAACCGTGCTGACTGTCCCGAATCAAGCAGTGTCTTTCCAGATGCTCAGAAATCCTATCCCTCAGCACCTTTTCCATCAACTTGCCTACCACCGAAGTAAGACTAACTGGCCTGTAATTCCCAGGGTTGTTCCTATTCCCTTTCTTGAACAGGGGCACAACATTTGCCACCCTCCAATCACCTGGTACCACCCCCGTCAGCAGAGAAGATGAAAAGATCATTGCCAGCGGCTCTGCAATTTCATCCCTTGCTTCCCATAACATCCTTGGATATACCCCGTCAGGCCCGGGAGACTTGTCTATCTTCAAGTTATTCAAAAACCCCAACACATCTTCCCTCCTAACGAGCACTTCCTCGAGCTTACCAGTCTGCTTCCCACCGTCCTCTTCAGTAATACACCCCTTCTCATTCGTAAATACCGAAGAGAAGTACTCATTCAAAACCTCACTTATCTCTTCCGGCTCAACACACAGTCTCCCGCTATTGTCCTTGACCGGACCTACGGTCCCCCTAGTCATCCTCATATTTCTGACATACGCGTAAAAGGCCTTGGGGTTTTCTTTTATCCTACCCGCCAAGCATTTTTCATGCCCTCTCTTAGCTCTCCTAATCCCTTTCTTCAGATCCTTCCTGGCCATCTTGTATCCCTCCAGAGCTATGCCTGTGCCCTTTTTCCTCAACTTTATATACGCATCCTTCTTCTTCCTAACAAGACTCTCAACCTCTCTTGTCAACCACGGTTCCCTCACATGACCATCCCTTCCCTGTCTGACAGGGACATGCTTATCAATGGCCCCTACTATCTGCTCCTTGAAAAAGTTCCACATTTCGACCGTGCCCTTCCCTGCCAGCATATGCTCCCAGTTAAGTTAAAGAAGTAGGGTTATATGTGGTGGGGCATGGGAATGTGGGTGGGATCTTACTGCTGATAGGTCAGCACAGATTTTTGTTCTTGCTGCTGTTGGTCAGCTAATTGTGTTCCGTGATAGGTCTGTACATGCCATTGTTCTTGCTGTTGATTGGTCAGCTGTTGTATCTTGTGGGAGGTTGATACATACTATTGTTCTTGTCGGGGTATGTTGATTCCAGAGCGGGTGGTGATGTGTTTCTTCAGTAGGGGCAGCCAGATATCACGAATGAGCAGGCTGCTATCTTGGGGGACGGTGTGGTGTTGGTAGATCTCCACAGCCTCACCAACACATCTTGTCAGCTATTGACAAGCACGCGCAACTCAATAACCACTGTATCGAATGGTCCCATTCCAAAATCATCTCATCCACTATATGCTGGCATTAAAGACACTGTGGCTCAGTGGGTAGCACACTCACTTCTGAGTTTGAAGGTTGTAAGTTCAAATCCCACTCCAAAAACTTAAGCATGACAATCTAGGCTGGCACTCCACTGTAGGAGGTGCTGTCTTTTGGATGAGGCGTTAATCCTGTCTGCCCTCTTGGGTGGATATAAATGGTTCCATCACATTATTTTGAGCAAGAGTAAGGGTGTTCACCCCAATGTCCTGGACAATATTTATCCCTCAACCAATATCACTGAAACAAATTATCTGGTCATTATCACGTTGCTGTTTGTGGGAGCTTGCTGTGCACAAATTGGCTGCCATGTTTCCTACATTACAACACTTCAAAAGTACTTCATTGGTTGTAAATTGCTTTGGGACATCCTGAGGTTGTGAAAGGTGCAATAAATATGCAAGTGTGTCTAGTCTATATTGGAGGAGGAGGGAGAGGAGTCTAGAGCTTAATGAGTTGCTGCTATGACGGGAAAGAAATACCTTAAAAATGTGATGGTGATGCCCAATTTTAATACCTGCAACTATAAAACATCTTCAGTAATCCTGAGGTGTGGGGAGGGAGGTGGGATGGGATGGGGTGGAGCAAGGGGAGGAAATCGCTGGTAAAATTCACAGGTGATACTAAATCACAGAGAGGTGGAAAAGAAGTTAGATACAATTGGTAAATTGGCTGATGATGGTGAGTGATTTCAATACAGACAGGTGTAAGGTACTGTATATTGCAGTGGTTCTCAAACTGGGGTCTGTGAACACCTTCCAAGGGGTCCACGACGCAAAGATGACCTAACATGCGGACAATGTGGCCGACCGTCCACAGAACCATGGTCGACAGTGAGTGTGTGGCGGTCAGGGGCATGCTCTGCTCCCATCATGCTCATGCTCTGTCTGTGCTCCTCCACTCTCCAGGTTCCTGCTCTTATTCATGCTCTACTCCCAATGTGCTCCTGCTTTTCCCTTGCTCCTCTAGTGCTTTCTGCATACTTTGTTCTCCCCGGGCTCCTGCTCTCCCCAGCTCCTGCACTCCCCAGGGTCCCACTCACCCCAGACTCCTACTCTCCCCAGCATCCCACTCTCCCAGGCTCCTGCTTTCCCCAGCTACTGCTCTCCCGGAGTTCCTGCTCTCCCCAAGCTCCTGGTCTCGCTGAGTTCCTGCTCTCCCTGGGCTCCTGGTCTCCCAGGGCTCCTGCTGTCCCTAGGCTCCCACTCTCCCCAGGCTCCTGCTGTTCCAGGCTCCTGCTCTCCTCAGGCACCTTTCTCCCCAGGCTCTCACTCTCCCCAGGCTCCTACTCTCCCCAGCTCCTGGTCTCGCCGAGTTCCTGGTCTCCCTGGGCTCCTGCTCTCCCCAGGCTCCCACTCTCCCCAGGCTCCCACTCTCCCCAGGCTCCTACTCTCCCCGGGCTCCTGCTCTCCCTGGGCTCCTGCTCTCCCCAGGCTCCGACTCTCCCCAGGCTCCCGCTCTCCCCAGGCTCCTGCTCTCCCCAGGCTCCCACTCTCCCCAGGCTCCCACTCTCCCCAGGCTCCTACTCTCCCCGGGCTCCTACTCTCCCCGGGCTCCTGCTCTCCCCTGGCACCTGTTCTCCCCAGGCTCCCACTCTCCCCAGGCTCCTCCTCTCCCCAAGCTCCTCCTCTCCCCGGCTCCTGGTCTCGCCGAGTTCCTGCTCTCCCCAGGCCCCTGCTCTCTCCAGGCTCTTGCTCTCCCCAGGCTCCCGTTCTCCCCAGGCTCCTACTCTCCCCGGGCTCCTGCTCTCCCTGGGCTCCTGCTCTCCCCAGGCTCCGATTCTCCCCAGGCTCCCGCTCTCCCCAGGCTCCTGCTCTCCCCAGGCTCCCACTCTCCCCAGGCTCCCACTCTCCCCAGGCTCCTACTCTCCCCGGGCTCCTACTCTCCCCGGGCTCCTACTCTCCCCGGGCTCCTGCTCTCCCCTGGCACCTGTTCTCCCCAGGCTCCCACTCTCCCCAGGCTCCTCCTCTCCCCAAGCTCCTCCTCTCCCTGGGCTCCTGCTTTCCCCAGACTCCTGCCCAGACGCTGCAGTGAGCAGCAGTTCACCCAATTCACTGCTATCTGTAAATAAATGTCTGTTTTCTGAAAAGCATTGTCAAAACACTCTTAATATGCAGAACATTCATATTATGAGTAATCTATAATTTAGAGACAGAGGTCTGCGATTGCTAACCCATTAGAAAACGGGTACTTCAACCCAAAAAGTTTGAGAATCACGGATCTATGGGAAAGAAAATCACAAGTAAACTATGGATCTGGGATTCACTGCCTGAGAGTGTGGTGGAGGCAGATCCAATCATGGCTTTCAAAAGGGAATTAGATAATTATCTGAAGAGTAAAGATTTTCCAGGGCTGCGGGGAAAGGGCAAGGGAGTGGGACTAGTTGAGTTGCTCTTGCAAGAGAGCTGGCACGGACATGACAGGCCGAATGGCCTCCTTCTGTGCAGTAACCATTTTTTGATTCTATGATGCAGAAAAATCTAAACGTGATATATAAAGCGATCTGGTGATGATTGGTTTAAACCTCCTTCTGACCCCTCAAAGTCTACCCTACACGGCCCAAGTCAGGAGTTTAATGGCATGCTCAGCACTTGCCTGGAAGAGTACATCTTCAGCAGCACCCCTGAACCTTTCCTGGCGCCTCCATATCCTTTTTATAATATGAAGACCTGCATGAATAGAAGTAATGAACTTTCGGAATGGGTTCCAAGAACATTTGATCATAAGTTCAAGCAGATGAATTTAACCGGGCAGGACTCATGGATAAGGTTTTGTGTGAAATTCTGGGTGGCCAGATATCAGAATGGATGTGCAGTAAGGAGTTTAGAAAAGGCTGACAGCATCCAAAATGTTCACCTTAGCACGAAGGAAAGACACAGCTGATGTGAATGCAATCAGTTATTTAATTTGAACTGTAATTTGAGAAAGAAATAGCAATAGGTGCAAAATCGGGTCGCCTTGAGCAACAATATATTACAGTATTTTTCACTACAGTGTTTTGATGAGTAGGTAGTCTTGCATAAATTCGATTAACTCCTTTCACAGGAGCTTGACAAACCTCTGAGCAAGATTGACGAGCGGGATGATAATTGCAGGTATAAATCACCAAATAGACTCATGGAACAGCACGTGCTGAAAAGGACATCTGCGAACTGGGAGTGGTCAGGAGTGAATGACGTTGATAGAAATGTTGGGAAGATATCCTAGGTTTCTATTGCCTCATTATTTTAGGGGTGAAACGTTAGAGAGCTTTCTCTTTTTGGAGATGCTCCCTGGTGTCTCGGAGTCTCCTTCAGGGTCTCAAATATGTTGGAGAAAGTCACTGGTGCTTGCTCCATTAAAAGGTTCAGTGAGGAGTTCATAATTCTTGTGTTCTTGTGTCATGCTATTGTACTAGTGCTGATATATTGCCAGTCTAATCCACTGCAAGACCCACAAACAACATATGTGATAATGACTAGATAATCTGTCTTTTCACTGATACTGACTGAGGGATTAATATTGGCAGGATACCAGGGCAAACTCCCTTGCTCTTCTTAGAAATTTTTCTTTGGGATCTTATATGCCTTCCTGAGAGGGAAGATGGTGTAATGTGAGCAGACCCAACCTTCGCAACAATGGGGACACATAGAACCTTAGCACGTAGTGATACTTGGTGTTTGCGTACTGGGGCTCTACGCACAGCTTGATGCAGCCGCACATGAAGGTGGTCATCAGGATGAGGGCGACGTTGGGTACATTTTTCCTGCCTTTATCCAGAGGTTTGAACATCGTGTCCCTCCAGACCCGGTCCATTTTGCAACCAGATGAAGTGGAGAATGGCTCGGGTGACCGCCACAGCGCAGGAGTGGAGTATGGGCCAGACCTGCGCCACATACAGCAACAAGGTGATTGCCTCGCACCTGATGACCAGGTTCTTTACCCACAATGGAGAGAGATCGCTGCCCCCACATGCTCAGCTTCTGGTGTATCTTGGCTACTCCCTCCTTCCAGGTTTTGGCGCACGCCCAGCCCTTCCGAACCATATCAGCACCTTCAGGTGGTGTGACCGGACAGTGAAGGGGACAAGGGATCAGTCGGCCCAGTTCCCAAAAAATATGGCCTCGCTCTTGCCATGATTTACTTTGGCTCCCGAGGCCAGTTCGAGCTGGTCGCAGATGCTCATCAGTCTGCGAACAGACAGCGGATCTGAGCAGAAGACGGCGACGTCGTCCATGTACAGGGAGGTTTTAACCTGAGTGCCTCCTCTGCCTGGGATTGTCACCCCTCTTATGCTCGCATCCTTCCTAATGGACTCAGCAAAGGGTTCGATACAGCAAACAAACAAGACCGGGGAGAGAGGACAGCCCTGTCTGACTCCAGATTGGATCGGGAAACTTACTGATTCCCACCCATTGATTAAAACTGATGTTGGTGTAGAGCAGTTTGATCCAATTGCAGATTCCATCCCCAAACCCCATTTTGGAGAGCACGTCCATCATGTAGGTGTGCGATATCCTGTCAAAAGCCTTCTCCAGGATCAAGCTGATGAGGCAGGTGTCCACCCTCCTGTCCCGTACATAGGCGATCATGTGCCTGAGTAGCGCGAGACTATCAGAGATCTTCCTGCCGGGTACAGTGCTGGTCTGGTCAGGGTGAATCACCAACTCCAGAGCAGATTTGATTCGACTGGCTACAATTTTTGACAGAATCTTGTAGTCAACATTAAGCAGTGAGATGGGCCGTCAATTTCTGATTTCTGCCCTCTCCCTCTTCCGCTTGTAGATGAGGGTGATGATGCCTTTCCTCATGGATTCTGACATGCTGCCAGCCAGAAGCATACTCTCGTGTACTTCCAGCAGGTCCGGACCGATCCAGTCCCACAGGGCCGAATGCAACTCGACCGGTAAGGCGTCGCTTCCGGGAGTTTTACTTGTCTCAAAAGACCTAACGGCCTTCGTCAGCTCGTCTGGAGTTAGCGGTTTGTCCAGACTCTCCCACATCCTGTCATCTAAGACCTCTGTGATGGATGACAGAAAGGACTGGAGGCTCTGCTGTCCGTGGGCTTCACGTCGTACAGCCCAGCATAAAAGGATTTGCTAATCCTTAGTATGTCGGATCGCTAAGACGTTACCAAGCCATCCTCTTCCTTCAGGCTGCTGATCACAGAGCTCTCTCTCTGTGTACCTTTTGGAAGAAGTAACGCGAGCACGTCTCATCCTGCTCAACGGAGCGGACTCTGGACCGGAAGATGGTCTTGGAGGCCTCTATGGCAAACAGCGAGGCCTGCTGGCTCTTCACCTCTTGGAGATCCTCTTTGACCTCGACCCCCATCGACTGCAGCCAAAGCAGATTTTGCATTCTTTTCTGGAGTCGGGACATTTCCCTCTGTCTCTCTGTCACCTTCTGAACACCTTTGTGGATAAAGAACCTCTTGATGTTCTCCTTGATTGCTTCCCACCAGTGCACAGGAGACTCAAAGAGGGGTTTTACTGTTCTTCAACCTTTGTAATCCCTTTTGAGTTCATTAATGTTCTCTGGGGTTAGCAGTGTAACATTCAGCTTCCATGTTCCCCTGCCAACCTGCTAGTTGTCCTGTAAGTGACAGTCGGCCAGTAAGAGACAGTGGTCAGAGAAGAACACCGGCTTGACGTCTGTGGACCTGACCGTGAAAGCACGAGACACAAACAGGAAGTCAATACTGGAACAGGCTTACCCGTCCAGTCTTGACCTGGTGTATCTACGCTGCACTCCGTCTGCAGATTTGCTGAAGACATCATGCAGTTTGGCATCTTTTACTGTTTCCATTAGAAATCTGGACGTAGTGTCCAGTTTGCTGTCGTCACTGCCGGATCGTCTAGCTGCGTTAATGATGCAGTTGAAGTCACCGCCTAGGATGACCGGCCTGGACGTCACCAGCAGCAGTGGGAGCTGCTGGAAGACGGTCAGCCGCTCGCTGCGTTGTACCGGGGCGTACACGTTGATCAACCGGAGCAGAGCATTGTTGTACATTACATCTGCTACGAGGAGGCGACCGCCCACCACCTCCTTAACTTCGGAGATGGTGAAGTTACCTCCCCGCAGCAGAATACCCAGACCAGAGGAACAGGAATCATTACCCCCTGACCAGATCGATGGCCCGCGGGACCACCATCGCGACCACTGCCTGTAGGTGCTGAGGTGTGGTATTCCACACTCCTGCAGAAACAACAGGTCAGCTTTGACCTTGGCGAGGTAGACCAAGGTCGAAACACATCGCGTAGTGGATTTAACACTACGCACGTTAGTCGATGCAATGTTTCTATCCATTTTAAAGTTGGGTGTTGCTTCCCACACCAGGAGTCCTTGGTAGTCCCAATCCTTGGGTATGTTCCTGCATACCCATAGTGTACACAAGCTGTTTCACATTCGTAGGGCTCAGAAACCCCTCCTGGTTACTCATGGGGGGTTTGTTCTGCTGGGGTGACATTGGCGGGGGGGGGTCTTGTAGACAGCAAGGCTTGGGCTGTCCCTGCTGGTGGTGTCTTTTCCCTCTATTCCTCCTCGAAGACATCACTGCTCCCGGCTTCCCGGAGCTGGAATGTGCCAGATGTTTCACTGCTCCCGGTCTCCCGGAGCTGGAATGTGCCAGATGTTTCACTGCTCTCGGTCTCCCGGAGCTAGGGTGCGCTGGGTTCGGCGCTTTGGGGTTGGGGTGCGCTGAGCCTGTCACATCTTCCAGTGCCCCAGAGTAGGGGGCTTTCTCTTCCAACTCCTTTGAGTTCTGCTGCTTCTTTTGCAGATGCCGTCATTCAGGCCCCTCCTCGTCCAATGAGGAGGAGCTGCCGTAGTCTGTCTCAGACGGTAACCTCTACTTGCCACTGGTTTGGGTGGTGACCTGTTCCTTTTTTGGAGCCTTCTTCATTGTGGTTTTCCTTTTTACCACTTGCTACTGACCAGGTTGTCCATCTGCTGCCTCCTCCTCCATTGATTCTGTCTGTGGAGGAGTGGTTTCCAGGCACAGGGTAGGTGTTGGGTCACTGGTTTCAGCTGCCTCCCCTTTCTTCTCCTTCTCAGATAGACTTTCTTCGCTGCGGGCAGGATTGCATGTCTCCTTCCCAGCACTAGTCACGTTCGCCGTTCCTTCTCCCGGCCTTTCCTTGGACCTTGCCGCCTGTGCATAACTGAGGCAGCGTTTGGGGCAGGTTTTGTAGAGGTGGCCTGCCTCACCGCATAGGTTGCAACACTTACTCTGCTTACAGTCCTTGGGGGTCTGATGGCCTTCCTTCTTGCAGTTCTTGCAGACAACTGTGCTGCAGTTGGCTGCCACGTGACCAGATTTACCACAAGTGTGGCAAACTCTGGGCTGCCCAGCGTAGACCAAGAAGCCTCAACATCCCCCGTTAGCGAAGCTGGAGGGAGGATGGATGATGGCTCCGTTGGCATTGACCTTCAAGGTGACCTTGACCAGCCGCTTGCTGGTCCAAATCCCAAATGGGTCCTTGACATCAGTGCTGCTCCCAGTCACCTCGACGTACCTGGTGAGGAAGGTGAGTATATCCATGACAGGAACATGGGGGTTGTAGAGGTGAACTGTCACCACCCGGTCTTGTTGTGATGGCAGCATGAAGAGTGGTTCCACTGTGAGGATCGACAGAGGCGCCTGGTTTCCCTTTTCCTTGAACACCTTCAGGAACTTGATACATCCCGCCACGCTCTTGAAAGTCACATCGAAATATCCACTGCTGGGGAAGTCCTGCAGGCAGAAGATGTCCGCAGCTTGGAATCCACAGCAATCAATAAGGATTTTCTTAATGAAGAAGGTACGGTCAACCAGTGCACCTCCTTCATTATCCTTCACCGCCACCCGAACAATGTTACGCGCTCCCTGGCCCGAAGCTCTAGAATTGGTTACAGCCATGTTACTCAAAACGTACCTGGAACAGGATCAAAGGCGACTGATCATGGTCTCTCCCCTGCCAGGTAAGATTCCACTGTGCTCATTTGGAGCTCGATGCACTTACTGTTTATTTTCTGTACAGGTACTGAAGAAAGGAACACTCCTTTCCTCCACTCCCTCAGGGTATTACTGCTGAAGTATCAGCAGTAAGAATGAACCCATGAAAGGGATTTTATACTGAGAGAGATAAAGTTTGTTACAGCAGGTGTTGAGAATCATTCCCACGAATAAAAACATAATCTCCAATATGAAGCAAAATTGCTGAGAAAACATGTTGGCCAGGAAAGGATTATATGATTTCCATTCTCAATCATGCTCAGCCAATTACTCAACAGGTCTCTTCATGCTGGTCTTAATGTAGCTTTCACCTGAATACCTGAGGCACTTATTCCAGTGCTGCTGCAGCTGCTTTTCAGCATTGTCCAGTTGCCTTCACAACACCTGTAAGTCTGGGGGCCTATTTTGGGCTGCTAGCTCCACACACTAACTGGAACAGATCTCTGAGGCTTACTATGCTCTCACAGTGTACGAAAGAAAAAGATGGGAAGACTTGGATTTCTATAGTGCCTTTCATTACCTCAGGACATCCCAAAGGCTTTACAGCCAATGAAGTAACTTTGAAGTGCAGTCAATGTCATAATGTTGAAAACACAGCAGCTAATTTGCACACAGCAAGCTCCCACAAACAGCAAAGCAATAATGACCAGATAATCAGTTTGAGTGATGTTGGTTGCGGGATAAATATTGACCAGGACCCCAGGGATAACTTATACAAACATACAAACTAAGAGCAGGAGTAGGCTATTCAGCCCCTCGAGCCTGCTCCGCCATTCTATAAGATCATGGCTGATCTGTTTGTGGACTCACCTCCACTTTCCTGCCTACCCCGATACCTTTTGATTCCATTGTTTGGCAAGAATCTGTCTACCTCTGCCTTAAAAACATTCAATGACCCTGCCTCCACCGCTCTCCAGGGAAGAGAGTTCCACAGACTCACGTCCTTCTGAGAGAAAAATTTCTCCTCATCTCTATCTTAAATAGGAGGCCCCTTATTTTTAAACTGTGTCCCCTAGTTCTGGTCTCTCCCACAAGGGGAAACATCCTTTCAACATCCACCCTGTCAAGTCCCGACAGGATCTTATATGTTTCAATAAGATTACCTGTCATCCTTCTAAACTCCAATGAATACAGATCCAACTTGTTCAATCTTTCTTCATAAGATAACCCTCTCATCCCAGGAATCAGTCAAGTGAACTTTCTCTGAACTGCTTTCAATGCAATTATATCCTTTCTTAAGTAAGGAGACTAAAACTGTACACAATACTCTAAATGTGCTCTCACCAATGCCCTGTACAACTGTAGCAAAACATCTCTACTTTTTATATTCCATTCTTCTTGCAATAAACAATAACATTGCATTTGCCTTCTTAATCACTTGCTGTACTAGCAAACTAATTTTTTGTGTTTCGTGTACTAGGATACCCAGATCCCTCTGTGTCTCAGAGTTCCACAATCTCTCTCCATTTAAATAATATGTTGCTTTTCTATTTTTCTGGCCAAAGTGGACAAGTTCACACTTTCCCACATTATACTCCATCTGCCAAATCTTTGCTCTTCTTCAAATTAGTGCCATGGGATCTGTTACATTCACCTCAGAGGGCAAACGGGGCCTTGGATTCACGCCAAAAGGCAGCATTGCACTCCCAGCATTAGTCTAGATTTGGTACTTAGGTTCTGGAGTGAGTCTTGAACCCACAACCTTCTCACTCAGAGGCAACAGTGCTAACCACAACTGACACTGCTAAGTAGGCTGACTGGTCATTTATATCATTCCAGTTTGTGGAACATTGCTGTGCACAAATTGGCTGTTGCGAAACACTTTGTAACAACTATGAATGCTCTTCCAAAGCAATTCATTAACTGTAAGAAAATCCCCTTGGGATATCCAGAGGCTGTCAGAGGCATTATATAGATACAAGCTGTTTCTTTCAATGTCGCCGTTATTACAGAATTGGTCCATATTTTTGACATTTCAGTTTTTAATATTTATAATACAGATTATCGGCCCCTTGGTTATCTGTAGGTTCCCTCCTCTCGCCGTCCTCTTCTCTTGAGCTGTCTCTGTATAGCCACAGAATGATTGAACGAGCTGTCAGGGACCCCAAAGAACATTGGGTTTGAAGGCCTTCCTGTCACTAATTTAACCATCAATGTTCCGCAAAGGTGTAGAAGAAGCTTTTGGTAAAGAGAAATTTTGCCCCCTACATATCAGTAGCCAACTCATGTGTCATCTATGTCATGAGAATATGGCAGTGAGGCCTTTGCACAGATACACTGAGACTTGCTGTCATTCTAACGGGAAATTTCTTCACAGAGGATTGTGAATTTTGAAACTTCTCCAGTCCAGAGAGCTGTGGATACTAGGTTTTTGAGTATATTCAATACTGGGATTGATAGAATGTGTGCACTAAGGGAATTAAGGGATATGGGGAATAAGGCGGGAGAGTGGCATTGAGGTAAAAGAATAGCCATGGTCTTATTGAATGGCGGAGCAGGCTTGAGGGACTGAGTGAGCTCCTATTTTGTATGCTCTTAAACAGTTGAAAACAAACCCTTTCATGGTTTTACTGAAATGAGGCCATGCTTTCCCCTGCTGAATGCTCTGCTGACATAAGTGACTGCATTCCCATCTCTCACCATGGCACTATTTGAAAACCACGGCGTTCTTCCGATGGGTTAGCCAATATTCACTGCTAATTCACTTGTATATGTGAGACTCCACTGTGCGCAAAATGGCCACCACATTTGTCTCCAATAGCAACAGCGATTACACTTCAAAGTAATTTATATTGTGTGAATGATGTTTCTGAGAGATCTGGTTAGGTGATTTTATAAATACAACTTTTCTATTGACCCCTCCCTTGAAGTTTGGAGCCAAATCTTCCAAAAAAATAGTAATTTGTTATTTGTATGAATTGCTACCCTGAAAAGTAAGACCACACCCCTGTCTCCCTTAGGAAATATTAATAACTCAGGCAGAAATATTCACAGAGTCCCTGCCTGAAGCGTTAACAAGTTTGGACAATTATGTTGGATAATATAAACAAGCCAAAAAAAGCACGGGTCTTCAACTTAAAGAGTAATTTTCCGATGGGAAAATGTGTCGAGGATGGATGGAAGATAGTTACCTATTCCGAAAACTTCTATTCCAAAGTTACAACGTTATAAGCACAGAAACAGACCATTCAGCCCAACAGGTCCATGCTGGTGTTTATGCTCTCCTACCCATCGTGACTGTTATCTTCAGAACACATCTGCAAAGTTCAAAGCTCTGAATGTAGTTCAATCCTTCTGCAATGTATCCAGTGCACCTGTTAACTTCCATGGTGCAAAAACCCTCTGAAAGAATATTAAACCTTTGAAGAACAGGGAAGGGCCATCAATATAGATTGCTGCCCTTTCTTACCCTATCCATCAACCCCCCGCCCCTCCTCTGGAGAAATGTTCCAAATTGCCTCTTGAACTCAAATCCCAAGAGGACCATGGAACTGGAGTCCTCCCAGTGCCCTCACCATCCTTTGTTCATCAGTCATCTCATTGCTGCTCGTGGGATCTTGCTGTGCTTAAATTGGCTGCCATCTTTTCCTACGTAACAACAGTGGCTGCACTTCAAAAATAATTTGTGTAAACAGCCAAGACATTTCTTGGGCATATGGTAATGCACTATGTAAATGCAAGTCACTTTCAATTGACTTCCCTTGTCTTCCTAAACTTTTCACTTGCGTTCTTTGGTGTCCATTATGAAGACTTGCCCAGATTAATATTGCCAGTTGCCTTCATAAATCTTAAAGAATTCATGTAAGTCAACAAAGTCTTCTCTTTCCAAAAATGCCTTCACCGTGTATCCTCAGACAACCTCATAACTAGCATTCACAGAAACATCCTGTAATGAATAAAGCCAAGACTTTCATTACCAGTTTCATCATTTCCTATCTTGTGGATCTAAAGGTAATAAAGGAAAAGACTTACATTCATATAGCACCTGTCACAACCTCAGGACATCCCAAAGTGCTTTATATCCAATGGAGAACTTTTAAAGTGTAATCACTGTTGCAATGTGGGAAATGCAGCAGCCAATTGGTGCACAGCAAGACCCCACAAACAGCAATGTAACAATGAGCAGATTATCTGATTTAGTGATGTTGTTTGAGGGATAAACATTGGACAAGACACTGGAAGCACCTCTTTGAATAGTGCCATTGGATCTTTTACGTCGTCCTGGGAGGTCAGACGTGGCCTTGGTTTGACATCTCATCCAGAAGACAGTATTTCTAGGAAGACATTTCAAAGTGGTTTCTTTTCGGAACAACTATGATTAAAACTATTCTCCATACATGGCCAATCACGGGGCATGGTGTTCAATCTGCTTCTAGTAGCCTTAATATAGAGACTCATTTTTTTTTTCCTCTTTCAGATGAAACATTAAACCGAGGCCCCATTACTCTCTCGGGTGGATGTAAAAGATTCACCGGCACCATTTGAAGAAGACCAGGGGAGTTCTGGCCAAATCTATCCCTCAACGACTAAAACTGATGAGTTGATCATTTAGCTCATTGCGGTTTGTGGGATCTTGCTGTGCACAGATTAGCTGCCATGTTTCCATGGGCGGCACAGTGGTTAGCACTGCAGCCTCACAGCTCCAGCGACCCGGATTTGATTCTGGGTACTGCCTGTGCGGAGTTTGCAAGTTCTCCCTGTGACCGTCTGGGTTTCCGCCGGGTGCTCCAAGGTTTCCTCCCACAGCCAAAGACTTGCAGGTTGATAGGTAAATTGGCCATTGTAAATTGCCCCTAGTATTGGTAAGGGAATTGAGGGAAGGTGGGGATGTGAGAGGGTAATGGGATTAATGTAGGAATAGTATAAATGGGTGATTGATGGTTGGCACAGACTCAATGGGCCGAAGGGCCTGTTTCAGTGGTGTATCTCTAAATAAATAAATTGCAACAATGTTGACACTTCAAAAGTACTTCTTTGGCTGTAAAGCGCTTTGGGATGTCCTGAGGTCATGAAAGGCATTGTTGAAATGCAAATTCTTCTTTCCCTCCTCTCGCCTGAGAAACCACACCCAAATTTAACTCCCACCCCTGCCTAACAGAAACCGGCTGGGGTGCAGCAGTTAAAATGAGGTTAGCGACTTACCTCCTCTGGTTCTGCTGTGTGCCTATGTCAACCTGCTCTTTTAATCAGGCGGAAGGGACACTCACGGGAAGGAAGTGGATCGTTCCTTAAATAAGCAAACAGGGCCTGATGATATCATCGGGATCCAACGTCCAATTTTAATCAGAAGGCTTACCCACCAAACCAGGATATGCCAGGAGCCAGTCTGTGGAACACAAGATGCCCAGACTTCTCCAGGCCTCACGAGGAAGCCTTGGGCCTGCCTTACCCTGAGCTACCCCCATCTGCCCCCTGCCCTCCCTCCCTCCCTTACCGCTTACTTAATTGCCAGGTCCCCAGCTGTGGATTCCTGCCGTGGAATTCCTGTTCCCACTCACCCGTCAGTTCGTAGATGCCAGCTGGGAGTTGGAGAAAATTTATGGAAATGAGTCCGGGTCATTTAAATCAGTCAAGCCACAATATCTTCAATTACGTCTGAGTGCCCAGCCCATGTGAGAGGGCTCATGCAAAACATTCCCACCTCATACTCCCCCCATTAGAATTGGGGCCACAGTTTCATCAATACTGACAGTTCTCACCAGTTGCTCTTCTTCTAGCCTTAACCCTACTCCCATCAAACGTCCATTTTGCTACATTTACTGACAGGGTTCACCCAATAGAAGTCGAGAAGGAACCCTGGCTGATATCGCTTCCCTGACCAAACCAGTGATAGGTTTCAATCTTGCCCTGCCTGAGATAGGCTAACTCAACATAGCCTCTGCATCAAGTCTGGCACTTTCTGGTCTATAGTATCACACCAGCAGATATATTGAAAGACTTCCATTTATATAGCTCCTTAACACTTCCCATAAAGTGTTTTGAAGTACAGTCACCATTGTTGTGTTGGTAACTGTGGCAGACATTTTGCAAGGTCCCAGAATGATCAGTTAACGGTTGACAGAGGAATCTTGGTATGGCAATTTGAGAACCACCCCATCTTCTTCGAATAGCATCATGGGATCTTTAACATTAACAGAAACCACCAGACAGGAAGACATTGCCTTGTTTTAATGTCTGATCTGAACTATACCACCACCAGCAATGCAGCACTCCCTCAGTGCAGCACCAGAGAGGACACTGAGATTATTAAGTCTTGAAGTGGGGCTCAAACCCATGAGCTTGTATCACAGAGGCAAGCATGCTATGCACTGGCCCATCAAGCACCCGGAGGCAATGCACGAGATAAACATTTTCAACTCATGAATGGAGTTTATCCCTTGAGACATACTGAAGGCTTCAATACAACGATTCAACAGGAATTTCAACATGTATATACATTGCTTTTATGTTGAAGTATAATGCCTGTGGTGTTTCAAGTAAAAACTAATTTTCGAATGGGCTCGCTCTTATAGATCAGGACAATATCCATTAGAGTCAGAGAAAACGAACATGTTTCTCACAGAGCTATCAATGAAGTGTTCCAAATTTCTACAAACTGAATTATTCAGAAGCTTGTTTCTATTCAACTACTACACCTGGCGCAAAGTATTTCTCAAAATAAATTAAATAACGTGTTCATAAATTTAATAGCAACTCAGAGAATGAAACCATTAGAGGGATTTGCGATACTGGTACCATTTCTTGCTTTGGTGAGAAGCATGAGAGGAGATTTAATGGAGGTTTTTGAAATTGTGCAGCGTGTTGATATGGTGCAAGACGACTTCATCAGATTACCAAGTCAATATCAGGAGATCAGCACTAAGAATTAAAGAGGTTAGGAGCAGTTTCTTTACACAGCAAGTTGCTAGAGCTTAGCCATAGGGAGTAGTAATGGCATCTGAAGCAGACACAACAATATGAGGCAAAGAAAGAAAGACTTGCATTTATATAGCACCTTTCATGACCTCAGAATGCTCCAAAGAGCTTTACAGCCAATGAAGTACTTTTTTTTTTGAAGTGTGATCACTGTTGTAATGCTGGAAGCGCGGCAGCCAATTTGCGCACAGCAAGCTCCCACAAACAGCAATGTGATAATGGCCAGCTAATCTGTTTTAGTGATGGTCGTTGAGGGATAGTTATTGGATCAGGACACTAGGGAGAACGCCCCTGATCTACTTCATGGGATGTTTTACATCCATCTGAGAGGGCAAATGGGTGCTTGGTTTAACGTCTCATCTGAAATACAACAGTGGGATTAGTTTTGGATTCGGGTTCCGAAGAAGGGTCACTGACCCGAAACGTTAACTCTGCTTCTCTTTCCACAGATGTTGCCAGACCTGCTGAGCGGTTCCAGCATTTCTTGTTTTTATTACTGTTAAATAGCTCTGCCCTCACTGTATTGAAACTTGATTCAGATGCTTTGTGTGATAAAAATACAATGGAGTGGAATTTCAGCCTATCGTGTGGGTATAAACTGGCATTGCAGGTCAGCCTCCCTGATTTTCATTTCTGCTGGGGAAATAAAATTATTCTTTAACGATTGGAAGGTTTGTGTATCTGAATTGAACAGTATTGCACAATTAAGACAGTGACATTAAGTAATGAATTATGGATACAGATAGGTTCAATTGCATTTTGATTTACTTCCTTAGATCCAAACCTTACAGTTAGATGGGGCCCTATACACCATCAAAGGTCCAAACCAAGTCCGACTCGGACACATTGGGAGAGACAGGCCCAAGGCCCAAAGTAAATTCGTCCTCGGGCCTCATCAGAATAAATCAGGCACGCTGTGGACACCTATGAGGCACCCCAAATACAGCTCGCCTGTCCAGTCCTCACTAATAAATCCAGTAGGAAATTCAGGAGAGACTTCTTTACCCAGAGAGTGGTGAGAATGTGGAACTTGCTGAGGGGAGCACATTTAAAAGGAAGCTAGATAAACACATGAGGGAGAAAAGAATAGGTTATGTTAGTAGTATAACAGGTAAGGCAGATGTACTTAGAGCTTGGATTAGTACTTGGAACTCGTCACTAGGGAGGGTTTAAACTAGTGTGGCAGGGGGGTGGGAACCAGAGCAGTAGGGCAGCAAGTGAAATAAATGAAGGGGAACTAATAAATAAGGCCAGTAAGACTAAGAGGAAGAGCAGGCAGGGAGATGTTGCGGAGAACAGCGGGACTGGTGGTCTGAAGTGCATTTGTTTCAATGCAAGAAGTATAACAGGTAAGGCAAATGAACTTAGATCTTGGATTAGTACTTGGAACTATGATGTTGTTGCTATTACAGAGACTTGGTTGAGGGAAGGACAGGATTGGCAGCTAAATGTTCCGGGATTTAGAAGCTTCAGGAGGGATAGAGGGGGATGTAAAAGGGGTGGGGGAGTTGCATTACTGGTTAAGGAGAATATCACAGCTGTACTGCGGGAGGACACGTCGGAGGGGTCATGCAGCGAGGCAATATGGGTGGAGCTCAGGAATAGGAAGGGTGCAGTCACGATGTTGGGGGTTTACTACAGGCCTCCCAACAGCCAGCGGGAGGTAGAGGAGCAGATATGTAGACAGATTTTGGAAAGATGTAAAGGTAACAGGGTTGTAGTGGTGGGTGATTTTAATTTCCCCTATATTGACTGGGACTCACTTAGTGCTAGGGGCTTGGATGGGGCAGAATTTGTAAGGAGCATCCAGGAGGGCTTCTTGAAACAATACGTAGATAGTCCAACTAGGGATGGGGCCGTACTGGACCTGGTATTGGGGAATGAGCCTGGCCAGGTGGTTGAAGTTTCAGTAGGGGAGCATTTCGGGAACAGTGACCATAATTCCATAAGTTTTAAGGTACTTGTGGATAAGGATAAGAGTAATCCTCGGGTGAAGGTGCTAAATTGGGGGAAGGCTAATTATAACAATATTAGGCAGGAACTGAAGAATTTAGATTGGGGGCGGCTGTTTGAGGGTCAATCAACATCTGACATGTGGGAGTCTTTCAAACGTCAGTTGATTAGAATCCAGGACCAGCATGTTCCTGTGAGGAAGAAGGATAAGTTTGGCAAGTTTCGGGAACCTTGGATAACGCGGGATATTGTGAGCCTCGTCAAAAAGAAAAAGGAAGCATTCGTAAGGGCTGGAAGGCTAGGAACAGACGAATCCCTTGAGGAATATAAAGACAGTCGGAAGGAACTTAAGCAAGGAGTCAGGAGGGCTAAAAGGGGTTATGAGAAGTCATTGGCAAACAGGAATAAGGAAAATCCCAAGGCTTTTTATACATATATAAAGAGCAAGAGGGTAACCAGGGAAAGGGTTGGCCCACTCAAGGACAGAGAAGGGAATCCATGTGTGGAGCCAGAGGAAATGGGCGAGGTACTAAAAGAGTACTTTACATCAGTATTCACCAAGGAGAAGGACTTGGTGGATGATGAGTCTAGGGAAGGGAGTGTGGATAGTCTCAGTCATCTCATTATCAAAAAGGCGGAGGTGTTGGGTGTCTTGCAAAGCATTAAGGTAGATAAGCCCCAGGGCCTGATGGGATCTACACCAGAATACTGAGGGAGGCAAGGGAAGAAATTGCTGGGG
Source organism: Heterodontus francisci (assembly GCF_036365525.1). NCBI lineage: Eukaryota > Metazoa > Chordata > Chondrichthyes > Heterodontiformes > Heterodontidae > Heterodontus > Heterodontus francisci. Next base: position 25,063,418 of record NC_090413.1, on the reverse strand, counting down.
CCTTGACAGAAATCTTTGCATCCTCATTGGCTACAGGTGAGGTCCCAGAGGACTGGAGAATAGCCAATGTTGTTCCTTTGTTTAAGAAGGGTAGCAAGGATAATCCAGGAAATTATAGGCCGGTGAGCCTTACGTCAGTGGTAGGGAAATTATTAGAGAGGATTCTTCGGGACAGGATTTACTCCCATTTGGAAACAAATGGATTTATTAGCGAGAGGCAGCATGGTTTTGTGAAGGAGAGGTCGTGTCTCACTAATTTGATTGAGTTTTTTGAGGAAGTGACAAAGATGATTGATGAAGGAAGGGCAGTGGATGTTATCTATATGGACTTCAGTAAAGCCTTTGACAAGGTCCCTCATGGCAGACTGGTACAAAAGGTGAAGTCACACGGGATCAGAGGTGAGCTGGCAAGATGGATACAGAACTGGCTCAGTCATAGAAGACGGAGGGTAGCAGTGGATGGGTGCTTTTCTGAATGGAGGGATGTGACTAGTGGTGTTCCGCAGGGATCAGTGCTGGGACCTTTGCTCTTTGTAGTATATATAAATGATTTGGAGGAAAATGTAGCTGGTCTGATTAGTAAGTTTGCGGACGACACAAAGACTGGTGGAGTTGCGGACAGTGATGAGGATTGTCAGAGGATACAACAGGATATAGATCGGTTGGAGACTTGGGTGGAGAAATGGCAGATGGAGTTTAATTCGGACAAATGTGAGGTAATGCATTTTGGAAAATCTAATGCAGGTGGGAAGTATACAGTAAATGGCAGAACCCTTACGAGTACTGAAGGGCAGAGAGATCTGGGCGTATAAGTCCACAGGTCACTGAAAGTGGCAACGCAGGTGGATAAGGTAGTCAAGAAGGCATACGGCATGCTTACCTTCATCAGTCGGGGCATAGAGTATAAAAATTGGCAAGTCATGCTGCAGCTGTACAGAACTTTAGTTAGGCCACACTTTGAATATTGCGTGCAATTCTGTCGCCACACTACCAGAAGGACGTGGAGGCTTTGGAGACGGTACAGAAGAGGTTTACCAGGATGTTGCCTGGTCTGAAGGGCATTAGCTATGAGGAGAGGTTGGATAAACTCGGATTGTTTTCACTGCAACGACGGAGGTGGAGGGGCGACATGATAGAGGTTTATAAAGTTATAAGCGGCATGGACAGAGTGGATAGTCAGAAGCTTTTTCCCAGGGTAGAAGAGTCAGTTACTAGGGGACATAGGTTTAAGGTGAGAGGGGAAAAGTTTAGAGGGGATGTGCGAGGCAAGTTCTTTACACAGAGGGTGGTGAGTGCCTGGAATTTGTTGCCGGGGGAGGTGGTGGAAGCAGGTACGATAGTGACGTTTAAGAGGCATCTTGACAAATACATGAATAGGATGGGAATAGAGGGATACGGTCCCCGGAAGTGCAGAAGGTTTTAGTTTAGGCAGGCATCAAGATCGGCGCAGGCTTGGAGGGCCGAATGGCCTGTTCCTGTGCTGTACTGTTCTTTGTTCTTTGTTAATAGATTGAGATGATGGCGGGTGGGAGGAGGCTCATGTGGAAGATTAAAAATAGCATGGACCAGTTGGGCCTGTTTCTATGCTATAAATACTTTGTAATATTGGTAAATGTATGGTTATTCCAAGGCTAGTAAGTGGGGGAGGCAATTGGTGGGGGGTGGGGGGAGAGCAAGGAAGGAGGGGCTGGCATGTGCGAGGATAGGCTGGTAACAGTACACCATTGTTTAGTAGATCAAGGAGGAGCACTCCTGCTCCTATAGACTCGACAAAGTACTGAGGGCTAGAAATTGAGTTGGTACATTTTTTGGGTGTTGGGTGGGTCACACATCACAACCTGCCCACGTCCATTGTGATCGAGGTGAGTAGCATGTAAATTTAGTGTACCTACATCATCTGAATGATTGTAGCATTGGGCCGAGCGGGTCCCACACTGCTGTCCCCTTCTTAATGCTGCCGGCTGCCTCTGCGCTCAGCAGGAGAGCCCAGAAGTGTTGTTCTGAAACCACATGGTGCAGCCAGCTGGCTCTTCTTAAAGGCAGGCTTGTCCTTCTTGATGGGAAACAGCATTGAAGACTATTGCTGCAATTTAAATGATGGCAAAGTGAACAACAGGCCAGAGAGAGGGTTCCAGAGTGGTGGATGTGGCACTGGAGGAATTAGTGGTCGAGGTGGGTAGGAGGAGAGGCACCGTGTTTCCGGAGGGGGCCTGGAGGCCCTTAAGGACCTCCCCCTCAGAAGGGAGAGGGAACAAGTCGCCAGGGAGGTCAATGCCAGCATCTGGACCCGAGGACCTGGCAGCAGTGCAAGAAGTCGAATAACCTTGAATGGGTGGTCAAGGTCAGTGAATGCATCTTCACATGACATCTCCTACCCACCACACCACCAACCTCTCACTCTGCTCAATGCACCACACCACCAACACTCACCCAGCACCAGTCCCTGGCAATCAGGACTAACATCCAGATACACCACCTCACCCTCACACACCTTCCAATGTTGCCAGCCTCACACCCACCTCTCGCTGCCTCCACTGACACCCCCCTAGCTATTCAGCTGTAGCAGGTACATCACAGTACAACACAATTGCTCACATTCTGTCCTCTCTCTTGCGGACGAGTTCTGCTGCAGAGGCTCTGCTGAGGACCTCAATGTGGTGGCATACAGGAGAACGCTGATGGGCGCACACACTGAGATGCTGGGTGCATTGGCGGGCCTGCCAGGCAGCCTCCTGTCACGGTTAAGAAGCATGGAGGAGTCTGGCTCCAAGTTGGCAGAGGGTATGGTGCACAGCTTGCCCTCTCCACAGTCTCTGCTCCATCTTCCTCCCTTCCTGCAGACCCAGAGGCACTGCCACTGCTGCTGCTGTACCTATTGCAGCCTTTGTGTGGACAGGTCTCCTAGTCCTCTGCCATCTCTGTGAGAATACAGCAACACGCTGCCAAATCCAGGAACTCACCACAGCTCATCTCCTGACTCCCCAAAGCCTGTCCACCATCTACAAGGCACAAGTCAGGAGTGTGATGGAATACTCTCCACTTGCCTGGATGGGTGCAGCTCCAACAACACTCAAGAAGCTCGACACCATCCAGGACAAAGCAGCCCACTTGATTGACACCCCACCTACAAACATTCACTCCCTCCACCACCAATGCACAGGGGCAGCAGTGTGTACCATCTACAAGATGCACTGCAGCAATGCACCAAGGTTCCTTAGACAGCACCTTCCAAACCCGTGATCTCTACGACCTAGAAGGACAAGGGCAGCAAATGCACGGGAACACCATCAGCTGCAAGTTCCCGTCCAATCCACACTTGGAACTATATCGCCGTTCCTTCACAGTCGCTGGGTCAAAATCCTGGAACTCCCTTCCTAACAGCACTGTGGGTGTACCCACCTCACATGGACTGCAGCGGTTCAAGAAGGCAGCTCACCGCCACCTTCTCAAGGGCAATTAGGGATGGGCAATAAATGCTGGCCTGGCCAGCGATGCCCACATCCCATGAATGAATTAAAAAAAAACACCCCCAAAATTTATGAATCTCAGTTTTGAAACTTCCAATTGACCCCCAGCTTCAACAGCTTTTTGAGGGAGGGAGTTCCAGATTTCCACTTTCCTCTGAGTGTGGAGACGTGCTTCCTGATCTGATGTGGCCCCATCCCTCTGCTCCCCCGTCAATGATACAGCTTTCTTCAACTCTGTTTCTAAACCTCTCCTCACTACCTCTGCCCCCACCTCTACCTCTGAACACCTCCTCAATGTTTACCTCTCTTACCATGCCTTTGATCACCCCTCCCCCACCCTCATCTACCCCTGCTCCACACACCCACCAAACTTACATCTTGCTTATTTTTTTTTTATTTCCAAAATATACTTTATTCATAAAAATCTGTGAAACATCTTGCTTATGTCTTGGGGCATCTTGTTATGTGAAAAGTACTGTATAAAGGTAAGTTGAAGTGCTCGCTGTTGATGTCAAGTCTTCATCACTTTATTGTGTGGGCGAGAATTTTAAAAAAAATTAAGTTAAAAGCAGAGCTGATTAAATCAGACATGTACGGTCATTTCTGGTGCCATATTCATTTAAATCCTGTTGTTGTCCTGTCATAATCACAGTACGTTCTAACTTTCCTACAAGCTGCAACACAGTCATTCTTCTCGACATTTTCCCTGGGCTATTTTAAGAGTGCTGTTACCAGTTTAGTGATCCATCCATAACCAGGTAACTTGTCTCAGTGCAAAAGAACTGATTTATAGCCTACAGGTTAAACATTAAAAGCCTCAAACAGTGCTAACAATTAGAAAAACTCTTCCCACAATGTAAAGAATCAACTTATATTTATATACTACCTTTCACCACCTCAGGGCATCCTAAAACATTTTACAGCCAATTAAGTACTTTTTGAAATGTAGTCACCGTTGTGGAAACACGGCAGCCAATTTGTGCACAGCAAGCTCCCACAAACAGCAATGAGATAATTACCAGTTTTTCTTTTAGAAAGCTGTGTGAAAACTTGGAGTTTCTATTGGCTACAACAGACAAGCATCTGAGTTTAACCAGTGCAGGATCCAAACGGGTGTCTGTCTCGCTCTCTCTCTCTCTCTCTCTGTCTCCAGGCAATGCTGTAAGTTCAAATCCTGCCAGCGGGCTGCAAAACATCCAAGTCTATCATTGCTTCAGACAGAGTCCACAGGGGTGAGAAACCCTGGACCAGTTGGCCACCTCGACCAGCCAGGACTACACGTTCATCTGGAAGACGACTGAATTACCAGACCTCACAGACTGTATATTCTTTTATTTGTTCTGGACTCTAATCCAACCAATCTATTCTTCTGCACTCTGTAATCTATTTGTGTGTGTGTGTGTGAAAGTTGGAATGTAGTTCATTATTTTACTTAGATCGAGTTTTGATTTTTAAGTACAATAAACAAACCTCTTATTTAGACTCAAGAAAACCTGTCCAATTGGTTCTTTTATGCTCATAGCACATGAAAGGGTTAAACACTCACCGAATTGGTAAGTACATCCTCTGTTTAAAAGAAATAAACTCTGTTGTGGTCAAACAAGGAGAGGGACAAGAGGGGATCATAACACCTACCTCTTTGATCAAGTTTTGATCTGTCCTAATATCACATTATGTGGCTCAGTGCCAAATTTTGTTCCATAACACTCCTATGAAGCGCCTTGGATCATTTTACTATATTTAAGGTGCTATATAAATGCAAGTTGTTGTTGTACACAGCCTGATTTGGACGTGATGGATTCCACAACGAGCAGGGTTTGGGTCTGTGGAGAACAGCAGGTGACATTAATGCAAAAGTAAAATATCACAGACGCTGGGCATCTGAAATAAGAACAGAAAAGGCTGAAAATGCTGAACAGGTTTGACAGCATCTGTGGAGAGAGAAGCAGAGTTAATGTTTCCGATCGATGACCTATCTTCAGAACTGGGACATCAGAGATATTGCAGACCTTTTGTAAACTTCTTTAAAAGGACTGATATGGGACTTTATCTCAGGGGGTTAAATACTGACGGTAAATTATACACAGTCTGCGGAAGAAGTGGACTTGATGGGCTGAATGATTATTTTCTCATGTCAAGCCGCCTTCTTATCAATAGACTTCAGAGTGCAGTTAATGGCAAGTTATTAAGAAGAATATATATCTATATATATATAGCACCTTTCATGACCAGCAGACGTCTCAACAAGCTTTACAGCCAATGAAGTACTTGTTGAAGTGTAGTCACGGGAAACGCGGCAGACAGCACACCCACAGCAAGATCCCACAAACAGCAAGGTGATAATGACCAGGTAATTTGTTTTTCAGATGCTGATTGAGGGATAAATTTTGGCCCGGACACCGGGGAGAATTCCCCTGCTCTTCTTCAAAAAGATTATTGACATTCACCTGAGATGGAAGAGGAGGTCTCAGTTTAACATCTCATCCAAAAGATGGCGCCTTCGACAGTGCAGCACTCCCTCGGTACTGCACTGGAGCGTCAGCCTTGCCTTTTATGCTTAAGTCCCTAAGTGGGACTTGAACCCAGAATCTTGTGAGGTATAGGTAAGAATGCTACTGACTGAGCTGGAGCTGATACTACCAGAGAGTATGCCTATATTCAGTTCATTTAAAGCTATAACTTTCAAATTATTAATTTTCTACTTGGAGTTCTTCTATTGAAAACAGGGAGCAGATCTACCTATCTACTCTCTCACAAATTCACCACGGAATAAAAACATTTTCATTGTTAATAAATACTTGCTGCAGACTTGAAAACACAGATGTGGCTCCCCTGGCACATCAGCAGGCAGATGTACTAGATGGCAATCTGCTTCAGGCCTCGGCCACTGAGTAAGTGGGCACTACCTCCAGTATCACCCTGTAACTGGGCTATTAACATAAGATTACAATAGCCCAGTTACAGTGACACTGCAGCCAGTCCAAAGCCTAAGAGTTTCCATGAACCTAATTTGAGGGATTTTGCAATGAAGTTATACCATAGATATTATGTCAAAACCACTTCAGAGTGACACATAAGATAAAGGGTCATGTTCATCCATCTCTCATCCCCTGGATATTTCACCCTCTCTCCATTTACTCTCTTTCTTTCCCTCTGCCTCCTTTATCTCTCTCTGCCATTCATTCACTGTCAACGTTGTCCTTTGCAAGAAAATAATAGAGCAACACACATGCCCTGAGGGTTGTCACCTGCTCATTTTCAGTTGCCAGGTAACCAACAATTACAAACTTCAGTTTAAACAATCGTCTTTTTGTCTGTTGCTGCTGAAAATGAAGAGCATGTGTTGACAACAGAATAGCCATTGACGGCAACGAGCCCGAATTATAGGGCTGCTGAGACTGCTGAACTGTCGGCAGCTCTTGGGAAGGGATCTTGTCCCTTACAGCGACCGATAATGGGCCAAGGCAGGGCTGCCCCTCCACCCCACACCGCCCATCCCCCACCACCCCGCCTCCCAGCCCATCGCTGGGATCCCCATTGCCAAAATAAAATCCAGCCAATTCCTATTCTTAATAAATGCCTCACTGATGCCAAATGAAACTGCCTGCACCTCTTTATGAAAATAATATACAATATGCAAAGCAGTTGCACAACCCACCAGTGACAGGGATGGTTTACGACCAAGGTGAGAGGAGTGCACTGTCTTTCTCCAGTTCCACTTTTCTACAGGTCACAACATATATTTAAATGTTTACCCAGTTACTGATATGACCAATTATATACATTATTTATTTTAGTTTCAGAGTAAAATCCACCAACCAGGTTTCTTTAATAAACAACAAAAGTATTAATTTATTACAAAACAAGACTTAGTCAATAAAGATGCAAAGCTTTAACACAGTTTGAAATATGACAGTAAATATATATATATTCCCTTCTAAATACCCAACACACGCACACGCACGCACACACACACACACAGACAGACACACACACACAGATACAGACACACACAAACACACACACACAGACACACACAGACACACGCACACACACACAGACACACACACACACACACACACCGGTTAAAGGAAAAATAAAAATGCTTTGGCCAAAGTACTTGCTAATTCTTGAAGAAAAAGGATAAGATATGTTATGTTCCAGATGGCATGCCGTCAGGCGTCACTGGGATCTTTTCAGAAGCAGTTCGTTCAGGAGATGTCGAGAGGAAGTCTTCCAGAAGCTTCTCAGGAGAGAAGCGCATCAGGCTTTACAGCTATCACACACTGGGTTTTTTTGGAGGGTTTCTCAGAGAGGTGGAGAAAAGATGAGCTGGGTGTTTCTTTCAGCAGGCTCCATACCCAACTGACTCAAAACAGTATTCAAAAATAAAATCCATTCTTGAGCACCATAAATAGGGGAGGCACTGGCATAGTGGTGATGTCACAGGACTAGTATTCAAGAGCCCAGGCTAATGCTCTGGGGACATACGATCAAATCCCACCAGGGCAGATGGTGAAATTTGAACTCAATTAATAAAAAATCTGGAATTAATAATCTAATATAATGGTGGCCATGATTGTTGTAAACAAAACCCATCTGGTTCACTAATGTCCTTTAGGGAAGAAAATCTGCTGTCCTTACTTGGTCTGGCCTACATGTGACTCCAGACCCACAGCAATGTGGCTGTCTCTTAACGGTCCTCTGAAATGACCTAGCAAACCATTCAGTTCAAGGGCAATTAGGGATGGGTAATAAATGCTGGCCTAGCCAGCGATGCCCTCATCCCATAAATGAATTTTAAAAAACCTTGATGTCACTTCTCTTGTAAACAACTCCCGTAGTCAGAAGGCACCTGTTGTTTACTTAGCTGAAGACAAGTGACATCCAATAAATGTTGTTTTTAAACAGAGTCCTTCCAGTAACCCTTCAAAAAAAACGTCCAGCATCTATAGAATCACTTCAGTCCTCCAATGAATCCATCTCCACAATTCGAAAACATGAGTCCTCAAAAATATTAAAAAATGGAAGCACTTTCATAACAGATGAGATGGCTGTCCTATGAGGAGAGAGATTGAGTAGAATGGGCCAATACTCTCTGGAGTTTAGAAAAACTGAGAGGTTAACTCATGACAAGTATAAAATGCATGCTTGGTGGGTAGTTGCTGTGAGGCAGTTTCCTCTGGTTGGAGAGTCTAGAACTAGCGGTTATCATTTCAGAATAAGGGGTCGGCCATTTAGGACTGAGGTGAGAAGAAATTTCTTGACTCGGAGGGTTAGAATCTTTGGAATTCTCTAGCCCAGAGGGCTGTGGCTGCTCAATCAATGAGTATATTCAAGACTGAGATCCATAGATTTTTGGGCACTAAGGGATTTGGGGATAGGGCATAAAAGTAGAGTTGAAGTAGAAGATCAGCCATGATCTTATTGAATAGCAGAGCAGTTTGAAGGGGCTGTAATAGTCTATTCCTGCTTCCATTTCTTATGTTCTTATAATGAGCTACAGGAAGTGCAGAATACAACAGTAAGGATAGGGTTCACACAGAAAAAGCCCAATATCAAAGGCTATCACATGTGCAGAATTTGCAATATTGCAGGAAAACCTCTCAAATGCATTGGTCCAGGCCAATTTTAAAAAAGGGTGTTTTTTTTTAAAGAAAACATATTTGTTTGTTATTGGGATATGGGCAGCTCTGATAGACTCAAGCCCAAAAGGCCACTGAGTCAACCACATTTTTGTTGACCAGGACCATATTGAGGCCAGGCAAGAAAGGGGTGGCACAGTCCCTCCCCTAGAAGACATTAGTTAACCACTTGGGTTTCGATGGCACCTGGCAGCTTTCAAGGTTATTTTTCTAGTGCCAGTGGAAGCACTCTCCCCTCTAACTCAGAAGGTTGTGGGTTCAAGGTTTTCCAATATGTGCAGTCAAGGTTTCTCAGCCAGGACATGGCATTGGGGAATGGTGAGCTAGATCAATTTTACAGTTTACCATGCTGGGATTGGAAGCCACAAGCTCTGGTTTACTAGTCCAGGACTATAACCACTAGCCCATCATTCTCCGAGTCCTTGCCTGTGCTGAGGTCCCTTGGCTGCCAAGAATGTATGTTGGAAAATCTTGAATCCACAATGTTCTGAGTCAGAGATGAGAAAGCTATCACTGAGCCAGTGCTGACACATATACTATATATAGTATATAAATTCTGGTATCGGAGCAGAGCTGTAGATTTCCACAGGTAATACTTGAAATTGTTGCTGCCAATTTTGAATGACAGCCAACAGGCTTAGCCTCACCCATCCACTCAAGTGTACATTTAACTATGTGCACAACCAACGTTGCAAGCTTAACAAGAAAACCAACAAAACAATGGACGCAATACATAATTGCACCACAAATCCTAACAATGGCAATTCTGTGTAAGTGCAAACACTTAGAGAAAAGTTTATTGCTCTTTCTGAACAAGGTATGCCTAGTTTCCTTGGGAGTCAATTAGTTCTAAGGTGATATGCTGACAATGGAAGAATATGGTAGGAATATAGGATTAATGTCGGATTAGTGTAAATGGGTGGTTGATGGTCGGCACAGACTCGATGGGCCGAAGGGTCTGTTTCAGAGGCTGTATCTCTAAATAACTGAATAGAATGGAGCTGTTCCACTTTGGCAGGCTTGATAATAACCTGGTAATCCAGCACAGCAGGACATTGCTGAAAGGAACAGTAGTAAGCCATTCAGGCCCCTTGCACTTATTCCACATTCAACTGGATTATGGCTGAGGTGCACCTCAACTCCATTTAATTGCCTTTGCCCCATATCCTCTGTTACCCTTCCCTAAAATAAATCTATTGATGGTTAGCAAGCTGGGGAAGGGCTAGATCTGTCACCAGGGAATGAGTTGCTTCAATCTTGCAAGTCAACGCCACAAGAGACAGAACATTGCTTGCTGGAAACACATTAGTAAGGTATGCAGTTTTAGCTGATTAAATGACTAGGCTGAGTTTGGGGTCTGTAAGTCTTGGCTCTCACCAACTTGTGCCTATTTTCTCTGGGTTTCGCTAAGGGGAGAGGCACCCCTACCGGAGGAGAGTGTACACCCTATATCAAGCAAACAGAAACTCAATCAATATGTATTTCTCAACAGTTAATGGATCGAAATTCAGCCATGCTACTTTGAGTGTGTCACCATCCCGATCAGATTTTCCTCTCTTGACTACACCAATGTGATCCTTTATGTCCAGGTTCAAGAAGAGGAGAATCTAGCCCTACATGTCTATCTGTGAGCTGGAGTTAAAGTGAGTTCTGATCAATGGCCAGAAAGCTTCCATTTGTGGGCACAAAACCAGGCTAGAAATCTCACAAAGGTTGGATGCTGTCTTCACTAAACAGGTAATCTCACTCTGGAAAGCTGTAAGAGTGATTGGTGTGGGGAGGCTCCCGTGGAGTTCAAACATGTTCTGACTGCTGTTTTGGAAACAGTTGGGTTGGCTTGGAAACGAAGTTATAGAAAAAACAGTACACCCATCTATTGCACCATCCATGAAGTTGATGCTCTTTTCAAACACCCAGTTAACCAACTTGTACCAACAGTTGGAAATCACTGCACCATACAATTCACTGACTGGAATCGTTACCTTTATCATGAAAACATAGCTATTCCTCCCATTGTGTCTGTGTTGGCTCTTTGTTAGAGCTATCAAGTAGTCCCACTACTTTGCTCTTTCCCCATTGCCCTGCAATTTTTTTCAGTGGTAATATCATTGCACTAATAATCTAGAGGCCCAGGCTAATGCCCTGGGGGGTCACAGGATCAAATCCCACCACGGCAGCTGGTGGAATTTAAATTCAATTAATAAATTCAATTAATTAGTAAGAAAAATATCTTCCATTGAAAGCTGGTCTCAGTAATGGCGTCATGAAACTATCATTGATTGTCGTAAAAACCAATCTGGTTCACTAATGACCTTTCGGGAAGGAAATCTGCTGTCCTTACCTGGTCTGGCCTACATGTGACTCCAGACCCACAGCAATGTGGTTGACTCTTAACTGCCCTCTGAAATGGCCTCGCAAGCCACTCAGTTCAAGGGCAATTAGGGATGGACAACAAATGCTAGCCCGGCCAAGAAAGAATGAAAAAATTGCTGTCACCATATTACAATTACAAATGGCATCCTGTATCAAATCAATACACCCCATGCAGTAAATGAACTGATACAACAACAACAGCCAGAGCACATCGGGAGATTGTGGACACTGCTCATGGTCTCTCCAATATGTTTTGGGTGCAAGCACAGCCACATTAGTAGCTCAGAGCCTCATACAATTAAGCCTCTTGTGCTAACATGCTCTCTTTCTCTGCTGGCATATTTCTTTACAAAGAAATTGTAAACACTAAGCCCTGATGCAACTGAATAAGGGGAGTTTCTGAGCTTGGTGTTTGGAGAGACCAAAACAGATGAACAGATATTAGAAAAGGCACAACACAAAGTGTGTTATCACTCTTTTCAGTTCGATTATTGGCTCTCGGGAACATTATAAATTCTTAATAAGAATAGAAAGAAGTGTGTGTGTGTAGCGTATGCTTAAGTATGTGTGGAATTTAATGGGCCCCCCGGAGATGGGATAGGAGCTGGGGAGCTCACAGAATTGTGACAGAAGGCAGGGGACGGAGGGCTCACCGCCTTCTCATCACACCATGATTAGGTTGGGAGCGGCAAAGGCCGAAGGAATTAAATCAGCAGTGGGGTGGGCCTCCGCACGGCGGGGAGGTCGCCCAGTAAAACAAGATGACCTCCTCCCTTGGCAATCTGGTGGCAAAGGCTTCCCCTCCGGTAATACTTCCCCCCCCCTCCCCCCACCTCATCGCCCACCCTTCCGCCCCATTGCGAGATCCTGCTGAACTGGCCCTGGCGACCCCCACCTCACTTACTTCTAGTCTGTGTCTCCAGCACTGGGCCTAATCCCAGGCCTGCTGTAATACCAGCAGTGGCCACTGCCCCCAGTGGTGCTCCCAATATTACTGAGCTGCCAGCCCTCTGTTTGGCCAGCAGCTCTGGAAGACAATTTCCCCATCCTTAAAGGGACCAGGATCCGTCCAGCAGGCAGTTGGCTGCCTGAGTGTCATTGAATTGCGCCAGGGGGTCTCCAAAGTGCCAGGAGCCCTGCTGGCATGAGTAAATTCAGCCCTATGTGCGCATATGTGTATCTATGTATGTGCTTGTTTTCAAATCCTGCCACGGACTCACCCCTCCCTATCTCTGTAACTTCCTCCAGCCCTACAACCCTCCAAGATCACCTCCAATTCTGGCCTCTTGAGCATCCCCAATTTTCATTGTTCTACACGTGGTGAATGGGCCTTCAGCTGCTTCAGCCTTCCCCCACCCCCCCAACCCCCACCCCCACACAAGCTCTGGAATCCTCTCCGCTTCGCTTTCCTCCTTTACGACACTCATTAGAACCTACCTCTTTGACCACACTTTTGGTCACCTGCCCTGGTATCACCTTACATGGCTTGGTGTTAAAAGTTATTGGAAAACACTCCTGTGAAGCACCTCGGGATGTTTTGCTATGTTAAAGGCGTTTTATAAATGCACATTTCTGGTTCTTGTGTGTTTGTGTACATCTCTGTTTGCATTGGCAAGCATATTACCATAGAGGCAGTGGAAGATTCTTAAATGATAATCCTGTTGAATCATTTAACAGAGTAAACAGTATAAATCAATTCAAGAGACAGGTAGATATGTTCTGGAGGAAAGAAAATAAACTGAGGAATTTGCTGTGCAGCTGCAAGATAGCGTTGAGAACTATCAAGGGATGGGCTTGTTGGGTGCAGTTACCTTTCCTTTTCTAAAATAGAGTTGGTCTGATGACAGATAAACTGCCCAACTTTGAAAAGGAAGCGAAGCATGACTTGAAAGACTGGGGTAATGTTTGAATTTCTTTGGGCTTTCTTTAATAGCTGTCAAAAAGGAAACCTACTTTTATTAAAATTTTTGAGTTCGGAAAGCATCTGGGAGGAATCTTGTTAATTTTTCAGTAGAGGGGGCTGAAATTCTGTAACTGCTTGGTGGAGAAGGGAGGAGAGGTTGGGTGCAAGGTCAGCAAGAAACAACTGTGACGAAGGCAAATGTTGTAGCAGTTTGACTGTGGTGAGCTTTCGCTTTCCCTGTGTTCATTGCTCACATTCATTCCCAGTCCAACAATGCCTCAATTTTAAAACATTTAATTCTTGTTTTTGATTCTCATTCTCTGTAACCTCCTCTAACCCTACAGCCCTCCGAGATCTCTGTGCTCCTCCAATTCTGCTCTCTTTCACATCAATGAAGAGTGCAGGACAGCATGCCAGGAGCATCAGAACTCAAAATGAGGTGTCAACCTGGTGAAGCTAAAACCCAGGACTACTTGCATGCCAAACTGCATAAGCAGCATGCAATAGACAGAGCTCAGCGATCCCATAACCAACAGATCAGATCTAAGCTCTGCAGTCCTGCCACATCCAGTCATGAATGGTGGTGGGCAATTAAACAACTAACTGGAGGAGGTGACTCCACAAATATCCCCATCCTCCATGATGGGGGAGCCCAGCACATCAGTGTGAAAGACAAGACTGAAGCATTTGCAACATTCTTCAGCCAGAAGTGCCAAGTGGATGATCCATCTCGGCCTCCTCCTGAAGTCCCCAATATCACAGATGCCAGTCTTCAGCCAATTCAATTCACTCTGCGTGATATCAAGAAACGACTGAAAGCACTGGATACTGCAAAGGCTATGGGCCCTGTCAACATTCCGGCAATAGTACTGAAGACCTGTGCTCTAGAACTTGCTGCACCCCTAGCCAAGCTGTTCCAGTACAGCGACAACACTGGCATCTACACAGCAATGTGGAAAATTTCCCATCTATGTCCTGTAAACAAAAAGCAGGACAAATCCAACCCAGCCAATTACTGCCCCATCAATCTACTCTCAATCATCAGTAAAGTGATGGAAGGTGTCATTGACAGTGCAATTAAGCGGCACCTGCTAAGCAGCAACCTGCTCAGTGACGCTCAGTTTGGGTTCCGCCAGGGCCACTCAGCTCCTGACTTCATTACAGCCTTGGTTCAAACATGGTGAAAGAGCTGAACTCAAGAGGTGAGGTGAGAGTGACTGCCCTTGACATCAAGGCAGCATTGGACCGAGTATGGCATCAAGGAGCCCTAGCAAAACTGGAGTCAACGGGAGTCAGGGGGAAAACCCTCTGCTGGTTGGAGTCATACCTAGAGAAAAGGAAGATGGTTGTGGTTGTTGAAGGTCAATTATCTCAGCTCCAGGACATCACTGCAGGAGTTCCTCAGGGTATTGGCCTAGGTCCAACCATCTTCAGCTGCTTCATCAATGACCTTCCTTCAATCATAAAGGCAGAAGTGGGAATGTTCGCTGATGATTGCACAATGTTCAGCACCATTCACAACTCCTCAGATACTGAAGCAGTCCATGTAGAACTGCAGCAAGACCTGGACAATATCCAGGCTTAGGCTGATAAGTGGCAAGTAACATTCGTGCCCCACAAGTGCCGGGCAATGACCATCTCCAACAAGAGAGAATCTAACAATCTCCCCTTGATATTCAATGGCTTTGCGATCGCTGAATCCCCCACTATCAACATCCTGGGAGTTACCATTGAGCAGAAACTGAACTGGAGTAGCCATATAAATACCGTGGCTACAAGAGTAGCTCAGAGGCTAGGAATCCTGCGGTGAGTAACTCATCTCCTGACTCCCCAAAGCCTGTCCACCATCTACAAGACACAAGTCAGGAGTGTGATGGAATACTCTCCACTTGCCTGGATGGGTTCAGCTCCAACAACACTCAAGAAGCTCGACACCATCCAGGACAAAGCAGCCCACTTGATTGGCACCCCGTCCACAAACATTCACTCCCTCCACCACCGACGCACTGTGGCAGCAGTGTGTACCATCTACAGGATGCACTGCAGCAATGCACCAAGGCTACTCAGGCAGCACCTTCCAAACCCGTGATCTCTACCACCTAGAAGGACAAAGGGCAGCAGTCGCATGGGAACACCAACACCTGCAAGTTCCCCTCTAAGCCTGACTTGGAACTATATCGCCGTTCCTTCACTGTCGCTGGGTCAAAATCCTGGAACTCCCTTCTTAACAGCACTGTGGGTGTGCCTACCCACATGGACTGCAGCGGTTCAAGAAGGCAGCTCACCACCACCTTCTCAAGGGCAATTAGGGATGGGCAATAAATGCTGGCCTGGCCAGCGAAGCCCACACCCCACCGTACGAATAAAATAAAACTCCATCATTTACCGACGTGGCTCCAGCTGCCAATGTTCTAAGCTCTTCCCTAAACTTCTCTGCCTGTCTTAACTCTCCACTTGAAACTTCTTTATACCTACGTCTTCGACCAAGCTTATGGTCACCTGTCTAATATCTCTTTATGTGGCCCAGTGCGAAGCTCTTTGGGACATTTTGCTATGTTAAAGTACTATATAAATGAAAGTTGTTATTTAGATCCCTAAATTCCCTATTTTAACACAGGCATCAACCAGGGCAATTTATAGTAATTCCAAACCTAGGGATGAATTGCTTGAATACATGATGCTTGAGAATGAAACCTAGGCTGACAGTCTCGTGCAATACTGAGGGAGCAGTGCACTGACAGAAGTGCTGTCTTTCAGATGAGACTTTAAATCCAGATCCTGTCTGTCCCTTCAGCTGAACGGAAAGATCGCATGGCGCTATTTTGAAGAAGAGCAGGGGAGGTCTCCCCAGTGTCCTGAAAATATTTATCGGTTAATCGGCATCACGGAAAAAAAACAGATTATGTGGTCATTATCACATTGCTGTTTGTGGGAGCTTCCTGTGTGCAAATTGTTTGCCATGTTTCCTACATTACAACGTTGACTACACTTCAAAAGTACCTCATTGGCTGTAGAGCGCTTTGAGACATCCTAAGGCCATGAAAGGCGCTATATAAATGCAAGTTTTTTTCCTTTTCTAAACTCCTGCAGTCCTACAACCAACCCCATAACACCCCAGTCCTCTGACTTTGGCTGCTTGTGCATTTCCCCCACTTCATCATACCTTTAGTTGCCAAGGCCTCACACAGTCTGATTCCCTCCCGAAAACCCCCCATCTATCCATTTCTTGCTGCTTTGTTAAGATCCTCCTTACACAGGTCGCCCTTCCTAATCTCTCCTTTGACTCAATGCCCTCGGACCTGAAACCTCGATGTAGCCCCTTGCAATGGCCTTTCCACATTAAAGGCACTATAGAAATACCAAGTTGTTATGCAATACTATCAGAACTTCCAAAAGGGAATTGGAAGAAGCGCTTGAAGGGGAAAGATTTGCAGGGTTATGGGGGAAGGGCAGGGGAATTAAATTAATTGGATAGCTCTTTCAAAAGTGCTGGTCTGATGGGCCAAATGGCCTCTTTCTGTGCTGGGTCATTTTATGATTCTATTATACAAATGTTTAGTGAGTTCGCATCAATTTCTCTAGGGCTATTATAACAGAAATGCCATGGAACTAAATGGGTTAGGCCTGCATTAAGATTTAATATGAAAATACTGAGTCTTCTTCTTCTTCTTCTTCTTTTTCTTTTCTTCTTTGGCCTCCTTGTCTCGCGAGACAATGGAGGTGGTCAGTGGTTTGTGAGGCAGTGCCTGGAGTGGCTATAAAGGCCAATTCTAGAGTGACAGACTCTTCCACAGGTGCTGCAGATAAAATTGGTTGTCAGGGCTGTTACACAGTTGGCTCTCCCCTTGCGCTTCTGTCTTTTTTCCTGCCAACTGCTAAGTTTCTTCGACTCACCACACTTTAGCCCCGCCTTTATGGCTGCCCGTCAACTCTAGCGATCGCTGGCAACTGACTCCCATGACTTGTGATCAATGTCACAGGACTTCATGTCGCGTTTGCAGATGTCTTTAAAGCGGAGACATGGACGGCCAGTGGGCCTGATACCAGTGACGAGCTCGCTGTACAATGTGTCCTTGGGGATCCTGCCATCTTCCATGCGGCTCACATGGCCAAGCCATCTCAAGCGCCGCTGGCTCCGTAGGGTGTATATGCTGGGGATGTTGGCCGCCTCGAGGACTTCTGTGTTGGAGATATGGTCCTGCCACCGGATGCCAAGAATTCTCCGTAGCAGCGAAGATGGAATGAGTTGAGACGTCGCTCTTGGCTGACATACATTGTTCCGTTCCGAAGAAGGGTCACTGACCCGAAACGTTAACTCTGCTTCTCTTTCCACAGATGCTGCCAGACCTGCTGAGTGGTTCCAGCATTTCTTGTTTTTATTTCAGATTTCCAGCATCCGCAGTATTTTGCTTTTATTATACATTCTCCAGGCCTCGCTGCCATAGAGCAAGGTACTGAGGACACAGGCTTGAAACACTCGGACTTTTGTGTTCCGTGTCAGTGTGCCATTTCCCCACACCCTCTTGGCCAGTCTGGACATAGCAGCGGACGCCTTTCCCATGCACTTGTTGATTTCTGCATCGAGAGACAGGTTACTGGTGATAGTTGAGCCTCAGTAGGTGAACTCTTGAACCACATCCAGAGAGTGATGGATGGAGCATTTCTGATGTCCTGTCCCATGATGTTCGTTTTCTTGAGGCTGATGGTTAGGCCAAATTCGTTGCAGGCAGCCGCAATCCTGTCGATGAGTCTCTGCAGACACTCTTCAGTGTGAGATGTTAATGCAGCATCGTCAGCAAAGAGGAGTTCCCTGATCAGGACTTTCCGCACTTTGGTCTTCTCTCTTAGACGGGCAAGGTTGAACAACCTGCCACCTGATCTTGTGTGGAGGAAAATTCCTTCTTCTGAAGACTTGAACGCATGTGAGAGCAGCAGTGAGAAGATCCCAAACAGTGTAGGTGCGAGAACACAGCCCTGTTTCACACCACTCAGGATAGGAAAGGGGTCTGATGAGGCGCCGCTCTGCCGAATTGTGCCTTTCATATTGTCATGGAATAAGGTGATGATACTTAGTAGCTTTGGTGGACATCCAATCTTTTCTAGTAGTCTGAAGAGACATCTGCTGATGAGGTCAAAGGCTTTGGTGAGATCAATGAAAGCAACGTAGAGGGGCATCTGTTGTTCGCGGCATTTCTCCTGTTGCTGGCGAAGGGAGAACAGCATGTCAATTGTGGATCTCTCTGCTCGAAAGCCACACTGTGCCTCAGGGTAGACACACTCAGTCAGCTACTGGAGCCTGTTTAAAGCGACTCGAGCAAAGACTTTCCCCACTATGCTGGGCAGGGAGATTCCACGGTAGTTGTTGCAGTCACCGCGGTCACCCTTGTTCTGAAAAAGGGTGATGATATTGGCATCGCGCATGTACTGTGGTACTGCTCTCTCGTCCCAGCACAGGCAAAGCAATTCATACAGTGCTGAAAGAATAGCAGGCGTGGCATTCTTGATTATTTCAGGGGTAATGCCGTCCTTCCCAGGGGCTTTTCCGCTGGCTAGAGAATCAATGGCATCACTGAGTTCTGATTTTGTTGGCTGTACGTCCAGCTCATCCATGACTGGCAGAGACAGGGTTGCATTGAGGGCAGTCTCAGTGACAACATTTTCCCTGGAGTACAGTTCCAGGTAGTGCTCCACCCAGCAGTCCATTTGCTTGCGTTGGTCAGTGATTGTGTCACCTGATTTAGATTTGAGGAGGGCAATCTTCTTGATGGTTGGCCCAAAAGCTCTCTTAATGCCATCATACATTCCTCTAATTTTCCGGTGTCAGAGGCCAGCTGAATATGACTGCTTAGGTGTTGCCAGTAGTCATTTGCGCAGCGCCTGGCTGTTCTTTGTGCAGCGCTTCTGGCTGCTTTAAGTGCTACGGATGTTAACTCGCTGGGGGCTTTCTTGTAGTTCCGCAGTGCAATGCGCTTAGCGGCT
Organism: Heterodontus francisci; assembly: GCF_036365525.1. Lineage (NCBI taxonomy): Eukaryota > Metazoa > Chordata > Chondrichthyes > Heterodontiformes > Heterodontidae > Heterodontus > Heterodontus francisci. Next base: position 25,044,051 of record NC_090413.1, on the reverse strand, counting down.
ATGACAGGTTCCAGCTCTTCAATGTGAGATTGAAACCAGTCTGCATTCCGCTTCACACGTTTTCCATAGGTGGTCATTGCTGAGTCATAGATGGCGTCTCTGATGTGGGCCTGCATTAAGATTTAATATGAAAATACTGAGTACTTATGTGATAATATTGCTTATTCCCATATCCCTAGCTTAATGTTCAGCTCATATAACTTGCCAGCTTCTATATGGCAGATCTTGAAGGGCCAAACAATGGCAGCGTTTCCAGTTCGAATGTGCAATGTGTTCCAATGGTAGAGCAAAAATTGCAGCTCAAAACCTAAATACTGAAAAAAGTGAAAGCAAAATACTGCAGATGCCGAAAATCTGAAATAAAAACTGAAAGTGCAGGAAATACTCAGCAGGTCAGGCAGCATCTGTGGAGCGAGAACCAGAGTTAATGTTTCAGGTCCGTTCTGATAAAAGGTCACTGACCTGAAACGTTAACTCTGCTTCTCTCTGAACAGATGCTGCCAGACCTGCTGAGTATTTGCAGCACTTCCTGTTTTTATTACTCAAAAAAGTGACTCACCTTAAACACTGGGGTTTAGTTCCTCCAACTAGCATTCCTTTGAGATTTGAGTTGGTTTGTATTAACTCACAGTTACAAATTTGTTTTTTTTTTATTTCCAAAATATACTTTATTCATAAAAATCTGTAAAAATTACATTGCCAAACAGTTTCCAAACAGCACCAAAAAATACAAACATTGCAAGGGAGATCAGTTTCCTTCAATACTGTCATGAGTTTCTTCCCAACCCTTCCGTTTCACAATTGTCATGTTTATTACAGTTTTACATTTACAGCAATTGAGAATATTAACGATACAGTTCGAGGGGTTTCCCATGGATCCAGCCCCTCAGTCCAGCTTGGTGGGGGAACCTTACACTGTGGTCTTTCCCCATTGAGCCTTTGCTGCAGCTGCCCCAAGCTTTAGTGCGTCCCTCAGCACGTAGTCCTGGACCTTGGAATGTGCCAGTCTGCAACATTCGGTGGTGGACAACTCTTTGCGCTGGAAGACCAGCAAGTTTCGGGCAGACCAAAGGGCGTCTTTCACCGAATTGATAGTCCTCCAGCAGCAGTTGATGTTTGTCTCGGTGTGCGTCCCTGGGAACAGCCCGTAGAGCACAGACTCCTGTGTTACAGAGCTGCTTGGGATGAACCTTGACAAAAACCACTGCATCTCTTTCCACACCTGCTTTGCAAAGGCACATTCCAGGAGGAGGTGGGCGACCGTCTCTTCCCCACCACAGCCAACGCGGGGGCATTGTGCGGAGGGGGCGAGACTTCGGGTGTGCATGAAGGATCTGACGGGGAGGGCCCTTCTCACCACCAGCCAAGCTACGTCTTGGTGCTTGTTTGAAAGTTCTGGTGATGAGGCATTCCGCCAAATGACTTTGACGGTCTGCTCGGGGAACCATCCGACATGATCCACCGTTTCCTTTTCCCGTAGGGCCTTGAGGACATTCCGTGCAGACCACTGCCTGATGGACCGGTGGTCAAAAGTGTTTTCCCGCAGAAACTGCTCCACGAAGGATAGGTGGTACGGCACCGCCCAACTGCATGGAGCGTTCCGCGGCAATGTGACCAGGCCCATCCTTCGCAACACCGGGGACAGATAGAACCTCAGCACGTAGTGACACTTGGAGTTTGCGTACTGGGGATCTACACACAGCTTGATGCAGCCGCACACGAAGGTGGTCATCAGGATGAGGGCAACGTTGGGTACATTTTTCCCGCCCTTGTCCAGAGATTTGAACATCGTGTCCCTCCAGACCCGGTCCATTTTAGATCCCCAGACGAAGCGGAAAATGGCTCGGGTGACTGCCACGGCGCAGGAGTGGGGTATGGGCCAGACCTGCGCCACGTAGAGCAACAACGTGAGCGCCTCGCACCTGATGACCAGGTTCTTACCCACAATGGAGAGAGATCGCTGCCCCCACATGCCCAACTTTTGTCGTACCTTGGCTACTCGCTCCTCCCATGTTTTGGTGCACGCCCCGGCCCCTCCGAACCATATCCCCAGCACCTTCAGGAAATCCGACCTGACGGTGAAGGGGACAAAGGATCGGTCAGCCCAGTTGCCAAAGAACATGGCCTCGCTCTTGCCGTGGTTAACTTTGGCTCCCGAGGCCAGTTCGAACTGGTCGCAGATGCTCATCAGTCTGCGCACGGACAGTGGATCCGAGCAGAAAACGGCGACGTCATCCATGTACAGGGAGGTTTTGACCTGAGTGCCTCCGCTGCCTGGGATTGTCACCCCTCTTATGCTCGCATCCTTCCTAATAGACTCAGCAAAGGGTTCAATACAGCAAACAAACAAGACCGGGGAAAGAGGACAGCCCTGTCTGACTCCAGATTTGATCGGGAAACTTTCAGATTCCCACTCGTTGATTGACACTGCGCTACTGATGTTTGTGTAGAGCAGTTGGATCCAATTGCAGATTCCCTCCCCAAACCCCATTTTGGAAAGCACGTCCATCATGTAGGTGTGCGATATCCTCTCAAAAGCCTTCTCCTGGTCCAGGCTGATGAGGCAGGTGTCCACCCTCCTGTCCCGTACGTAGGCGATCGTATCCCTGAGTAGCGCGAGACTATCAGAGATCTTCCTGCCGGGTACAGTACAGGTCTGATCGGGGTGAATCACCAACTCCAGAGCAGACTTGACTCGACTGGCTATGACTTTGGACAGAATCTTGTAATCAACATTAAGCAGTGAGATGGGCCGCCAATTTCTGATTTCTGCCCTCTCCCCCTTCTGTTTGTAAATGAGGGTGATGATGCCTGTTCTCATAGATTCTGACATGCTGCCGGCCAGGAGCATACTCTCGTATACTTCCAGCAGGTCCGGGCCGACCCAATCCCACAGGGCCGAGTACAACTCGACCGGTAAGCCGTCGCTCCCGGGAGTTTTACTCGTCTCGAAAGACTCGACGGCCTTTGTCACCTCGTCCAGAGTTAGCGGCTTGTCCAGTCTCTCCCTCCTGCTGTCATCTAAGACCTCTGTGATAGATGACAGGAAGGACTGGGAGGCTCTGCTGTCTGTGGGCTTCGCGTCATACAGCCCAGCATAAAAGGATTTGCTGATCCTTAGTATGTCGGACTGCGAAGACGTTACCGAGCCATCTTCTTCCTTCAGGCTGCTGATAACAGAGCTCTCTCTGTGTACCTTTTGGAAGAAGTAACGCGAGCACGTCTCATCCTGCTCGATGGAGCGGACTCTGGACCGGAAGATGATCTTGGAGGCCTCCTTGGCAAAGAGCGAGGCCTGCTGGCTCTTCACTTCTTGGAGGTCCTCCTTGACCTCGACCCCCATTGACTGCAACCGGAGTAGATTTTGCATAATTTTCTGGAGTCGGGACAGTTCCCTCTGTCTCTCTCTCGCCTTCTGAACACCTTTGTGGATGAAGAACCTCTTGATGTTCTCCTTAATCGCTTCCCACCAGTGAACTGGAGACTCAAAGAGGGGTTTCACGGTCCTCCAACCATTGTAATCCCTTTTGAGTTCCTCAACGTTCTCTGGGGTCAGCAGTGTCGCATTGAGCTTCCACGTCCCTCTGCCAACCCGCTGGTCGTCCTGTAAGTGACAGTCGGCCAGTAAGAGGCAGTGGTCGGAGAAGAACACCGGCTTGACGTCGGTGGATCCGACCGTGACAGCACGGGACACAAACAGGAAGTCAATCCTGGAACGGGCAGACCCGTCCGATCTTGACCATGTGTATCTGCGCTGCGCTCCGTCTGCAGGTTTGCTGAAGACGTCGTGCAGTTTGGCATCCTTAACTGTTTCTATTAGGAATCTGGACGTAGCGTCCAGTTTGCTGTCGTCACTGCCGGATCGTCCAGCCGCATCGATGATGCAGTTGAAGTCACCGCCTAGGATGACCGGCCTGGACGTCGCCAGCAGCAGTGGGAGCTGCTGGAAGACGGTCAGCCGCTCGCTGCGTTGTACCGGGGCGTACACGTTGATCAACCAGAGCGGAGCGTTGTTGTACATCACGTCTGCTACGAGGAGGCGGCTGCCCACCACCTCCTTAACTTCGGAGATGGTGAAGTTACCTCCCCGCAGCAGAATACCCAGGCCGGAGGAACGGCAGTCATTACCCCCCGACCAGATCGATGGCCCGTGGGACCACCATCGCGACCACTGCCTGTAGGTGCTGAGGTGTGGTATTCCACACTCCTGCAGAAACAGTAGGTCAGCTTTGACCTTGGCAAGGTAATCCAAGGTTGAAACACATCGCGTAGTAGATTTAATGCTACGCACATTAATGGAAGCAATTCTTACACCCATTTTTTACAAATTTGTATTTAATTTCTAGGAGGTAACAGTGTTACTGTGAGTCATAGTGGTAAGAGGAGCAATCATTCCTTACGGCTCTTGCAACACACTTTTAGTCAAAGCTAGTTCTTCATTCTCACCTTTCCTTTTATCTTTGAACTTGATCAGCATATTCCTTTCTCCCTCATGTGCTTATCTAGCTTCCCCTTAAATGCATCTATGTTATTCACTGCAACCACGCCTTGTGGTAATGAGTTCCACACTCTCTGGAGAAACAGGTTTCTCCCAAATTCCTTAATATATTTATTTGTGACTATTTTATATTTAATGAAGCAATCTTCAGATTAGCCTGTGTTATAGCAACAATTATTTGCCCACGTTTGCTCAATTACCCAATTGTAAATTCTATAATTTATGTATCTTCTTTGGCCTCCTTGTCTCGAGAGACAATGGGTAAGCACCTGGAGGTGGTCAGTGGTTTGTGGAGCAGCGCTGGAGTGGCTATAAAGTCCAATTCTAGAGTGACAGACTCTTCCACAGGCGTTGCAGGTAAAATTGGTTGTCGGGGCTGTTACACAGTTGGCTTTCTCCTTGCACTTCTGTCTTTTTTCCTGCCAACTGCTAAATCTCTTTGACTCGCCACTCTTTAGCCCCGCCTTTATGCCTGTCTGCCAGCTGTAGCGATCACTGGCAACTGACTCCCACAACTTGTGGTCAATGTCACAGGTCTTCATGTCGCATTTGCAGACGTCTTTAAAGTGGAGACATGGACGGCCGGTGGGTCTGATGCCAGTGACAAGCTCACTGTACAATGTGTCCTTGGGGATCCTGCCATCTTCCATGCGGCTCACATGGCCAAGCCATCTCAAGTGCTGCTGGCTCAGCAGGGGGTATATGCTGAGGATGTTGGCCGCCTCGAGGACTTCTGCGTTGGAGATATGGTCCTGCCACCTGATGCCAAGAATTCTCCGGAGGCAGCGAAGATGGAATGAGTTTAGACGTTGCTCTTGGCTGACATACAATGTCCAGGCCTCGCCGCCGTAGAGCAAGGTACTGAGGACACGGGCTTGAAACACTCGGACTTTTGTGTTCCATGTCAGTGTGCCATTTCCCCACACCCTCTTGGCCAGTCTGGACATAGCAGAAAAGCCTTTCCCATGCGCTTGTTTAATTAGATTAGATTAGAGATACAGCACTGAAACAGGCCCTTCGGCCCACCGAGTCTGTGCCGAACATCAACCACCCATTTATACTAATCCTACACTAATCCCATATTCCTACCAAACATCCCCACCTGTTCCGAAGAAGGGTCACTGACCCGAAACGTTAACTCTGCTTCTCTTTCCACAGATGCTGCCAGACCTGCTGAGTGAATCCAGCATTTCTTGTTTTTGTTTCAGATCCCCACCTGTCCCTATCTTTCCCTACTACCGACCTATACGAGTGACAATTTATAATGGCCAATTTACCTATCAACCTGCAAGTATTTTGGCTTGTGGGAGGAAACCGGAGCACCCGGAGAAAACCCACGCAGACACAGGGAGAACTTGCAAACTCCACACAGGCAGTACCCGGAATCAAACCCGGGTCCGTGGAGCTGCGAGGCTGCGGTGCTAACCACTGCGCCACTGTGCCGCCCTATTCTGCATCGAGAGACAGGTTACTGGTGATAGTTGAGCCTAGGTAGGTGAACTCTTGAACCACTTCCAGTGCGTGGTCGCCGATATTGATGGATGGACCATTTCTGACATCCTGTGTCATGATGTTCATTTTCTTGAGGCTGATGGTTAGGCCAAATTCATTGCAGGCAGCCGCAATCCTGTCGCTGAGTCTCTCCAGACACTCTTCTGTGTTGGATGCTAATGCAGCATCGTCAGCAAAGAGGAGTTCCCTGATGAGGACTTTCCGTACTTTGGTCTTCGCTCTAAGACGGGCAAGGTTGAACAACCTGCCACCTGATCTTGTGTGGAGGAAAATTCCTTCTTCTGAAGACTTGAACGCATGTGAGAGCAGCAGGGAGAAGAAGATCCCAAACAGTGTAGGTGCGAGAACACAGCCCTGTTTCACGCCACTCAGGATAGGAAAGGGGTCTGATGAGGCCCCGCTTTGCTGAATTGTGCCTTTCATATTGTCATGGAATGAGGTGATGATAATTTTTAGCTTTGGTGGACATCCGATCTGTGCTAGTAGTCTGAAGAGACCACGTCTGCTGACGTATCAGTGCCATTGTATAATGGTGTATAATTATATATTTGTAGCTTGTTGCTTTTGTTAAAACCTGCCTTCCAAGTATTCAATGAATCACAGTCCTGCATTGTGTCTTGGTGCACTCCAATTACAGCTCATTGTGTGAACAATGGTCCCAGTGTTTTCCATTGTTAACATTACTGTTGCTTGATGTATGGCCATAATATCTGCTGTCATAATTGCTTGTTACAAATGGCTGCTCTACTTAATTCTACTATAGGTCAAAGGTAAGCGTGCATTCACAAGGTGATGATTGGATAAGATGTTCATTGTCACAATGAGATTTCCAGATCACGAAGGGTTGAAATATAGTTGGCTGATTCATGTAGCCTGGAGTTGCTGGGATACTGCGAACATCAGGACAGACTGAGGAAAGAGTATTGTGGAAATGTTTTCATGGTCAAGATTTAGGGCACTCAGATTTTCAACGTCAGAAGGCTTTCTGTCCACAGATGGTAATGGATTGGTCTCCTCCATATTCTGCTGCACCAACTTTTATCTAGTGTGTCATTTAGAAGAAGGAACGTTCACCTATATAGCTTTCACAACCCCAGGACATCACAAAGCGGTTTACAGCCACTTTCTGATGAGTAATTGCTGCTGTAAAGTAGGAAACAGCCAATTTTCGCACAAACTGCAATGTGACCATGACCAATTCATCTGTGTTTACTGATGTTATTGAGAGATAAATACTGGCCGTGAGACCGGGAGATTCCGATTTTTAACACTTCAACCTCCCATCAGACCCAAAGTCACCTATTTTTCGGGTTAACATTCCCCCCACGTTAGGACAGGCATAAATGAAAAGGTCAACTAAATTCAGAGCAAAATAAGATTGTAATTTTCATCTGCATGTTTATATATAAGTTTTGGATTGAGCACGTGCCTGTCACGGACGAAGTGTCATATTCCAGATATCACTCTTTGTTCCAGATGCAACTATCTTCAAAAATAAAGATAAATAAAGTCAGATAAAGTTGTACAAGGAAAAGCGGTTCCCATTAACTGATGGTACAAGGACTGGAGACACAGATTGTGTCCCTACACAGATCCTGAGGCACAGTGTGGCTTTCGAGCAGAGAGATCCACCATTGACATGCTGTTCTCCCTTCGACAGCTACAGGAGAAATGCCGTGAACAACAGATGCCCCTCTACATTGCTTTCATTGATCTCACCAAAGCCTTTGACCTCATCAGCAGAAGTGGTCTCTTCAGACTACTAGAAAAGATCGGATGCCCACCAAAGCTACTAAGTATCATCACCTCATTCCATGACAATATGAAAGGCACGATTCAGCATAGCGGCACCTCCTCAGACCCCTTTCCTATCCTGAGTGCTGTGAAACAGGGCTGTGTTCTCGCACCTACACTGTTTGGGATCGTCTTCTCCCTGCTGCTCTCACGTGCGTTCAAGTCTTCAGAAGAAGGAATTTTCCTCCACACAAGATCAGATGGCAGGTTGTTCAACCTTGCCCGTCTAAAAGCGAAGACCAAAGTACGGAAAGTCCTCATCAGGGAACTCCTCTTTGCTGACGATGCTGCATTAACATCTCACACTGAAGAGTGGCTGCAGAGATTCATCGACAGGATTGCGGCTGCCTGCAATGAATTTGACCTAACCATCAGCCTCAAGAAAACGAACATCATGGGACAGGATGTCAGAAATGCCCCATCTATCAATATCGGCGATCACACTCTGGAAGTGGTTCAAGAGTTCACCTACCTAGGCTCAACTATCACCAGTAACCTGTCTCTCGATGCAGAATTAAACAAGTGCATGGGAAAGGCTTCCTCTGCTATGTCCAGACTGGCCAAGAGAGTGTGGGAACATGGCGCACTGACACAGAACACAAAAGTCCAAGTGTATCAAGCCTGTGTCCTCAGTACGTTGCTCTACGGCAGCGAGGCCTGGACAACGTACGTCAGCCAAGAGCGACATCTCAATTCATTCCATCTTCGCTGCCTCCAGAGAATCCTTGTCATCAGGTGGCAGGACCGTATCTCCAACACAGAAGTCCTCAAGGAGGCCAACATCCCCAGCATATACACACTACTGAGTCAGCGGCGCTTGAGATGGCTTGGCCATGTGAGCCGCATGGAAGATGGCAGGATCCCCAAGGACACATTGTACAGCAAGCTCGTCACTGATACCAGACCCACCGGCCGTCCATGGCTCCACTTTAAAGACGTCTGCAAACGTGACATGAAGTCCTGTGACATTGATCACAAGTCGTGGGAGTCAGTTGCCAGCGATCGCCAGAGCTGGCGGGAAGCCACAAAGGCGGGGCTAAATCGTGGACAGTCGAAGAGTCTTAGCAATTGGCAGGAAAAAGACAGAAGCGCAAGGAGAGAGCCAACTGTGTAACAGCCCTGACAACCAATTTTATCTGCAGCACCTGTGGAAGAGTCTGTCACTCTAGAATTGGCCTTTATAGCCACTCCAGGCGCTGCTTCACAAACCACTGACCATCTCCAGGCGCTTACCCATTGTCTCTCGAGACAAGGAGGCCAAAGAAGACAAGGACTAGGGACACAGATTGAAGGTTTTGGGCAAGAGATGCAGGGGACACGTAAGGAAGAGCTTTTTTACGCAGCGAGTGGTAATGACCTGGAATGCGCTGACTACGAAGGTGGTGGAAGCGGAGACAATCATAGAAACATAGAAAATAGGAGCAGGAGTAGGCCATTCAGCCCTTCGAGCCTGCGCCAGCATTCATTATGATCATGGCTGATCATCCAACTCAGTAAACATCCCACTTTCCCCCTATACCCTTTGATCCTTTTTGCCCCAAGAGCTATATCTAACTCCTTCTTGAAAACATACAATGTTTTGGCCTCAACTGCTTTCTGTGGTAGCGAATTCCACAGGCTCACCACTCTCTGGGTGAAGAAATTTCTCCTCACCTCAGTCCTGAAAGGTTTAGCCCATATCCTTAGACTATGACCCCTGGCTCTGGACTCCCCCACCATTGGGAACATCCTTCCTGCATCTACCCTGTCAAGTCCTGTTAGAATTTTATAGGTTTCTATGAGATCCCCCCTCACTCTTCTGAACTCCAGCGAATATAATCCTAACCGACTCAATCTCTCCTCAAACGTCAGTCCCGCCAAACCAGGAATCAGTCTGGTAAACCTTCGCTGCACTCCCTCTATAGCAAGAACATCCTTCCTCAGATAAGGAGACCAAAACTGCACACAATATTCCAGGTGTGGCCTCACCAAGGCCCTGTATAATTGTAGCAAGACATCCCTGCTCCTGTACTCGAATTCTCTCGCTATGAAGGCCAACATATCATTTGCCTTTTTTACCGCCTGTTGGACCTGCATGCTTACCTTCAGCGACTTGTGTACGAGAACACCCAGGTCTCGCTGCATATTCCCCTCTCTCAGTTTATAGCCGTTCAGATAATAATCTGCCTTCCTGTTTTTGCTACCAAAGTGGATAACCTCACATTTATCCACATTATACTGCATCTACCATGCATTAGCCCACTCACTCAACTTGTCCAAATCACCCTGAAGCCTCTCTGCATCCTCCTCACAACTCACCCTTCCACACAGTTTTGTGTCATCTGCAAATTTGGAGATATTACATTTAGTACCCTCATCTAAATCATTAATGTATATTGTGAATAGCTGGGGTCCTAGCACTGATCCCTGAGGTACCCCACTAGTCACTGCCTGCCATTCGGAAAAAGACCCGTTTATTCCTCCTCTTTGTTTCCTGTCTGCCAACCAATTTTCTGTTCATCGCAATACACTACCCCCAATTCCATGCGTTTTAATTTTACATGTGGGACTTTGTCGAAAGCCTTCTGAAAGTCCAAATAAACCACATCCACGGGCTCCCCCTCATCAACTCTACTAGTTACATCCTTGAAGAATTCTAGTAGATTTGTCAAGTCCTTTCGTAAATCCATGCTGACTCTGTCCGATTCTACCACTGTTCTCCAAGTGCCCTGCTATAAAATCTTTGATAACGGACTCTAGAATTTTCCCCACTACCGACGTCAGGCTGACTGGTCTATAATTCCCTGCTTTCTCTCTACCTCCTTTTTTAAATAGTAGGGTTACATTCGCTACCCTCCAATCTGTAGGAACTGTTCCAGAGTCTATAGAATCTTGGAAGATGACCACCAATGCATCCACTATTTCTAGGGTCACTTCCTTAAGTACTCTGGGATGCAGACCATCAGGCCCTGGGGATTTATCGGCCTTCAATCCCATCAATTTCCCCAACACCATTTCTCTACGAATACTGATTTCCTTCAGTTCCTCTCTCTCACTAAACCCTGTGTTCCCAACATTTCTGGTATGATATTTGTATCCTCCCTTGTGAAGACAGAACCAAAGTATGCTTTTAGTTGGTCAGCCATTTCTTTGTTCCCCATAATAAATTCCCCTGTTTCTGACTGTAAGGGACCTACATTTGTCTTCACCAATCTTTTTCTCTTCACATACCTATAGAAACTTTTACAATCAGTTTTTATGTTTCCCACAAGCTTACTCTCGTACTCTATTTTCCCCTTCTTAATCAATCCCTTGGTCCTCCTTTGCTGAATTCTAAATTGCTCCCAATCCTCAGGTCTGTTGTTTTTTCTGGCAAATTTGTATGCCTCTTCCTTGGATCTAATGCTATCTCCAATTTCCCTTGTAAGCCATGGTTTGGCTACCTTTCCCATTTTACTTTTGCGCCAGACAGGAATAAACAATTGTTGCAGTTCATCCATGCGCTCTTTGAATGTTTGCCATTGCCTATCCACCATCATCCCTTTAAGTAATCAATGATTTCAACTTGCCACTTGAAAGAAATAAACTTGCAGGGCTACAGGGATCGAATGGGGGAGTGGGATTGACTCGATTGCTTTGCGAAGAGAGGCATGGGTTCGATGGGCCAAATGACCTCCTTCTATGCCTTAAATGATTCTAAAGCAGAAGAATTCCCTAATCCTATCAGCATGAAGCCAAGGCAGGATCTTTGCACAAATACGTATAAAAAGAGTAAATAAGCTAAGGCGTGACATCTCTGGAAGTCAATGCTTCAATTCTGTTCAATTCCAGAATTAACAGCACTCCTTAGTGTACATTGCAATGAACTCCCAGCTTGATGCCAGAGTTTTTCTATCATTTCAATCACTCAGTGACGACAATAACTGTGCTTAGAATGTTCTGAATGGGAAAGCAGTGTATAAACTTGAACTGAGCGCTACCCAAACATTAGATGTTTAACTAGCATTGAGCAACAATGGCCAGACACTCATATCACACCTGTGGATTTTTCTTTTACGCAGTGAGTTGTTGTGATCTGGAATGTGCTGCCTGAAAGGGCGATGGACACAGATTCAATAGTAACTTTCAAAAGGGAATTGGATAAATTTTTGTAAAGGAGACATTTGAAGGGCCGTAGGGAAATAGTGGGGGGTGGGACTCACTGGATATCTCTTTCAAAGAGCCAGCACAGGAGCATTGGGCTGCATGGCCTCCAAAAGTTTAAGTGTAGTCAGTTGTTATTATGAAAAATACGTCAGTTCTCTTGTTAAATAAGAAAAGAACTTGCATTTATATAGCATCTTTCACGACGTCAGGCCATCTCAAAACACTTCACGGCCGATGAAGTAGTTTTCAAGTGTAGTCACTGATGTTCTGTAGGAAACGGGACAGTCAATTTGCACACAGCAAGATCACACAAACAGCAAAGTGATAATGACCTGTAAATCTGTTTTAGTGATGTTGGTTTGAGGGCTATGTATTAACAAGGACATTGGGGAGAACTCCCCTGCCCTTTTGAACACTATTGTGAACTTCGGTTCAAGGGCCAAGAGGCTGCGTAGTGGCATGGCATGTTGATGTAACATTCCATGGAGTTGCCAACCTGCTTATTGTTCATGTGCCAAGTTCCTGGTCATATAATGCTTTATTGCTGGTTATAAATAAACATTCAGAAAAACCAAACACATCCCCACAGCAAAGCAGAATCGGACATCAAGCCAATCTCCCACACTCTTAAGCTCCTGTCTCCATCCGAACATAAAAAGCAACCTTGACAGCAGCATGAGAGATGGTATTTCATTTCTCCTCTCTGCTACAGGATTGCGTGACACAGAAAAGAGATGCTAACAAGAAATACTTGTTCAAAAATGGGAAAAAGAGAAAGGGAAAGATTTGGAGCTTGGCAGAAGTGGGTAGCTGTTTTGCATAAGCAAGATTTCCACACAAGTAGCCATGAGATTAATTGAATTGAAACAGAGTTGTTCATGCTGTTTGTGGAAAGAACACAGGCTACAGAGAAAGAAGTCCCGAGGTAAGTCACATCTTAAATCACTTGTAAAACAGAAAATACTACCCTAAATACTTTTTCCATTCATTAATGCCATCAGTGTGCACTGACAATATGTAATTATCACAACTTTCAATGTTTACATGCCATGCTGGTTTTAAGGTTCACCCTGCCTCTAGGCTGTACAATGTAGCTCTTTGTCTGTTTGTGGAATCAGTGTTTCATGCATTTATGTTCCAGTTTAGATACTCACAGCATGCACCATGTCCCTAAACCCTGTGCGATGTATGGAATGGATTGGTTCACAGGTATAGTCAAATTGGAGGCCAACTGCTTACTCATGTTGGAGGCCAAAGGGTAGTTACTCCAAGCTGCCCCCTATTGGTCGGTTACACAATAATTTCTGTTACAGGTCACCTGCTTTCCCCTTCTTGGCCCTGAGTTTTGCCCAGGAAGATTTGAAAGAGATATAAAAAGGTATGAAATAGCAGGTAAAATGTTCAACAGTCTATCAGAATGACACATAATATCTGATCTAAAGGCCTGCTCGGGTATAAAATGGAAGCCCGACCTGGGCCCGATTCCTTTAGTTTTTTTTGGCGCCCGACCTGAATATCGCAATAAATGTAATGATATCAAACATGTTATTGTGCTCTACCTTGTCCAAATGGTAATACTTGTTTATTTATTTATCGATACAGCACTGAAACAGGTCCTTCAACCCACCGAGTCTGTGCTGACCAACAACCACCCATTTATACTAATCCTACATTAATCCCATCTTTCCTACCACATCCCCACCATTCTCCTACCACCTATCTACGCTAGGGGCAATTTACAATGACTAATTTACCTATCAACCTCCAAGTCTTTGGCTGTGGGAGGAAACCGGAGCACCCGGCAGAAACCCACGCAGTCACGGGGAGAACTTGCAAACTCCACACAGGCAGGACCCAGAACTGAACCTCACTGGAGCTGTGAGGCTGTGGTGCTAACAACTGCACCACTGTGCCGCCCACTGTGATCCTGTTCATCCATTCTGGCAGCAGGCTATTCCTGCAGCTGGAGTTGTGGGGAATCATGGGTGAGCCTGATCCCGTGACTTCCCAGAGGCAGCACTGTCCAGCCCGACCCGACCTGAGCCCAAATGCTGGACTTGGAATATAGACCCGACCCGAATCGAACCCGGCACGTGTAGTCGGGTCCAGTCGGGTTTGGGTCGGGTAGCCAGGCTTTAATCTGATCCATTGTGAAGTTATAATGAAAGGAATCTTCTTTTGGTTTGTTCTTTTCAATGTCTATTTATTGGACTTGTAAGTGCTGATGACCTCTGAACTCAGGCTTAAAGCCAATTCATATTGCTGAGGTAAAAGTCTTTTACTATGTGTTGACTACAAGTGCCTTGCCTGACACAATCCAGTTCCTGGTAGGTGAGATCCCACAGCGCAAATTGTTTATAATTTTCCAATAACCTAACCCTTCGGGTCTAGTTTGATGATATGCACTAGTACCATATTGGTAATCTCACTCAGAGAGGACACAAGGATGTGCGAGATCGGAAATCATGGCTGTCACACTGGTACAATGGCAGCTGCGTTCTGAGGTTGGGGGGCATGGAATGTGGGCGTCACTGCCAGGGCAAGCACTTATTACCCATCACCACCCATTTATTACCCATCATCACCCATTTGTTACCCATCACCCCCACCTTCTCATGGGCAATTAGGCACGGGAAATAAATGCTGGCCTTGCCCACAACGTCCACATCCCATGAATGAATAAAAGAGATTCCAGCACTTAGCAACGATATTCATACAGATTCACCTCATAACATCAACAAGCAGTAACAGAAACCCATCTACAATAGTGTGGGATTTCACAAAGGGAAGTCTTTAACAAATTTCAGCACAAATATATTTTGACAGATTCTGCATTTCATGTAACAGATTGCCCCACACAACCCAAAGTCTGGCCTGAACAAGCTCAAATCCCACAACTGTCATATTGCTGCCACATTTACTCATGAAACTGATTCCTTAGATCCAGTCTAATGATGCAGTTTAATCTGACATAACTCAGTTACCCTGGAATGCAATCCGGACTGTAGTGGTTCAAGACGAAAGCCCACCTTTACCTTCTCAAGAGCAACTAGAGATGGGCAATAAATGCCAGCCTTGCCAGCGATGCCCACATCCCGGGAATGATTTCGAAAAATATTCTCGTCCTGCCTTCAAAAATGAAGACCAATTCACATTTTGGTTCTCCAACACCGAGACCATTTACTTCTACGATTGTAACATTGTCTGTCTCTGCCCTTGTCTCAGCTCATCTGCTGCTGAAATCCTCATCCGTGCCTTTGCTCCCCTCTAGACTTAACTACTCCAATGCTCTCCTGGCCGGTCAGCCGTCTTCCATCCTCCATAAACTTGAACTCATACAAAACTTTGCTGCCCACGTCCTAACTCACACCAAGCCCTGTTCCATCCATCACCCCTGTCTGTGCTTGCTGACCTACAAAGGCTCCCAGTCCAACAATGCCTCAATTATTAAATTTTCACCCTTGTTTCCAAATCATTCCATGGCCTCATCCCTCCCTATCTGTGTAACCTACACCAGCCCTACAACCCTCCGAGATCTCTGTGGTCCTCCAATTCCAGCCTCTTGCACATCCACGATTTTTAGCTCTCCACCATTGGAGTTCATGCCTTCACCTGGACTCTAAATTCCCTCCTTAAATCTCTCCACCTCTACCTCCCTCTCCTCCTTTAAGACACTCCTGAAAACTTACCTCTTTGGCCAAGTTTTTGGTCACCTGTCCAAATAACACTTTATCTGTCTCGGTGTTAAATTTTGTTTGATGGTGATTCTGTTAAGTGCCTTGGACCATTTTACTACTTCAAATATATAAATGTATGTGAAACAAAAACAAGAAATGCTGGATTCACTCAGCAGGTCTGGCAGCATCTGTGGAAAGAGAAGCAGAGTTAACGTTTCGGGTCAGTGACCCTTCTTCGGAACTGACAAATATTAGAAAAGTCACAGATTATAAACAAGTGAGGTGGGGGTGGGGCAAGAGTTAACAAAGGAGAAGGTGCAGATTGGACCAGGCCACATAGCTGACCAAAAGGTCACGGAGCAAAGGCAAACAATATGTTAATGGTGTTTTGAAAGACAAAGCATTAGTACAGAATAGGTGTGAATACACTGAATATTGAACATCAGCAAGTGCAAACCTGAAGAAAAACAACCTGAAAGAAACAGTGGGCAAGCAAACTGAACAAACTAAGATGAAATGAAATAAATGCAAAAAAAGATAGTAAAAAATGTAAAAAAGAATGTAAAAAAAAAGGAAGAAAAAAAAAACTAAAAATGAAAGTAAAATGGGGGGCTGTCATGCTCTGAAATTATTGAATTCAATGTTCAGTCCGGCAGGCTGTAGTGTGCCTAATCGGTAGATGAGATGCTGTTCCTCGAGCTTACGTTGATGTTCACTGGAACACTGCAGCAATCCCAGGACAGAGATGTGAGCATGAGAGCAGGGGGGAGTGTTGAAATGGCAAGCAACCGGAAGCTCAGGGTCCTGCTTGCGGACTGAGCGGAGATGTTCCGCAAAGCGGTCACCCAGTCTGCGCTTGGTCTCCCCAATGTAGAGGAGACCATACTGTGAGCAGCGAATACAGTATACTACATTGAAAGAAGTACAAGTAAATCGCTGCTTCACCTGAAAGGAGTGTTTGGGGCCTGGGATAGTGAGGAGAGAGGAGGTAAATGGGCAGGTATTACACCTCCTGCGATTGCAGGGGAAGGTGCCCTGGGACGGGGACGAGGTGGTGGGGGTAATGGAGGAGTGGACCAGGGTGTCGCGGAGGGAACGATCCCTTCGGAATGCTGACAGGGGAAGGGAGGGGAAGATGCGACTGGTAGTGGCATCACGCTGGAGGTGGCGAAAATGGCGGAGGATGATCCTTTGGATATGGAGGCTGGTGGGATGAAAAGTGAGGACAAGGGGAACACTGTCACGGTTCTGGGAGGGAGGGGAAGGGGTGAGGGTAGAGGTGCGGGGAATGGGTCGGACACGGTTGAGGGCCCTGTCAACCACACTGGGGGGAAATCCTCGGTTGAGGAAAAAGGTCATATCAGAAGCACCGTCATGGAAGGTAGCATCATCAGAGCAGATGCGTCGGAGACGGAGAAACTGGGAGAATGGAATGGAGTCCTTACAGGAGGTAGGGTGTGAAGAAGTGTAGTCGAGGTAGCTGTGGGAGTCAGTGGGCTTATAATGGATATTGGTAGACAACCTATCCCCAGAGATGGAGACAGAGAAGTCGAGGAAGGGAAGGGAAGTGTCAGAGATGGACCATGTAAAGGTGAGAGAAGGGTGGAAATTGGAAGCAAAGTTGATAAAGTTTTCTAGTTCGGGGCGAGAGCAGGAAGCGGCACCGATACAGTCATCAACGTACCGGAAAAAGAGTTGGGGGAGGGGGCCTGAGTAGGACTGGAACAAAGAATGCTCGACATATCCCACAAAAAGACAGGCATAACTAGGACCCATGCGGGTACCCATAGCGATACCTTTTACTTGAAGGAAGTGAGTGGAGTTGAAGGAGAAGTTGTTCAATGTGAGAACAAGTTCAGCCAGGCGGAGGAGTGTGGTGGTGGATGGGGACTGGTTGGGCCTCTGTTCCAGGAAGAAGCGGACAGCCCTTAAACCATCCTGGTGGGGGATGGAGGTGTAGAGCGATTAGACGTCCATAGTGAAGAGGAGGCGGTTGGGACCAGGAAACTGGAAATTGTCAAAATGATGTAGGGCGTCAGAAGAGTCACGGATGTAGGTGGGAAGAGACTGGACCAGCGGAGAAAAGATAGAGACTAGATAGGAAGAAATAAGTTCAGTGGGGCAGGAGCAGGCTGACACAATGGGTCTGCCGGGACAGTCCCGTTTGTGGATTTTGGGAAGGAGGTAGAAGCGGGCTGTCCGGAGTTGTGGGACTATGAGCTTGGAAGCCGTAGAGGGAAGATCTCCAGAGGAGATGAGGTCAGTGACAGTCCTTTGGACGGTGGCTTGATGTTCGGTGGTGGGGTCATGGTCCAGAGGGAGGTAGGAAGAGGTGTCTGTGAGTTGGCGTTGAGCTTCTGCAAGGTAGAGGTCGGTACGCCATACAACAACAGCACCACCCTTGTCTGCAGGTTTGATGACCATGTCGGGGTTAGACCTGAGAGAACGGAGTGCCTCAAGTTCAGAGGGGGACAGGTTAGAGTGAGTGAGGGGGGCAGAGAAATTGAGACGACCAATGTCTCGCCGACAGTTTTCAATGAAGAGATCAAGAGCGGGTAAGAGGCCAGGGGGAGGGGTCCAGGTAGAGGGAGAATGCTGGAGGCGGGTGAATGGGTCTGCTGGTCGGGGGGAGGACTCCTGGTCGAAGAAGTGAGCCTGGAGGCGGAGGCGACGGAAGAAGAGCTCAACATCATGCCGAGCGCGAAATTCATTGAGGTGGGGGCGTAAGGGGATAAAACTGAGACCTTTGCTGAGTACAGAACGCTCAGCATCAGAGATGGGGAGGTCAGAGGGTATAGTGAATACACGGCAAGGGGTCAGATCAGAAGGGGTGAGGTCAGAGGGAAGTGAAGCGGAAGGAGGATCTGGAGGGGCATTAGTCCCCATCAGCTGCTGTAGCTTGCGTTCCTTAACACCTGAAAGGAAGAAAAAAAGTTTTTTGTTAATGCGTCGGATGAGACGTAAGATGAGATGAAACTGCGGAGCAGAACAGCTTTGAGATAAGGTGAGACGGTGCTGCTGGAGAGAGAGGTCCAGTGTGTGCATGTGGCGGCGCATAGCACTGAGTGTGGATCTCAGGATGCGGCGAGAGTAGCAGTCCGAGGAACGTTGTATTTCTCGGAGATACCTGTGATCCTGGGTGGTTTCAAAGCATGATGGGTGAAACTGCAGTTGGAATCCACGTGGAATAAGTCGGAGCCGGAGACAGTCACTGAGGAAGGAGATGTGGCTGTGAAAACGAGTTTTGGTAGATACCTTATTAAACACAAGGAGGGAAATAGAAAGCAATGAAGGTGAACAGGGTAAAAGAGACAAACAAAAATCCCGTCGGAGAGAAGAGCAGAACTTCTTCAAGGTAGGCATTCCTGGAAGAGAAGTGGCAGTGAATTAAACACTAAAATAAAAGCAAAATACTGCGGATGCTGGAAATCTGAAACAAAAACAAGAAATGCTGGAATCACTCAGCAGGTCTGGCAGCAGGTTGTGACTCGAATCTATATACTTTCTATCGTAATCTTAGGACATCCTAAGCCACCTCACAGCCAATGAAATACTTTTGAAGTGTAGTCACTGTTGTCGTGTAGGAAATGCAACTGTCAATTTGCAAACAGCAAGCTCCCAGAAACAGCAATGAGATATAAAATGAGCAGATAATCTGTTAGTTAGCAATGATGATTGAGGAATCAATCTTACCAGTGACATTGGGAGAACTCCCTTGCTCTTAACTGCGGTCAGTACACACTGATCGTGTAAAAAAAAGGGTTTTCACTCCATCTTACTGGCACCCCTCACCTTGATGAACACATAAATTAGCCAAACAATTACAAGAGTTGGATAAAGGAAATTATGGGACATCGATAATGTGAGAGCATTACTAATCACATCTGAGACAGAAAGGTAGGGGTTCAGGTCCCCACTCCAGAAATGTGAGCACAATATCTAGGCTCTCAGTGCATTGCTGAAGAAGTTCTGCACTTTTGGACGTGCCATCTTTCAGATGAGAGGTTAAACCAAGGCCCCATTTGCTCTCCCAGGTGTATGGAAAAGATCCTATGGCACTATTTTGAAGAGGAGCAGGGGAGATTTCCTGCATGTCTTGGACAATATTTACATCTCCACCAACATGACAAAAACAAATTATCTGGTCATTATCACATTTCTGTTTGTAGGATCTCGCTGTGCACACATTAGCTGCTGTGTTTCCTACATTACAACAGTGATGACACTTTCAAAGCACTTCGTTGGCTTTAAAGTATCTTTGGGTGTCCTGAGGACAGCTAAGGTGTTGTAGAAATGCAAGTTCTTTCTTCTATAGTCAGTGCCTTCTAAGTTTATCAATATAGGGAAGGAGAGTATATATTTTATTGTTAGTGTATCTTATATTGAGGGAGGGTGTGGAGTTTGTGTTACTGTTCTGTTGATTGTACTCATGCCAGTCAGGAACTTGAAAGGAAGTTCCGCCTCCTGCCTTATGCTTGCACTCTGCAAAAAGGAGTTGGCAAAGATTACCTACAAAGGCATTTAATCCAAATTAGTTGAGTATTTGTGTGCACAGCTTAAATCCAAGATTTTGGAAGTGCACTTAATAAGAGTCAAGAAATGCCAGGGTACGAACATACAAATTAGGAGCAGGAAGAATAGACCACTCAGCCCTCGAGCCTGCTCCGCCATTCAATAAGTTCATGGATGAACTGATTTCTCCACATTACCACCTACCCCCGATAACCTTTCACCCCCTTGCTTATCAAGAATATCAAGAATTACACTTGCCAACTCTGGGCATATTTCTGGCAGTTTTATCACATGACCTTCCATCAAATAGCCTTTTTTCACCCCACCCCATCCCCAATATCTTTTGTAATTAATAAACAAAATGGTCAAACAGAAAACAATTGTTTTAACGCCCCTATGATTTTATCCTGAATTGCTTGCTGCAGTGTCCGAGAGATCCCTTTGAGATACAGAATTGAAAGGCCTGCATTTAATTAGTACCTAAAACCATCCATCAGAAACGTTTCACAGTGCCTCATATACAATGCATCATTTTGAAGTGCTGTGAGCATTATTATGTGGGCAAGCTGGTGCCTGAAGTAGAGTCACCTATTGGCAAGACCAAAACAAGACAGAGAAGGACTATCAACAGTGGTATTCCATGACAATATGAAAGGCACAATTCAGCATAGCGGTGCCTCATCAGACCCCTTTCCTATCCTGAGTGGTGTGAAACAGGGCTGTGTTCCTGCACCTACACTGTTTGGGATCTTCTCACTGCTGCTCTCACATGCGTTCAAGTCTTCAGAAGAAGGAATTTTCCTCCACACAGGATCAGGTGGCAGGTTGCTCAACCTTACCCGTCTAAGAGCGAAGACCAAAGTACGGAAAGTCCTCATCAGGGAACTCCTCTTTGCTGACGATGCTGCATTAACATCTCACACTGAAGAGTGGCTGCAGAGACTCATCGACAGGATTGCAGCTGCCTGCAACGAATTTGGCCTAACCATCAGCCTCAAGAAAACGAACATCATGGGACAGGACGTCAGAAATGCTCCATCCATCAATATTGGTGACCATGCTCTGGAAGTGGTTCAAGAGTTCACCTACCTAGGCTCAACTATCACCAGTAACCTGTCTCTCGATGCAGAATTAAACAAGTGCACGGGAAAGGCTTCCACTGCTATGTCCAGACTGGCCAAGAGAGTGTGGGAAAATGGCGCACTGACACGGAACACAAAAGTCCGAACTTCAGGTTCAAACCTGTGTCCTCAGTACCTTGCTCTACGACAGTGAGGCCTGGACAACGTATGTCAGCCAAGAGCGCCGTCTCAACCCATTCCATCTTCACTGCCTCGGGAGAATCCTTGGCATCAGGTGGCAGGACCATATCTCCAACACAGAAGTCCTTGAGGCGGCCAACATCCCCAGCATATACACCCTACTGAGCCAGCGGCGCTTGAGATGGCTTGGCCATGTGAGCCACATGGAAGATGGCAGGATCCCCAAGGACACATTGTACAGCGAGCTCATCACTGGTACCAGACCCACCGGCCGTCCATGTCTTCGCTTCAAAGACGTCCGCAAACGTGACATGAAGTTCTGTGACATTGATCACAAGTCGTGGGAGTCAGTTGCCAGTGATCGCCAGAGCTGGCGAACAGCCATAAAGGCGGGGCTAAAGTGTGACGAGTCAAAGAGACTTAGCAGTTGGCAGGAAAAAAGACAGAAGCGCAAGGAGAGAGCCAACTGTGTAACAGCCCTGACAACCAATTTTATCTGCAGCACCTGTGGAAGAGTCTGCCACTCTAGAATTGGCCTTTATAGCCACTCCAGGCGCTGCTTCACAAACCACTGATCACCTCCAGGCGCGTATCCATTGTCTCTCGAGACAAGGAGGCCAAAGAAGAAGAAGAAGAAGAAGATTATAGTTTATGATATGAAGGGATTTCCTCCTCCTTCACACCCAACCCTTGGAGATATGTTTATCTGAGGATGAAAATTGGACAAAACCTTTCTTCTGATATTTAGTGTCACCTCATCGAGAGACACTTATGGGGCACAAAAATAGTCAGATTAAAAAGAAACATGTTAGAGGTTGGGATCACTTTTCCACAGAACTTTTTTGTTGTTACAGATTATGTGGCACTATGGTAGAAGCATTTAAAATTATGACATGGTGGGACAAGTTATATAGATGATTAGGGATCTAAAACAAGGGTGGCACAGTGGTGCAGTGGTTAGCCTCACCGCTCTGGTGACCTGGGTTCGATTCTGGGTACTGCCTGTGCGGAGTTTGCAAGTTATCCCTGTGACCGTGTGGGTTTTCACCAGGTGCTCTGGTTTCCTCCCACAGCTGGTGACTTGCAGGTTAATAGCTAAGTTGGCCATTGTAAATTGTTCCTAGTATAGGTAAGTGATAGGGAATATGGGATTACTGTAGGGTTAGTATAAATGGGTGGTTGTTGGTCGGCACAGACTCAGTGGGCCGAAGGGCCTGTTTCAGCGCTGTATCTCTAAATAAAAATAAATAAAGGACCCTTAGGTAAAAAGTTAAGTATAAAACATTTAGGCAGAGGAGAGGAGAAACCTCTTCGCAAAGAGAGTTGTGTGGCATCACTTCCAGGGTTAGTGGTTGAGGCAAAACTAGATTGGACAGGTGGATGGAGGAAAAGAAGTTGAAATGATATGGGAACAAGATGTGGAAATGTCAAGAGAATTTTCTCACATGGAGGGTAAATGCCAACACGGACTGGTTGGGTCGAATGGCCTGTTTCTGTATCGGAACTTCCATGAATTTTTATGAATCCAAAGATAAAGAACTGTCCAGTTGGAAGCTGCATAACTCAGCTGGCCCAGCATTGAATGACAAAAAAAAAAGAGGAGGGATCCAAACTTAATATAGTGCATATGGAAATCCTCACCCACACAGTGCACGATGACTCACTCTTGTTTTCAAAACCTTCCATGGCTTTGCACTTCCCAATCTCTATAACCACTTCCAGCCCTACAGCCCTCAGATCTCTGCGCTAGCCCAATTCTTCCCTCTAGTGCACCCAGATTTTAATTGCTACACCGTTGGAGGCCATGCCTTGAACTGCCTAAATTCCAAGCTCTGAAATTTCCTCTCTAACCCTCTCTCTCCTCTGTTAAGACGCTTCTTAAAACCTCTTTGACCAAGCTTTTGGTCACCTGACCTACTAACTTATGTGGCTCGGTGTCCAATTTTGTTTCATAACACATCTGGGACATTTTACTATGTTAAAAGGTGCTATATAAATGTTTTTTTGTCGTAAAATAAATACACATACACCATCAAATGCAGTTAAATGCTTTATTAATATTTTTCCCGAACCACTATCAAGCAATTTCCCATTACAGTTACAGATAGAATTTCACCAAAAAGGAAGCAAGATGCCCTTCCAAAGCATGAGGGAAACCCCAACCATTAAATGTCAAAGCAAGTCAGCGAGTGACACCAGTTTTAGAGAAGCCATTAAATGGGTCAACAGCGCAGTCTGTTGTCCAAATGCAAGCAAGATGAGCAGCTCGGGTCATCCAGATGCGTTGGGATGAACCTCAAAGGCGTTAGAATGCTCTCACAGTGCGAGTTTCTGGAAAGTAAGAAGGGAAATTAATTATGACCATCTGGTCACTCCTCACAGTCAAGATTGGTGACTTGGAACTAAAAGAGAAGGAATATCCCAGGGCATGGTGGGAAGACATCCCCTAACTTGAGAGGAACAATAATTTAATGTAGATCAGAGGGTCACAGACCATTGACGGTAAACTCCCCATCACTTTGTATCGTTTGCAAACTAGAGCTCACAGCACAGAAACTAGGACACTCAGCCCAACCAGTCTGCGTTGCCATTTGAGCAAACAGCTAGAATAACATTTAACTGCTTTGTTCCCCTACCCCTTCAACGTCATTTCCTCCATTCACCTATGCTATCCAAATTTTGAATGTCGACATGGTTTCTGCCTCAACAGTAACCCCAGAAGTGACTTCCACAGCTTCCCAACTGAGGCTTTTTCCCCTGTCCACTTATCTTACATTTAATCTCATATCCATTATAAATACAGTTAACATTGATCATTTTCTGGCCTTCTGGAGTCAGGTCTCTGTTACTGCAATAAATACATGGAAGAGCTACCTGCATACTCGAGCATAAAATCTTACAGCACAGAAAGAGGCCATTCTGCCAACTGTACCTTTGCTGGCTGTGTGAAAAAGCTATCCAATTAGTCCCACTCCCCCTGTACCTCCACAGAGCGCTGTAGTTTTTCATTTTCAAGTATTTATTCAATTCCCTTTTGAAACTTACTGCTGAATCTGCTTCCACCGCCCTATCAGGCAGCACATTCCAGTTCACAACTACTCACTGTGTAAAAAAATCCTGAACTCCCTTTAGTTCTTTTGGTAATTATCTTAAAGCTACCCCCTTTAGTTGCTGACCTTCCTGCCAGTGGAGACAATTTCTCCTTATTTCCTTTATCATAGCCCCTCATAATTTTCAACTCCTTTATCAAATCTCCTCGAAACCTTCTCTACTATAAAGGAGAACAGAGCAGTTCCACTCACAATTGAGGCTGGCACTGGGGGTTACCTGGCCCCAATGAAAACAGAAAACCGCCTGACTGTAGAATTTTACAAAACCCTGAACTCACATTTTTCATATGGTGTCATGCCATAGCTTTACATATACGAATTTACAGAGTGCTCACCAGTTTTTATTGTTGTAGTCGTGGTTTCCCCTGAAGATCCTATTATCCCTGTAGTTGTTTGACTGGAACTAAAAAAAAAATACGATTAATTATAAAACATTGGTGTTACTTTAAACAACATTTGTTTTTAGGAATTAACGCTATATTCAGGGAAAAATACATGCAGCACCTTTGAAGTTTAATAAACAGCAAATCCAAAATCAAGTGCATTAGTGATACCCCTATTTGAGTTGGACTTAGTGTAGCTACTGAACCTGCTTGCTGATCCTTCGATGAGTTCCCGGTACTTGATAATCTCCTTCTCAAGTTGCATCTTAATGTTGAGCAGTGCCTCATAATTTTTAGCTCTCTGCACTATGTCATTCCTCACGGTGGTCAGCTCCAACTCTAGTTGGGAAATGGAGTCCTGCAGACTTTGAAGCTTTTGGCTATATAAATCATTGATCCCTTGAATGCTGGCTTCCAAGGAACAATTCTGCAAATTGAAGGGGAGAAAAATAAATCGTTTCCGTGTCATGACCATGCTCAAGGGATCTAGGGTAGACCTGAGAGCCCTTGAATCTTAATCGTGATCCAGTTTCCCCTCCTCCCCCTCCGCCCTACCCGCCCCCCCCCCCCCTCCCCTCACCTATGGCCCCTTGGCAGTATTGTTACTGCACGTGAACCTGGCCAACCAGATTGTGGGAGGTCGTCTGGGTTACTGTTCAATGTCATTCTCTTACCCTGTTGTCATTCAAAGAAGATGGAGGAATGCAGAGTCCTGAGAGGAAGTGGCAACTGGCCAACGAACCTTCTGAAGGGTATAAGAGTGTCTGTTGAGCAAGATGTCAGTTAGGATTTGTGACGAGTTGGCCACAAACACCAGGCTGGTAACAAGGCTGTTAGACCTTGTTCACATCAGTTAAGGGTTCACAATTTAAGGGAAAACAATTTACTAGGTGAAATATTTGAAGTATTTTTGTATCTTTTAAACATACATAGAACAAAGAACAAAGAACAGTACAGCACAGGAACAGGCCATTCGGCCCTCCAAGCCTGCGCCGATCTTGATGCCTGCCTAAAATAACACCTTCTGCACTTCCGGGGTCCATATCCCTCTATTCCCTTCCTATTCATATATTTGTCAATATACATATATATATATATATATCTTTCTTTTTTCTTTTTCTTTTGGGCCTCCTTATCTCGAGAGACAATGGGTAAGCGCCTGGAGGTGGTCAGTGGTTTGTGAAGCAGCGCCTGGAGTGGCTATAAAGGCCAATTCTGGAGTGACAGGCTCTTCCACAGGTGCTGCAGAGAAATATATATATATATATACATATATCATAGATCCCAGTGTATCTAAGCTTTGTTTTTTTTTAAATGCTCACTACTAACTACCAAAAGCTCTGGATCAGAAAAGACAAACAAAAGCAAGAAAAGTAAAAGGACATGGGCTACACAGAAAGGTTACCATTAACTGAGAAGGCATTAATTTGGAGACCCCATCGATGTACGTATAAAAAATTAATATTTAACAGCGTGTTATTGTGACCTGGAATGCATTGCTTGACAACAGATACAATGGTCATTTTCAAAACAGAACTGGATAAGCATTTGAAGATAAAACATTTTCAGAGCTATGGGGAAAGAGCAGGGAGAGTGGGACTAATTGGATAGCTCTTTCAAAGAGCCAGCACAGGCATGACAGGCTGAATGGCCTCATCTGCGGGGTTTCATTCTACAATTCTGTGTTGATGCCATAAAAATCAATATTATTTCAAAGTAGGATCAGAGGACATAAAACTAAATTATATAGAAGTCAATTTTAGAACAGGTAGACATTTATGGCAGAGATGAGGCCATTTGGCCTATCTTATCTGTGCCAGCTCTTTCTTAGAACAATCCAAAGCTAATTGCACTGCCCTGCTCTCTCTCCACAGCCTTCTATTTGTGGCTGCTTTAAATATTTGCCTATTTTTCCTGTGAAAGGTACAATAATCTCAGTCTCAACCACCCACTGTGGGTAAAGCATTTCAGGCTGCGTAATGACCTGCATAAAGAAATTTCCCTCACCCAACTTCTCACACTCTTAGATATCAGGCAAAAGCTCTTTCCTTCAAGAGTGAGAAATGTTTGGAACAACGTACCTGGCAAAGCAATTGAGACAACAAAAACTTATTTGTATATAGTTCCTTTAACACAGTAAAGCATCCGGAGGCATTTCACAGGAGCGGAATCAAAGACAATTTGACACATAAGGAGATATTAGGACAGGTGACCAAAAAATTGATCAAAGAGCTGGGGTTTAAGGAGCATCTTAAAGGAGGAGAGAGAGAGGTAGAGAAGCAGAGAGATGTAAGGGCTTAGACAGCCATAAAAGGTGGAGCGATGAAAATCAGGAATGCGCAAGACGCCAGAATTGGAGGAGAGCAGAGATCTCAAAGGGTTGTCGGGCTGGAAAAGAATACAGAGATAGGGAGGGGTGAGGCCATGGAGGGATTCGGAAACAAAGATGAGAATTTGAAAATTAAGGTGTTAGGAGATTTGTTTTTTTAACTCGTTTGTGGAATGTGGGCCTCGCTGGCGAGGCCAGCATTTACTGCCCATCGCTAACTGCCCTTGAACTAAATGGCCTGTGGGTCTGGAGTCACATGTGGGCCAGACTAGCAGGTTTCCTTCCCGAAAGGACATTAGCTAACCAGATGGGTTTTTTCAACAATCGACAATGGTTTCATGGTCACCATTAGACTGATTTTTTTTTTTTAATTCCATACTTTTTATTCATTGAATTAAAATATTGCTATTTGCTGTGGTGGGATTTGAACCCATGTCCCCAGAGCATTAGCCTCAGCTCTAGATTACTAGTCCAGTGATATTACCACTACGCCACAGTCTTCCCAGGGATTCAATAGAGGTCAATGAGTGCAAGGCCTGTTCGCATTATAATTAGATATTATGATAGGCAAGTTTGTGTACCAGGGAGATGATCTTCAGTCAGTTGAACAGTCTTTACTTAACTCTTACTTTCCACATGGACTTACCCCACTGTGCAGAGATTCGCACTCAGCCTGAAGGTTTTGAACCTGTCTGCGTAACTCCGTAATCTGGAGTTTTGAGCCTTCTGCTTCCTGGTTAACTTGAACAGTCTGCACTGTTTGTGTTTCGATCTTGAAATAGAAGGAAAGATTTAATTATGACTACTCAGCCTCTGCAAATCCACACCTTGGGAGATGTGAAAAGATCTCAGAATAATGAGGTACTGATTTTCCATCTCTGGGTCCTGGGTTCAAAGCCAGCCCCAGACTGCTGAAAATCTTTAGAGTCATTTACAGCACAGGCAGAGACCATTTGGCTCTGAGTCCATACTGGGTCTCCACCGAGTTATTCAGTCAGTCCCACTCACCCACTTGATCCCTGCAGCCCTGCAAGTCTATTTCCTACAAGTAGCCATCCAATTTCCTTTTGGAATCATTCTGACTATTGACTATGATTTTTTTAAAATTATTCTTTCATGGGATGTGGGCTTTGCTGGCAAGACCAGCATTTATTGCCCATCCCTAATTAGCCTTGAACTGAGCGGCTCGCTAGGCCATTTCAGAGGGCAGTTAAGAGTCAACCACATTGCTGTGGGTCTGGAGTCACGTCAGCCAGACCAGGTAAGGATGGCAGATTTCCTTCTCTTTTGCGAATGAGGGGACCAGCGGCTCTGAAGAGCAACTGAGAGACATGGCCACTGCTGAGGCTGAAAGGAGAAAGAGAGGGTGTCTCCATGTTGAGGCATTCTCGAAGGGTCAGTGAGAGTTATTGATGTGCCGGAGCCAGGCAGGCCCTGGCGACCGGAAGGGGAAACCCTCCAGCAGTGGTTTTGGAGCCACGGGGGGCCCCTCTTGGGCCATAAGCTCCCCCCGCCAGGAAGTCGCTGGGAGGCCACCTCGATAAAGCAGGTGGACTCAACAAGCGGTGTGGAGCCATTCTGATGCTCGGAAAATCCCAGCATCCTGGTAAAATGGCCGCTCGCCGCTGATCAGGGGGCAACCGAGCTGCTGCTGTTCCTGCCACTGGGAATATCCCCTGGTGGCGGGAACACGCTGGGCTTCCCTCCCAACATCTTCCGCCACCATTTTACCACCCCTCCCTCCTCCCAGTCCATCTCCAAAGGGCTGGTAAAATTCCAACTTTAAATCTGCAAGATTGTCCAGCAAAATAGTTCAATAAGACCTTGGACATAATGTTCAGAACTAACTATGTTGACTGAGATTGGATTTGTACCTTATCCCATTCTGGACTGAGAGGACTATGCTGATCTGCTGCACTATACAGGTAACCTGGAGCACACAAAATCCTTCACTTGAAAGGGACATTGAAAGAGGAACCTCACCTGTGTTTGGTACCAGGCATCGAGGTCTGCTTTATTCTTAGTGCATATGGCATCATACTCTTCCCGGATTTCAGTCAGTGCCTTGGTAAAGTCAACAGTCGGACCAGAGTCCACTTGCACAGTGACAGTGCCAGCCACCTGCTGCCTCAGTTGAACCAGCTCCTAAAAAGAGAATGAACATTACAAATGTGTTAGGCATTTCTTCTCTTCTAGATACTTAAAACATTGAGACTGATGAATATTCTTTACAAGCGCAGACAATAAAATCTAGCTAAGTTCAAGATTGTACCAGCTTCCAACTCTGAACCCCTATCCTATGGGCTAAACACAGTGATTGAATTGATAATTGATCAATGATGGACTCCAATTCGTTACTCTGTGCCGCAACGATGACCCTTGGACATTGATGGTTGGTCCCACACCAAAGAAATAAAGGAATGCCAGACAAAAATGAATCCTAGCTTACCTCCTCATGGTTCTTCTTCAGAAAAGTAAGCTCATCCTTTGCGGACACTATATCGGTTTCCAAATCCTTGATGTTACATATATAGTCGCTGTTCAGTGCTTTGATGTCAAAGATATCAGCTTCCACGGATTGCTTGATGTTAAACTCATTTTCAAATCTAGTTTGAAGACAGAAAAGTCTCTTGCTTAACCTGAACAAGAACCACAGCAACAGCTATCCTGATTCATATGCGAAATATGAAAACTATTTGAATCCTATGGCACACAAGCATGTTTCAAAAGAAGTGGTCGCCAAAGAATCCACTTTTAAGGATTAACGGGCTGTTAATTTTGTCGCGCCTCTTCCTTATTCCATCCCCAACACGTTGACAATGCAGGGGGCAGACGTGGAGGAGCTACATGGGCTGATTTTTTGATGGGCTGCGCCCACTGTGGATCGACACGAGGAGGAAGCAACAGCTCCACAGTGATTCCTGTTGAGTGACCCCAACTTAGTATGAATATCATCACTGGGGTGTCCTTACCTTACAGCACTGTGGCAGCACCTTTACTGCACAGAGTGCAGTGGTTTAAGTAGGCAGCTCACTGCCACCTTCTCAAGGGCAATTAAGGATGGGCAATAAATGTTGCCCTTGCCAGCGATGCCTACATCCCAAGAGTTACCTTTTTTTAAAAACAATGTAGGTACTAGTGAAATGTCGTTAGACAAGTTAAGAAATAGCACACGTACTTATTTTGGAAGTCCTTGGCGGCCAAAGCTGCATTGTCAAGGTCCAGAGCCAGGCGAGCATTTCCAAGGTGAATCGCCAAAATCTGAAGGCAAAAGCAGAAAGGGTAAACTGCTCTAGTGTGCAGACTTTCAGTAATGTATAGTCGTAATGATGTAGAGTAAGATGTTATTTGAATTGGTGCTTGCAGGAGGTTTCTTGAGGTGTAATGTGTTTGTGCGCTAAGGGTAGCTATGTTTTTATTTAATTTTTTTTTTTCATGGGATGTGAGCGTCGCTGGCAAGGCCAGCATTTGTCGCCCATTCCCAATTGCCCTTGACAACTGAGTAGCTTGCGAGGTCATTTCAGAGGGCAGCTAAGAGTCAACCGACTCTCCCGAAGAGTTCCAAAGAAGGGTCACTGACCCGAAACGTTAACTCTGCTTCTCTTTTCACAGATGCTGCCATACCTGCTGAGTGGTTCCAGCATTTCTTGTTTTTATTTCAGATTTCCAGCATCCGCAGCATTTTGCTTTTATTATATAAGAATCAACCACATTGCCGTGGGTCTGGAGTCACACGTAGGCCAGACCAGGTAAGGATGGCAGATTACCTTCCCTAAAGGAAATTAGTGAACCAGATGGGTTTTTATGACAATCGATAATAGTTTCGTGGCACCATTACTGAGACCAGCTTTCATTTCCGGATTTTTCACTAATTAATTGAATTTGTCCAAGTTCTATCCTGCACTTTTGTAATATTTAATGTAGGTGACAGCACTAGAGGCTGCCTGGCTGTTACACCTGCACTGCCTCATCAAATCTTGACAAGTATGCCATGACTTTATCTGATTTGTTTTAGCCATATCCAACTTCCAATTCTACATTACCCACCAACTGTGGCTGGGTGAATCACAGAATCGTTACAGTGCAGAAGGAGGCCATTCGGCCCATCAGGTCCACACCAGCTCTCTGAAAGAGCAATTCCCTCAGTTCCATTCCCCCGCCTTCTCCCCGTAACCCTGCACATTCTTCCTTTTCATATAACTGTCTCATTCCCTTTCGAATGCTTCAATTGAACCTGCCTCCACCACGTTCTCAGGCAGCGCATTCCAGACCTTAACCACTCGCTGCGTGAAGAAGTTTTTCCTCGTGTCACTTTTGCTTCTCTTACCAAAAACTTTAAATCTGTGCCCTCTCATTCTCGATCCTTTCGTGAGTTCCTGCATTCCCACATTCTGAGCTGTGCTCACTTTGAGCAAGGATGGTAGGACTGGGGCTAAAGTGTTGTAGCCCCATCACTGCCCTGCACACCCTCTGATTGACCGTCTGGCTGGGAGCCATGGGACAGGGAGTTACTGTCCCATTGTGAAGATGATTTTTTCCCCCCCTTCACTTCTAATGTAATCCGTGCCCCACCCAGAGATGCAGGCCTGAATACGAGAGTGAAAAACAAACAAAAAGTATAGATCTACATTCACAGAACCGGAGGGATACTGAATCATGAAATAAAGCCAAGAACAAATTAGGAACTTTCTTAAACCAGGAATTGATCTAAAACAGGTCTGACTGCAAATTAATTCCAATTTTCAATTTAGTTTAGAGCCGGAACTATTAAACAAAGGCTGGTTTGAAAACAGATGTCTGTAATTTCTAGAAATGTTTAGACCCTATGAAATCTTTTATAGTCATACAGGGTTAGGTTTGAGTGAGTGGAATGTAACTGAACTGGAATTATTTGATTTTCTTTTTCACAACCCATTCTCTGGCAAGCTCTTCTAATGACTCAAGCTAGTAACTGCTCTATCCAGTTCGGAACGGACTAGTGAGGTTTCAGATTCAATCCTTGGTCTGGGTTCTCAGCTAAGGCATGGGGGGTGGTATGGGTGACACTATTATCCTCAGAGCCCCCTGAGTTGGAATGGGAAGGGTGGGAGAAGGAGGGTGGTGAAGCAGCTAGCTTTCCTACTTCTGAGCACTTTGCAGTTACCCCTGCTAGGACGAGGATATGCTAGCACTTCGATGTGATGCTTCTCACAGTTGAATAGCCCACCTACATTGTTACGGGACGTGTGGCTGCCTGGCCTGGGCACTAAAGTACAGCCAGCACTTGTGGTATTGTACTCTTGTGTGAGTGAATTAATTTAGGAATGGAGGGAGGGGAATAAAAGACAAACCTTTTAAGGAAGCCTGGTTGTCATAGCATGCTGTATTGTTGTGGTGACGAGACAATACCTTCATGTTTTAGCAATTTTAAGCTCCAATTAACAAAAAAAAAAGCAACATGTTTCCAAGCCACCAATGGAGTCATTGCAGTCACTCTTAATGGTAAACAAAGAGGCTTACAAGACAGTAACTTTACAATGCTGCCTCCCTATTAGATTGGAGCTCCTTTGACACTAGCACTCCTGTCGATTAGGTTTCAGGAGAGTAGTGTCAGACAGACAGCTTTCTGTGTTAGCACTAATAACTGAATCCCTTATCCTGACTTGCAGACACGCAATCGAAGCGAGTGGAGAGATGGTATAAAAGCAGCATTTGGTCCTTTCATCAGCATTGCCTGTAGAGCAGAAACTGTTTGTTATAAATGCTCCAGTTATACTGCAGCTACCAGTCTGAGTGGGATTATGTACAGTTCTCTGATCCACATACACAGGTTAACATCACTAAGGCAATAGCTGACACGGTAAGGTACAATTTCCACCTAACCCACCCACCGAGAAACTGATAGGATCAACACTGATTTTTACACCCCGCCTAATTTTACTCTTGTTATGAATGGGTCGGGTTTGCAAAACCCATGCTCTAGCCAATCCGTTTGGTTTCCCCGCTGGGCGGGTTAGGTTCAAATCCACCTCCAGAACTGTTCTAAGA
This sequence comes from Heterodontus francisci, assembly GCF_036365525.1. Classification (NCBI taxonomy): domain Eukaryota; kingdom Metazoa; phylum Chordata; class Chondrichthyes; order Heterodontiformes; family Heterodontidae; genus Heterodontus; species Heterodontus francisci. The sequence goes on along the minus strand of NC_090413.1, from coordinate 25,010,822 downwards.
TTGTCTTAAACATTTGTGCACTAATATCCTAAGGGCACAATTTTAAGGTAAAATCCCAGCAGATAGCTGCATATATCAATTGTACAGAGTGCAACTCAGAACTACATTGCACAGACTGGACAGTACCCCAGTAATTAGCCCCTCCCCCCATGGGAAGGGGTAATTAAGACTTGCAAAAATCAATGATGAAATTAAAAAGAGGAAAATGCGATGAAACTGTGCACCTGTAAAGAGTTGCCTTAATGCATTCTCACCTGTTCTCTCAGTGGTCTGATCACTGCATCATAAGCAGCGTAGTCAATCCCCGTTATAACCTTCCCAACCTGGAACTCTTTCAGCTGCAGTTCCAACTTTGTGTTCGCCTTTTCCAGGTCCTTAACTTTTTGCAGGTAGGTACACAGTCGGTTGTTCAAATTTATCATCGTTTCCTTTTCATTGCCAACGAGGCCACCTGACACTGATACTCCTGACACTGACAGGGAGGACGAGCCTCCCGAGAGCCCTCCATAGGAATGCTGTCCTAGTCTCCCCCCTAGGCTCCCACCCATTGAATATCCTCTGAGCCCTGAGCCCAGTGATGAGTAACTACCACTGGAGACCCCATATCCTCCACCCCCATAACTTCTCCTGCTAGAGTTCCCTGATGAGTACTGCAGGGAGGAGCTACTAAACTGTCTACAACTCATGATAGTCACTTAACTGGGGTTTTACCAAACTTTGAGGAAAAAGAAAACTTTTAGCCACTGGCTTGCTAAAACTTCCCTCACGACTTGTAGTCTAAGGCTACAGCTTCATGAATCGGACTGCAAACTAGCAGTTTTCAAACTGTGAATGCCTCTGGCTTTGACTCCACAAGCATCCCATTCACCTGCTATTTACACCAGTATTTATAAGGCCAGAGATTGCAGTTGGACCGCCCACCTCTATTGTCATTGGATTCCATAGATCTCCACCCATTAAGATGATTGACAGCAAAGCGTTCAATCCCTTCCCATCCCACCGTCTTCTGTTTACTTCACGATTGCTGACAGAGGCAAATTTTTTCAAAGCAACAATTATTTAAAAAAAATAGCTTGCCAAAGGCGAATAGAGAGAGGAAAATTTTTACCTTGTTCAACAAGGTAACCTACCTGTCCCTCCTGGACTGAGGGAGAGGATCTATTGTTGTCTGCTTTAAATGTGTCTGGTGGAGATTATGACCGGGAGTGGTCCTGTAGTCACAGTCCCATCACCTTTCAGATCCACTTAGGGAACAGCTACGAAAAGGACAGGTTTTTAAAATGCTGCTATAGTAAGGGATCATCCCTAATTTTATCTTCACTATCACAAACCCCTGTCAATTAGGACTCAATTTTTCTGATGGTAATCAGCCCTCCTGCTACAAAGAACAAAAGAACAAAGAACAGTACAGCACAGGAACAGGCCATTCGGCCCTTCAAGCCTGCGCCGATCTTGATGCCTATAATGAATACTTAAACTGAGCTGAGGCTAACTGAAAGATAACGGGCTCAATTTTAACTGAGCCCGCCTGGCGGAAACTGGCATTCTCCCCCACCCCTACCACAGCCAGACATCTTCCCCGCTCCCCCCCAATTTGGTCACAGGCAAAGTCACCCCTCACCTGATCATGGAAAATCCTTACCTTCAATCAACCCCCTCCCCCACAGCGATCTCAAGCAGATCTACCAACTGTGACCTCCTGGCTTGTTTCAACTCCCAACCCTAGGCAGTCAGTCTGACTTGGCTGTCAGACTGGAGTCTTCACTGTTCGACTGAAATGAGGCCCTGCTGTTAAGACAGGCCGCCCCAATCCCCATTAACAACAGGGCTAACCTATTGTGTCACTAAAGCAGACAGATGGGACAGAAGGGAGTGCTTGTTTTAAAAGAAATTTTAAAACTGCATGCACTTAATCAGAGCAGTTTGACTCCCTTGCCAGATATCTCTGTAAATAGAAACGTATTTTTCAACATGCTGGCAAAGCCAGCGATGCCCACACACCATGAATGAATAAAAGCATGTAATATTTCGGGTTATTCAGTTTTTCTTCAGTTCTTAAAGGAGTTTTTTTTTATTCATCCTCCAAAGTTTCCCTTTCATCTCCAGAAGATGAGTGTTGTAGGAAGGTCTTCACAGGTGGTAGCAACCCTCCAGTATTAAGCCCATACAGCCATCCTTCATCTTCATTGTCCATGTCCCGGAGGTTCCTCAGAAGGCAGCTCGACCATGCACAATCAGGAGCAGGAACCCCTCGACTGAATTGAGTTCAGGGCAGGGTGAGGGTGAGGGCAGTGAAGCTGACTGCAGGTACCCTCTAGCTTAGAACCAGCGAACTCAGCACAGCCCCAAAGGATTAATACCTTAGGGGCGTTGGTCTCAGTTCCTCATTGAGCAGCAGATTTCAAAGCAGCAGAACAGAGCACTAAAGTTTGAATCAAGGATGGCCAAATCCTAATCACTTCCTCAGCCAAATTATTCCCACATGAAGTGTTTACATTAGGTACAAACATAGCAATATTACAAGCATTGCTATGGCAACCAAAAAAAAAATCTGTGCGGAACTGTTTGTTGCTAACTGCAGTTACTTGGCAGAAATAATTTTTTTTTATGGTTGGTAATGTTCAGTCAACTATCAGCTGTGCACTGAATTGGAAAAACATTTGGATCTAGATAGTTGGACTGGCACGGAGGAACCCAAGAGAGGACCAGGCCAAGAGGAGTCCATCTGGGCCTTTCAAACCTCATCTGTTTGGTACCTTAACACTCCCAATATAGCATGCAGCAATATCACTACATTAAGCTGCAATGTTGCATTGTAGATGTCACAGAACAAGGTTAGAGAAAGGACTTCCATTTATACAGCACCTTACAAAACCAACAGCACATCGCAAAGCATTTTACAGACATTGAAGCACTTTTTTTTTTGAAGTGTCGTCACTGTTGTAATGTAGCGAAACGCAACAGCCAATTCTTTGCCTAGCAAGCTCCCACAAACGTCAATGAGATAAATGATTCGATAATCAGCCATGTTGGTTGATGGATAAATATTGGCCAGGACACTGGGGAGAACCTGCCTGCTCTTCTTCCATATAATGCCACGGGATCATTTACAGCGACAATGCAGACATTACATTGGCTTGACATCTCACCTGAAAGATGGTGGAGGTTCAGGTATGAGTCACCCACCTGCCTTGCCAGCTGGAGCTGGTTGAGAGCTGGGCATGGGGCACCTGTAAATGCTGGAGATACACTAGTGTGTGTGTGTATATATAGTGTGTATATATTGAGTATTAAACTAACATGTGTTCACGCTCAGCAGCTCATCGCCTGTGGATTCCTGTTCTGATGTCTGCATGTGGCTTGGGCAGCTGATGGTATGCAGTATTGATATTCCATGTGTGCTCCAGGACTGGTTTCACTCTCCTTTAGGGGATTGGAGAGGACTTTTCCCTTTATTATTTCCCTTTTTTTGTCCCTCCCAGGAGATTACACAGCTGTGGACAAGAAGAGAAGACAAGAAGCTTTTGCCATGATGCATTGTGGTGAGGGGAAGACTTGGTGGACCTGCTGGTCCCATCAATTAGTACATTTGTGTTTCTCATTGACATAAGTTACAGGGCTATGAGGATAGAAAGCGGGGGGTGGGGGGAATGAGACTGACTGGATATGGGACTGGTTGGACTTTGCTCTACAGAGAGCTGGCATGGGCTAGATGGGGCAAATGGCCCCCTTCTGTGCCGCAATGACTAAGTTTGTATTCCCTCAAACCAAGTGGGGTTAACTGCGACAATCATGACTCCTATACTGAGGAATGATGACCCTGAATTTACCAGGTCCAATCCCAATTTTGGGTGAAGTAATTACTTCTGTGTCAGAAGTATTTGTCTTTGAACATCAACTTTTTTGGCAACTCACTGCCCATAAATTAGACTAAATATGCAACAATTCATCCAAATCATTTTTTAGGTTAGTCTGTGTTAAATCTATCTTCCAGTTTATCAGATAAATGTATACTCCCTTGATGTTGCTTGCCGCACAATTAGCAAACCCCATTATATGAACAATGGCCCTAGAGTTTCAAACTGTCGTCTGTGCAGCAGTTTGTGATGTGTATATGTTCTGTGCTTTGTTACAGTGTATGATGGAGGTGTGCAGCTGTTCAAGACACAGAGAGAATGAAGATTTGTATTTATTTAGCGCCTTTCACGATCTCAGGATATCCCAAAGCTCTTTACAGTCACTGCTGTACTTTTTGAAGTGCAGTCACTGTTGTGATGTAGCATCCAATTGGCACACAGCAAGATCCCACAAACAGCAATGAGACAATGGCCGGTCACCTGTGGTTTTTTTTTAAGTGCTGGGGACAGTGTCAACACTCTCATCCCCTGGAATGGCGAACAAGTCTGCAAGAAGTTCAACGACCTCACCAGGACAGACAAGGCCAGTGACTCCTCCCTCTTCCTCCCAGAACCACCCTGGGCATCAGCCCACTCTTCATCCTATCCCTCAGCACTTTGACTTCAAAACCCTCAACCTTCCCTAAAACCTCCTCCATCAATTCCCTCCAACGTTCCACCAATGCATTCCAGCCCAATTATTTTCTCTGTGCATTCAAATTTAGTTTACTCTACCAAAACAAGAACCTTGAACCATCTTGCCTCTACACTCTGCAACTCTCCTCCTAAACCCCTCTCTTCCTTGCTATATTTCTCTTGGTCTTCTAAATCCTCCTTAGAACCAATTTGTGGAATCATAGCTTCAGTCTAATTTCCATCCTCTTCCCAACTAGGTTTGATCCCACCAACTTTGAGGCAGTTTCCTACAATAAATGGTTGGTTCCTTTGTTGGTACATTAAAACGAAAAGACTGTGCGGTTGACACTATCAAAGCAGAACGGTGTTTAAAATTAACAAGAGTATTGTTCAGACAAGTTCCAAATGCAAGCATGGTCAGGCTAGGCAGATAGAAACCTAGCCTGTGTATCAATTAATACTGACAGTGGTTTTCAGGACCTGACTAAAATAACAAAGAGAATTCGTCAGACCACAACTTGTTGACTGCATCAGTCAAGAACATGCTGGATTATAACCAGCAAGCAGCACAAAACTTGGGACTTTCAGGTTGTTGGCAGGAGGCCAATATACTGAGTGAAGAACAGTGGGTTTACTTTTATTATAAAGCGATGTGTGGAGCTAAGCCCCAGAGAACACAACACCACCTAGGTTCAAATGTTTGAGAGAAATGTTTTTTTTTATTCATTCATTGGATGTGGGCATCGCTGGGAAGGCCAGCACTTATTGCCCATCCCTAATGACCTAGAGAAGATGATACTGAGCTGCCTGCTTGAACCACTGCAGTCCGTGCAGTGTGGGTGCACCCACAGAGCTGTTAGAGAGGGAGTTCCAGGATTTTGACCCAGCAACAGTGAAGGAACGGCGATATAGTTCCAAGTCAGGATGGTGTGTGGTTTGGAGGGGGACTTGCAGGTGGTGGTGTTCCCATGTATTTGCTGCCCTTGTCCCTCTGGTTGGTAGAGGTCGCCGGTTTGGAAGGTGTTGTCTAAGGAGCCTTGCAGAGTTGCTGCAGTACATCTTGTAGATGGTACACACTGCTGCCACTGTGTGCAGTGGTGGAGGGAGTGAATATTTGTGGACGGGGTGACAATCAAGCGGGCTGCTTTGTCCTGGATGGTGTCGAGCTTCTTGAGTCTTGTTGGAGCTGCACCCATCCAGGCAAGTGGAGAGTATTCCATCACACTCCTGACTTGTGCCTTGTAGATGACGGGGGTCAGCAATGACAGATGGGCTTTTCTCACCAAAAGGCAGCCATGCCTCTGACAGCATACACTGCTGCCTCACCCCCTTGCCACCAACTGTGTAGTCGCTGCCTCAGCGCCAAACGGACCCTCTCACATTACCACATACCAGCCCCAAAGGGAAAAGAGGGCTGGAGTACTCGCCTTGGCAAACTGAATGATGTCATTGATGCACTTGGGAAACTGGATCCAGCTTTTGGGGGGGCGGGGGGGGGGAACCCCATGGTTGCTGACATCCTCTATCCAGGTCTGCATGGTGAGGCGGGGCACTCTCCTCCTCCTGTCACTGGGGAAGAGGACCTCCCACCTTGCCCCTGCAGCCTGAAAGAAAACCTGCAGGGAGGCATCGCTGAACCATGGGGTCACCCGGGGTCTGCCTTCTGTCATTATTGGTGCTGCCTTCCGGTGAGTTTTCAGTGAGGGGAGCAGAGTAGCATGATGGATCAAGGCAGCTGTAGCAGGAAAACTCAAGGCAGCAGGAACAGGAAGTCATCCTTTGTTCCGGCAGCAATAAATGCAGGGCTGGCAGCCCTTTAAATATGGCACTGGCACCTGCCGCGGAATCAGCTGACGTCGACCTTGCTGGGCCGCATTGCCACCTTGGGCCAGGGATGGGACAGCCCCCTCGGCTTGTGCTGCTTAACTGGGGGGCTCCTGTGCCTCGCGTTCCTTAAATGGGGGTCTGTCCGCTTTTAGATTGCGTGCAGCCACCTGCCGAACAGCCAAATGGAAACAGGACTCGCTTCCGGTGTCTCCATGACCCGCACCCTCAGGAGAAAAATCACCTGTGATCTCAGCTGCCCACCTTGTGGAAGGTCATTTTGACTTTAGTCTCTAGTGTAAAGCGATTATCAATTCAACCATCATTATGCATCTCTCCCACTTTTCCTTTCCGTTAACAAAGTCAAACCCCATGTTGCCACCACTGATCACCCAACACATCCATCCTCGCGGCACCCTACCTTCCCACAGCCAATCAGAAAGCAAACAGACTCATTGTCACCCAATTGGATGATTCTTGACTCTCGGTTCAAGACTTTTACAGCTAGTAAGCAAAAGAGTTCAATATTTATTTATTTATTTTTTAATCTTTTTTTTATTGCCCCCAAGGATTTTTCTCCTGGGTATTGTTGCTCTCAGCAGTGTCCAGGACATTAATCTTCAATTCCTGGAATCTCCAGGGCAATCCTGGAGGATTGGCAAGATTAGTTGTGCCCTGATACGCTGTGTTTACAGTAGAACTCCACTGTGCAGTGCAAAGCAAACAATGTTCAGTCTCAATACTGCACTATTGAGTGCAAAGAAACCACACTACCACCTACACAAACACAGCACAGCGCAATGAGCACAGGCCACACGTATAATTCTCAGCGTCAGGGTTTTAAGCTCGGGTTATCTCAGATCAATAGATTTAAGTAAGTCAACAGTTCCATTTGCTGTGGGGTTCAGTCAGGAGCTGTGTCTGCAAACAATTCCAGTGAGCTGTGAGCAACATTGCCACAGTCTGGCAATGATATGGCACAGCAGAAGAAATTTATGAAGAACTTCCCTCCAAATTTTGGCTCCTTCCCCCCTCTCTCTCATGGAGACACTGATTCCTTGCTGGGGTACATTTGCCTAACTCTCACAAACCACCCCCTCAATTAGTGGTTGTCAATGTGTGAACCTTGATGGTTAACACCAGCGGACTTCTCTCTGCCCATTCAAGTAGATGCAAAAGATTCAATGGTGCTTTATTGAGCAAGAACAAGGGCGTTCACCTGCATTCCTTGGTCAATTTTCTTCCCTCAAGCAACAACCATTAGAAGTAGCTCAACTGGTTGTTCATTTAGTTGTGGAATCTTGCTTTGTGCAAAATATCTGTCATGTTTGCCTGCAAAATAATGATAGCCTTTCAAACTTCATTGTATATTACACACACAAAAACAAGAAATGCTGGATTCACTCAGCAGGTCTGGCAGCATCTGTGGAAAGAGAAGCAGAGTTAACGTTTCGGGTCAGTGACCCTTCTTCGGAACTCATTGTATATTAAATTGTTTGGGATGATTCTGAAAAGGAGAATGAAACACATTCTTTATTATGAACCTTTTGCACTGCTCGATCCCACTAATCTTCCGCACTGTTCAGTCTACTCAAGTGCCCGCTTTACCCAGTTGGAAGCACTCTACTCTCCGAGTCAGAAGGTTTGGGTTCAAGCCCACTCCCGGAGTTGAGCAAATAAACTTGGTTGACACTCCAATATAGCCAAGCATGAGTGCTGCACTGTCAGAGGTGGTGGCTTTTCAATGAGGGGAACTGTCTACTTATTTAGTGAGATGTTATCAATTCCATAGTAGTATTTGATGAACATTCTTTTGTCAAACTAAAGCATGCAAAAAAGTATCTAATTTACTGCCTGTGGGTTCTTGCTGTGTACAATTGGCTGCCATGTTTCTCTATGTAACTATAATTCAAAAGATATTTATTAGGATGTAAAGAACCAGTCCCTTGTCCTTCTGACCATCACCTCAGCCAGTTCCTTAATCTCCTGCACTAATCAGACACACATATGGGAACATACAAAATTGACGGACAGGAAATGACCAGATGGTCCATCAAGCTTGGCCCACACTATGATGCCTGGATAATCATAGCTAAACACTTCCTCTTTCCCACTCATCCATCACAACCATGTAATCTGCTGGGAGAGGCAGAAATGGGGAACAAAATACTCTGTAAAATTCCCGTCCAACCAAAACTAGTCCATATCAGATGGACCAAGAGTTATCTATAAAGACACACAACCAACGGATCAGTCCTAAACTCTACAGTCCTGCCACATCCAGCCGTGAATGGTGGTGGACAATTAAACAACTAACTGGAGGAGGTGGCTCCACAGATATCCCCATCCTCAATGATGGGGGAGCCCAGCACATCAGTACGAAAGATAAGGCTGAAGCATTTGTAACAATCTTCAGCCAGAGGTGCCGAGTTGATGATCCATCCCGGCCTCCTCCTGAAGTCCCCAGCATCACAGATACCAGACTTCAGCCAATTCGGTTCACTCCGCGTGATATCAAGAAACAACTGAAGGCATTGGATACTGCAAAGGCTATGGGCCCTGACAATATTCCGGCAATAGTACTGAAGACCTGTGCTCCAGAACTTGCTGCGCCCCTAGCCAAGCTGTTCCAGTACAGCTACAACACTGGCATCTACCCTGCAATGTGGAAAATTGCCCAGGTATGTCCTGTACACAAAAAGCAGGACAAGTCCAACCCGGCCAATTACCGTCCCATCAGCCTACTCTCAATCATCAGTAAAGTGATGGAAGGTGTCATCAACAGTGCCATCAAGCGGCACTTGCTTAGCAATAACCTGCTCAGTGACACTCAGTTTGGGTTCCACCAGGGCCACTCAGCTCCTGACCTCATTACAGCCTTGGTTCAAACATGGACAAAAGAGCTGAACTCAAGAGGTGAGGTGAGAGTGACTGCTCTTGACATCAAGGTAGCATTTGACCGAGTATGGTATCAAGGAGCCCTAGCAAAACTGGAGTCAATGGGAATCAGGGGGGAAACTCTCCGCTTGTCAGTGTCATACCTAGCACAAAGGAAGATGGTTGTGGTTGTTGGAGGTCAAACTTCGGAGCTCCAGGACATCACTGCAGGAGTTCCTCAGGGTAGTGTCCTAGGCCCAACCATCTTCAGCTGCTTCATCAATGACCTTCCTTCAATCATAAGGTCAGAAGTGGGGATGTTCGCTGATGATTGTACAATGTTCAGCAACATTCGTGACTCCTCGGATACTGAAGCAGTCCGTGTAGAAGTGCTGCAAGACCTGGACAATATCCAGGTTTGGGCTGATAAGTGGCAAGTAACATTCGTGCCACACAAGTGCCAGGCAATGACCATCTCCAACAAGAGAGAATCTAACCATCTCCCCTTGACAGTCAATGGCATTACCATCGCTGAATCCCCCACTATCAACATCCTAGGGGCTACCATTGACCAGAAACTGAACTGGAGTAGTCATATAAATACCGTGGCTACAAGAGTAGGTCAGAGGCTAGGAATCCTGCAGCGAGTAACTCACCTCCTGACTCCCCAAAGCCTGTCCACCATCGACAAGGCACAAGTCAGGAGTGTGACGGAATACTCTCCACTTGCCTGGATGGGTTCAGCTCCAACAAAACTCAAGAAGCTCGACACCATCCAAGACAAAGCAGCCCACTTGATTGGCACCCCATCTGCAAACAGTCACTTCCTCCACCACAGAAGCACAGTGGCAGCAGTGTGTACCATCTACAAGATGCACTGCAGCAACGCACCAAGGCTCCTTAGACAGCACCTTCCAAATGCATGGGAACAACATCACCTGCAGGTTCCTCTCCAAGTCACACACCATCCTGACTTGGAATTATATCACCGTTCCTTCACTGTCGCTAGGTCAAAATCCTGGAACTCCCTTCCTAACAGCACTGTGGGTGTACCTACCCCACATGGACTGCAGCGGTTCAAGAAAGCAACCCACCACCACCTTCTCAAGGGCAATTAGGGATGGGCAATAAATGCTGGCCTCTTGAGTTCCAAAGAAGGGATACTGACCCGAAACGTTAACTCTGCTTCTCTTTCCATAGATGCTGCCAGACCTGCTGAGTGGTTCCAGCATTTCTTGTTTTTATTTCAGATTTCCAGCATCTGCAGTATTTTGCTTTTATTAAAAAACTTAAATCTTGCTCAGTCCATATTTGAAAGGCTTTTCCCCTCTGGCTCCCATTAATTTTTAACATATCATGTACAATTCTACTCTTAATTTGCATTTTTTGGAAGGAAACCAGCGAGCCACTCCTTTTTGATTTGTTAATGTTTGTATCTTTCTTGGCTCTCAGTTATGACTTGTCCTGTCATGCCATTTATCAGTGAATCATTCCTAAATGTGCATGCAGAAAGCCACCATCAAAATTTATATCTGTCAGCCAGACCATGCCAGAAATGAATGCTTTTTGTTGATAATTGATTCTGTGCATAATGGGGGCTCCGGATAACCAATGTCCCCCTTTTAAAATGAATTGGATGTGCCCGAGTGATTTAAGCATGAGGAGAGAAATTTAACTGCTGCATGACTACGCATGTTTATTACCTAACAGCAAGAATTTGGGTTTGCACTGATTCCGAATGTAACTCCTTTATTCCAAGGCCCTCGGTACTGTGAATCTGCTTTTCGACAGGATTTCTCAGTAGCGAGGTATGGAGACACTAAGCAGGATGGTGCATCATATTCCCAGTCAATCAACAAAAATAATGATTCCCCAGTCTCAAATAATACACCCCAGCGTGTGTGTTAAAGCAAGTGTGATGAAGCAAGATGTTTATAAAGTGGCTTAAACTCTACGGCTTAGTGAATTAGCCACCATCTGGAGTATTGTGTGTAGGCATGGCCATTTTTAAGCCCTCAAATCAGCCCAGGCCGAGGAATACTTTAAAGTCAGCAACTGTGGCCAGGACACTTTGAATTTGACTCATGTGGACTGTCCCTTTAAATCAATTTATCAAATGCCTTTTGAAAGTCCATAATCACGACATCAACTATACTGCCCTTATCCATCCTCTGTTACCTCAACCTTCTATTCCTTTCTCCCTTATTGTTTGGAACCCGATGTTCTCAAAGGAGTAGCATGGCCTTCTTAAATGGCCATTGCCCTATTCCGTATTTTAATAGAGGAGGAATGGGAAGGGCAGAAGCAGGAGGTCAAGCAAGTGAAGCAGCACAGCAGGAGAATGCAACATAAACTCTATTAGGCCCATCACTCCCAAAGAGTATAGAACAGAGTGCAAAACTCATACCGGACCTGATGGAGGAGCAATGTGTGCGGAGAAGGAAAATTTACATTTCTAAGGTAGCTTTCACAACCTCAAGGTGTCCCAAAGTGTTTTACAACCAATGAATTACTTTTGAAGTGTAGTCACTATTGTAATGTAGGAAACGTGGCAGTGAATTTGCACACAGAAAGATCCCACCATGCAATAATGACCAGATAACTTGTGTTTTTATAATGAGTTTGATTGAGAGATAAACATTGGCCAGGCTCTCGGGGATAGCACCCATCCCCCTCTACTCATCTTTCAATGAGTAACCATGGGATCTTTTACATCCACCTGAGAGTGCCTCGGTTTAACATTTCATCTGAAAGATGGCACCTCCAACAATGCAGCGCTCCCTCAGTATTGCACTGGGAGTGTCAGCGTCAATTTTGTGCTCAAGTCTCTGGAGTGGGACTTGACCCCACAACTTTCTGACTGAGAGGCAACAGTGTGGCCCAGTGAGCCATGGGATACTGCACTTCACTACAAAAACAATTTGCTCCTGTGTGAAATGATGAAGGAAGATCAGTAACTACAGTTTACTCCTCGGAAGGCCTTACCAGTGGAGGTGACGGCCATTGTGGGCCTTGGGGACATCTCCGGATCTTTCCAATCGTTCAGTGACGATGTCTGCACTGTCAGCAAGGGAGATGTGTCTGCCTACAACCGCCAGGTGACTGATGACCTCTTCCCCTGACAACTGACATTATCCAATTCGGAATGCCCCTTGCAGAGCATAAAGAGAGGGAGCGTTAGTTTCCTCAGGCTCACTACCACTCACCACCCAACCCCACAACCCTCCTTTGAGCTCAGTTTCCTCCAGAGTCAGAGGTCAATAGGTTCAAGTCCAATTCCAGAGTTTTGAGCACTTGGCTGAGACTCCCAGTGCAGTACACGAGGGAGTGCTGCACAGCCAGAAGTGCTGTCATCTGGATGAGATGTCAAACTGAGGCCCCATCTGCCCTCTCAAGTGGGCACAAAAGATCCCAAGACAATATTTTGAAGAAGAGCAGTGGAGTTCTGCCTGCTGTTCTGATGAATATTTATCCCTCAACCCAACATCATAAAAACAGATTATCTGGTCATCATCACATTGCTGTTTGTGGGACTTTGCAGTGGGTGAACTATCACTCTGGCTTGTGGATTCCAAAATGGAATATTGTTTGGTTTGGAATGAGTTCAACATAACTGGGGGAAAAAAAGAATTGGCAGCAAGATGCTGCTGGAAGGAGTATTGGCTTTGTTGTTCACCCATTAGTCCAAATACTTGTCACTCACTTGCAGTAGAGTTTGCCATTTATTCATAGTGAGTGCAGCGAGAATCAAGCTTCAGTGTGAGCTGCCCTTATGTTAGTTACATTATTTGCTGATCTCTGTGTTCATCGAGTGCAGGGGTGTTGGAGTCCAGCATTAATCTATCCCAGGTCAACTACATTTTGGGATCGGAGGGCATGCAATGAGCCCCATCCAATTGTCCACTTCATCCAGGTCCGGCAAGGTGGTGTTGCGCCAAGCTTCGTGCATGCGGCCAATGGCAATGAGCTGACCAGTCAGAAAACAAGCCACACCCCACAGAATAATCAGCCTCTGAGCAGCTCCAGTAGCTGTGGAACTTAAGTGGTTGGTCCAGGTGAGTTTTCTGGTCAATGGTGAACCCGACAACACAGATGGCAATGCCATTGAATGCCACTTAGAGGTGATTAGGTTCTCTCTGATTGAAGATGGTCATTGGACGCTGAAAATGCTACTTGCCATTTATCAGCCCAAACCTGGATGTTATCCAGATCCTGCTGTGGGGGTAGGGGTCAGGTGGGCTGGGGGGGGTGGGGGGGAAGGGGGTACAAGGATTGTTTCATTATCCAAGGAATTGCAAACGGAGCTGAACTCTGTGCAGTTGTCACCGAGCAGCCACACTACTTACCTTATGATGGCACGAAGGTCATTGATGAAACAGCTGAAGGTAGCTGGGCCGAGAGTCTTGCACTGAAACAACTTCTGTGTCGCTCTTGTTTTATATATAAAGGGATATGCAGCTGGGCCCCTCCTGAATATAAAGTGCCCATTTATAATACAGTGAGGTTCTACATTCTCCCCACTTATACACTGTGGAGGGGTCTCAGAGCGCCATTTGGGGAGACCATCAAGCCATGGAGGCAGTGTAGAGAACAGCCTCGTGTTCGATGCCTAGTGTTTCAGTCTCTGGAGAAAGACTGGAGAAATTTGGGCTGAGATATGGGAGAGCTGTAAAGTGGAACACACCCCGATACAAATCAGCATCTTCAGGAGAGGAGGGAAGAAAACCAGGAAGAGGATGAGTAAGTAAAATGGCACAAGCATTTAGAGAACAATTTTCACATTTTCAGGGTGTCCCAAAGTGCTACACGATCAGTGATTACTTTTGAAATGCAGTCACTGTTTAATTTAACGTGGCAGCCCATTTTTGCACAGCAAGCTCCCACGAATGGCAATGGGATGAATGAGCAGTTGCTCTGTTTTGTGATTTTGATTGAGGAATAAGTGTTTGGCCCTTTGAGAAAGTGTCATGGCATCTTTTATGTCCACCTAAGTTAAGGAAAATAATAATATCCTCAGCAGCATAAACTGGCAATCAAACATGGACCATCTTCCACATCATACTTGCCTCGACGAGACATCTGCGCTTCTCCAATTCTGGTCGAGTGATCATCCCCAATTTTAATCACTCCACAATTGGTGCAGTGACTTCAGCTGTCTGGGCACTAAGCTCTGGAGTTCCTACCCTAAACCTCTCTGCCTCGCTACCTCTTTCTCCTCCTTTAAAACACTCCTTAAAACCTACCTTGTTGACAAGCTTTTGGTCATCTCCTTATGAGACTGGCTGCCAAATTTTGTTTGATAGTGCCCATGTGAAGCATCTTGGGACGGTTTACTACATTAAAGGCGCTAGATAAATGCAAGTTTTTGTTGCAGTCAGTCACCAGGGAGGCCTTTCAGGTAATGTTTTGACTGGCGGGTCAAAGAATTAAAGAATTCATCGGTATTTCTTTGTTTGCATAGGAGACCAAAGGTGCTTCCTTTAAGCACGTGCCTTTGGACTGACATTGCCTTCAAGACCTACCTTAAATTTGTTCCCTTGTGTTTATTTTGGTATTACTGCCATTCCGGATTGTTCTTCGTTAACCCTTCCTGAAGGCATGTGGAAAAAAGACTTCGGCCTCGGAAAAGGACGGCAGGTGGGCAGGTGGTGCCAGAGGAGGGATGGGCAGGAACAAGTCTGCAAGGTCAGGCCTGACCACTATTTAGTGATCTCCTGGTGGATGATTGGTGATGCCTGCCAAAGTTGAATAAGCTGGTAAAATGTGAAGTATGGATGCTGGATTGAAATCCAGAAGCAAAACTGCAGGAAAAATTGCGTAATTCAAAAAAAGCTTATTCTGCACATTTAAATATAAACATCCAGTATCCTTAGTGAAATGTGCTGAAGTTTAAAACATAATACATGCTGTTCTGTGCTTAATTCCATCAAGAGAAGGATTGAATAAATATCTAATCGTAAGGGAAGAGATCATAAGGATAACCACAGACTGAGGACACGACAACAACTGAGAGGATATGTCTAACCTAAACCAAATAGAGTAGCTAAAACTGTATCCCAAGTCGGGTGTCCATCGGAACCCCATTAAAGAATGCAAGCTATCCACTGGGTTTTATATTCTGTGTTACACCAAAAACAGCAAACAATTTGTGTTCCACCACATAATGTTACAGTGAAAAACTAAGCATACAGAGGATGTTAGAACAAGGAACGTTATAATAAGGAGTGTGATATGTCAGTGTCAGAGTGAGCAGTGTAATATGTCAACGTCAGAGTGAGCAGTGTGATATGTCAGTGTCAAAGAGAGCCGTGTGATATGTCAGTGTCAGAGTGAGCAGTGTGATTTGTCAGTGTCAGAGAGAGCAGTGTGATATGTCAGTGTCAGAGAGAGCCGTGTGATATGTCAGTGTTAGAGTGAGCAGTGTGATTTGTCAGTGTCAGAGAGAGCAGTGTGATATGTCAGTGTCAGAGAGAGAAGTGTGATATGTCAGTGTCAGAGTGAGCAGTGTGATATGTCAGTGTCAGAGTGAGCAGTGTGATATGTCAGTGTCAGAGTGAGCAGTGTGATATGTCAGTGTCAGAGAGAGAAGTGTGATATGTCAGTGTCAGAGAGAGCAGTGTGATATGTCAGTGTCAGAGAGAGCAGTGTGATATGTCAGTGTTAGAGAGAGCAGTGTGATATGTCAGTGTCAGAGAGAGCAGTGTGATATGTCAGTGTCAGAGAGAGAAGTGTGATTTGTCAGTGTCAGAGTGAGAAGTGTAATATGTCAACGTCAGAGTGAGCAGTGTGATATGTCAGTGTCAAAGAGAGCCGTGTGATATGTCAGTGTCAGAGTGAGCAGTGTGATTTGTCAGTGTCAGAGAGAGCAGTGTGATATGTCAGTGTCAGAGTGAGCAGTGTGATATGTCAGTGTCAGAGACAGCCGTGTGATTTGTCAGTGTCAGAGAGAGCAGTGTGATTTGTCAGTGTCAGAGGGAGCAGTGTGATATGTCAGTGTCAGAGAGAGAAGTGTGATATGTCAGTGTCAGAGTGAGCAGTGTGATATGTCAGTGTCAGAGTGAGCAGTGTGATATGTCAGTGTCAGAGAGAGCAGTGTGATATGTCACTGTCAGAGTGAGCAGTGTGATATGTCAGTGTCAAAGAGAGCCGTGTGATATGTCAGTGTCAGAGTGAGCAGTGTGATTTGTCAGTGTCAGAGAGAGCAGTGTGATATGTCAGTGTCAGAGTGAGCAGTGTGATATGTCAGTGTCAGAGAGAGCCGTGTGATATGTCAGTTTCAGAGTGAGCAGTGTGATTTGTCAGTGTCAGAGAGAGCAGTGTGATATGTCAGTGTCAGAGAGAGAAGTGTGATATGTCAGTGTCAGAGTGAGCAGTGTGATATGTCAGTGTCAGAGAGAGAAGTGTGATATGTCAGTGTCAGAGTGAGCAGTGTGATATGTCAGTGTCAGAGAGAGCAGTGTGATATGTCAGTGTCAGAGAGAGAAGTGTGATATGTCAGTGTCAGAGTGAGCAGTGTGATATGTCAGTGTCAGAGAGAGAAGTGTGAGATGTCAGTGTCAGAGAGAGCAGTGTGATATGTCAGTGTCAGAGTGAGCAGTGTGATATGTCAGTTTCAGAGTGAGCAGTGTGATATGTCAGTGTCAGAGTGAGCAGTGTGATATGTCATTGTCAGAGAGAGCACTGTGATATGTCAGTGTCAGAGAGAGCAGAGTGATATGTCAGTGTCAGAGTGAGCACTGTGATATGTCAGTGTCAGAGTGAGCAGTGTGATATGTCATTGTCAGAGAGAGCAGTGTGATATGTCAGTGTCAGAGTGAGCAGTGTGATATGTCATTGTCAGAGTGAGCAGTGTGATATGTCAGTGTTAGAGAGAGCAGTGTGATATGTCAGTGTCAGAGTGAGCAGTGTGATATGTCATTGTCAGAGAGAGCACTGTGATATGTCAGTGTCAGGGAGAGCAGTGTGATATGTCAGTGTCAGAGTGAGCAGTGTGATATGTCATTGTCAGAGTGAACAGTGTGATATGTCAGTGTCAGAGAGAGCAGTGTGATATGTCAGTGTCAGAGAGAGCAGTGTGATATGTCAGTGTCAGAGTGAGCAGTGTGATTTGTCAGTGTCAGAGAGAGCAGTGTGATATGTCAGTGTCAGAGAGAGAAGTGTGATATGTCAGTGTCAGAGTGAGCAGTGTGATATGTCAGTGTCAGAGAGAGAAGTGTGATATGTCAGTGTCAGAGAGAGCAGTGTGATATGTCAGTGTCAGAGTGAGCAGTGTGATATGTCAGTTTCAGAGTGAGCAGTGTGATATGTCAGTGTCAGAGTGAGCAGTGTGATATGTCATTGTCAGAGAGAGCACTGTGATATGTCAGTGTCAGAGAGAGCAGTGTGATATGTCAGTGTCAGAGTGAGCAGTGTGATATGTCATTGTCAGAGAGAGCAGTGTGATATGTCAGTGTCAGAGTGAGCAGTGTGATATGTCATTGTCAGAGTGAGCAGTGTGATATGTCAGTGTTAGAGAGAGCAGTGTGATATGTCAGTGTCAGAGTGAGCAGTGTGATATGTCATTGTCAGAGAGAGCACTGTGATATGTCAGTGTCAGGGAGAGCAGTGTGATATGTCAGTGTCAGAGTGAGCAGTGTGATATGTCATTGTCAGAGTGAACAGTGTGATATGTCAGTGTCAGAGAGAGCAGTGTGATATGTCAGTGTCAGAGAGAGCAGTGTGATATGTCAGTGTCAGAGTGAGCAGTGTGATTTGTCAGTGTCAGAGAGAGAAGTGTGATATGTCAGTGTCAGAGTGAGCAGTGTGATATGTCAGTGTCAGAGTGAGCAGTGTGATCTGTCAGTGTCAGAGAGAGCAGTGTGATATGTCAGTGTCAGAGTGAGCAGTGTGATATGTCAGTGTCAAAGAGAGCCGTGTGATATGTCAGTGTCAGAGTGAGCAGTGTGATTTGTCAGTGTCAGAGAGAGCAGTGTGATATGTCAGTGTCAGAGTGAGCAGTGTGATATGTCAGTGTCAGAGAGAGCCGTGTGATATGTCAGTGTTAGAGTGAGCAGTGTGATTTGTCAGTGTCAGAGAGAGCAGTGTGATATGTCAGTGTCAGAGAGAGAAGTGTGATATGTCAGTGTCAGAGTGAGCAGTGTGATATGTCAGTGTCAGAGTGAGCAGTGTGATATGTCAGTGTCAGAGAGAGAAGTGTGATATGTCAGTGTCAGAGTGAGCAGTGTGATATGTCAGTGTCAGAGAGAGCAGTGTGATGTGTCAGTGTCAGAGAGAGAAGTGTGATATGTCAGTGTCAGAGTGAGCAGTGTGATATGTCAGTGTCAGAGAGAGAAGTGTGATATGTCAGTGTCAGAGAGAGCAGTGTGATATGTCAGTGTCAGAGTGAGCAGTGTGATATGTCAGTGTCAGAGAGAGCAGTGTGATATGTCAGTGTCAGAGTGAGCAGTGTGATATGTCAGTTTCAGAGTGAGCAGTGTGATATGTCAGTGTCAGAGTGAGCAGTGTGATATGTCATTGTCAGAGAGAGCACTGTGATATGTCAGTGTCAGAGAGAGCAGTGTGATATGTCAGTGTCAGAGTGAGCACTGTGATATGTCAGTGTCAGAGTGAGCAGTGTGATATGTCATTGTCAGAGAGAGCAGTGTGATATGTCAGTGTCAGAGTGAGCAGTGTGATATGTCATTGTCAGAGTGAGCAGTGTGATATGTCAGTGTTAGAGAGAGCAGTGTGATATGTCAGTGTCAGAGTGAGCAGTGTGATATGTCATTGTCAGAGAGAGCACTGTGATATGTCAGTGTCAGGGAGAGCAGTGTGATATGTCAGTGTCAGAGTGAGCAGTGTGATATGTCATTGTCAGAGTGAACAGTGTGATATGTCAGTGTTAGAGAGAGCAGTGTGATATGTCAGTGTCAGAGTGAGCAGTGTGATTTGTCAGTGTCAGAGAGAGCAGTGTGATATGTCAGTGTCAGAGTGAGCATTGTGATATGTCAGTGTCAGAGTGAGCAGTGTGATTTGTCAGTGTCAGAGTGAGCAGTGTGATATGTCAGTGTCAGAGAGAGAAGTGTGACATGTCAGTGTCAGAGTGAGCAGTGTGATATGTCAGTGTCAGAGTGAGCAGTGTGATATGTCAGTGTCAGAGTGAGCAGTGTGATATGTCAGTGTCAGAGAGAGAAGTGTGATATCTCAGTGTCAGAGTGAGCAGTGTGATATGTCAGTGTCAGAGAGAGAAGTGTGATATGTCAGTGTCAGAGTGAGCAGTATGATTTGTCAGTGTCAGAGAGAGCAGTGTGACATGTCAGTGTCAGAGTGAGCAGTGTGATTTGTCAGTGTCAGAGAGAGCAGTGTGATATGTCAGTGTCAGAGAGAGCAGTGTGATATGTCAGTGTCAGAGTGAGCACTGTGATATGTCAGTGTCAGAGTGAGCAGTGTGATATGTCAGTGTCAGAGAGAGAAGTGTGATATGTCAGTGTCAGAGTGAGCAGTGTGATATGTCAGTGTCAGAGAGAGAAGTGTGATATGTCAGTGTCAGAGAGAGCAGTGTGATATGTCAGTGTCAGAGTGAGCAGTGTGATATGTCAGTGTCAGAGTGAGCAGTGTGATATTTCAGTGTCAGAGTGAGCAGTGTGATATGTCAGTGTCAGAGTGAGCAGTGTGATATGTCAGTGTCAGAGTGAGCAGTGTGATATTTCAGTGTCAGAGTGAGCAGTGTGATATGTCAGTGTCAGAGAGAGCAGTGTGATATGTCAGTGTCAGAGAGAGAAGTGTGATATGTCAGTGTCAGAGTGAGCAGTGTGATATGTCAGTGTCAGAGTGAGCAGTGTAATATGTCAACGTCAGAGTGAGCAGTGTGATATGTCAGTGTCAAAGAGAGCCGTGTGATATGTCAGTGTCAGAGTGAGCAGTGTGATTTGTCAGTGTCAGAGAGAGCAGTGTGATATGTCAGTGTCAGAGTGAGCAGTGTGATATGTCAGTGTCAGAGACAGCCGTGTGATTTGTCAGTGTCAGAGAGAGCAGTGTGATTTGTCAGTGTCAGAGGGAGCAGTGTGATATGTCAGTGTCAGAGAGAGAAGTGTGATATGTCAGTGTCAGAGTGAGCAGTGTGATATGTCAGTGTCAGAGTGAGCAGTGTGATATGTCAGTGTCAGAGAGAGCAGTGTGATATGTCAGTGTCAGAGTGAGCAGTGTGATATGTCAGTGTCAAAGAGAGCCGTGTGATATGTCAGTGTCAGAGTGAGCAGTGTGATTTGTCAGTGTCAGAGAGAGCAGTGTGATATGTCAGTGTCAGAGTGAGCAGTGTGATATGTCAGTGTCAGAGAGAGCCGTGTGATATGTCAGTGTTAGAGTGAGCAGTGTGATTTGTCAGTGTCAGAGAGAGCAGTGTGATATGTCAGTGTCAGAGAGAGAAGTGTGATATGTCAGTGTCAGAGTGAGCAGTGTGATATGTCAGTGTCAGAGTGAGCAGTGTGATATGTCAGTGTCAGAGAGAGAAGTGTGATATGTCAGTGTCAGAGTGAGCAGTGTGATATGTCAGTGTCAGAGAGAGCAGTGTGATATGTCAGTGTCAGAGAGAGAAGTGTGATATGTCAGTGTCAGAGTGAGCAGTGTGATATGTCAGTGTCAGAGAGAGAAGTGTGATATGTCAGTGTCAGAGAGAGCAGTGTGATATGTCAGTGTCAGAGTGAGCAGTGTGATATGTCAGTGTCAGAGAGAGCAGTGTGATATGTCAGTGTCAGAGTGAGCAGTGTGATATGTCAGTTTCAGAGTGAGCAGTGTGATATGTCAGTGTCAGAGTGAGCAGTGTGATATGTCATTGTCAGAGAGAGCACTGTGATATGTCAGTGTCAGAGAGAGCAGTGTGATATGTCAGTGTCAGAGTGAGCACTGTGATATGTCAGTGTCAGAGTGAGCAGTGTGATATGTCATTGTCAGAGAGAGCAGTGTGATATGTCAGTGTCAGAGTGAGCAGTGTGATATGTCATTGTCAGAGTGAGCAGTGTGATATGTCAGTGTTAGAGAGAGCAGTGTGATATGTCAGTGTCAGAGTGAGCAGTGTGATATGTCATTGTCAGAGAGAGCACTGTGATATGTCAGTGTCAGGGAGAGCAGTGTGATATGTCAGTGTCAGAGTGAGCAGTGTGATATGTCATTGTCAGAGTGAACAGTGTGATATGTCAGTGTTAGAGAGAGCAGTGTGATATGTCAGTGTCAGAGTGAGCAGTGTGATTTGTCAGTGTCAGAGAGAGCAGTGTGATATGTCAGTGTCAGAGTGAGCATTGTGATATGTCAGTGTCAGAGTGAGCAGTGTGATTTGTCAGTGTCAGAGTGAGCAGTGTGATATGTCAGTGTCAGAGAGAGAAGTGTGACATGTCAGTGTCAGAGTGAGCAGTGTGATATGTCAGTGTCAGAGTGAGCAGTGTGATATGTCAGTGTCAGAGAGAGAAGTGTGATATGTCAGTGTCAGAGTGAGCAGTATGATTTGTCAGTGTCAGAGAGAGCAGTGTGACATGTCAGTGTCAGAGTGAGCAGTGTGATATGTCAGTGTCAGAGAGAGCAGTGTGATATGTCAGTGTCAGAGAGAGCAGTGTGATATGTCAGTGTCAGAGTGAGCACTGTGATATGTCAGTGTCAGAGAGAGCAGTGTGATATGTCAGTGTCAGAGTGAGCAGTGTGATATGTCAGTGTCAGAGTGAGCAGTGTGATATTTCAGTGTCAGAGTGAGCAGTGTGATATGTCAGTGTCAGAGTGAGCAGTGTGATATGTCAGTGTCAGAGTGAGCAGTGTGATATTTCAGTGTCAGAGTGAGCAGTGTGATATGTCAGTGTCAGAGAGAGCAGTGTGATATGTCAGTGTCAGAGAGAGAAGTGTGATATGTCAGTGTCAGAGTGAGCAGTGTGATATGTCAGTGTCAGAGTGAGCAGTGTAATATGTCAACGTCAGAGTGAGCAGTGTGATATGTCAGTGTCAAAGAGAGCCGTGTGATATGTCAGTGTCAGAGTGAGCAGTGTGATTTGTCAGTGTCAGAGAGAGCAGTGTGATATGTCAGTGTCAGAGTGAGCAGTGTGATATGTCAGTGTCGGAGACAGCCGTGTGATTTGTCAGTGTCAGAGAGAGCAGTGTGATTTGTCAGTGTCAGAGGGAGCAGTGTGATATGTCAGTGTCAGAGAGAGAAGTGTGATATGTCAGTGTCAGAGTGAGCAGTGTGATATGTCAGTGTCAGAGTGAGCAGTGTGATATGTCAGTGTCAGAGAGAGCAGTGTGATATGTCAGTGTCAGAGTGAGCAGTGTGATATGTCAGTGTCAAAGAGAGCCGTGTGATATGTCAGTGTCAGAGTGAGCAGTGTGATTTGTCAGTGTCAGAGAGAGCAGTGTGATATGTCAGTGTCAGAGTGAGCAGTGTGATATGTCAGTGTCAGAGAGAGCCGTGTGATATGTCAGTGTTAGAGTGAGCAGTGTGATTTGTCAGTGTCAGAGAGAGCAGTGTGATATGTCAGTGTCAGAGAGAGAAGTGTGATATGTCAGTGTCAGAGTGAGCAGTGTGATATGTCAGTGTCAGAGTGAGCAGTGTGATATGTCAGTGTCAGAGAGAGAAGTGTGATATGTCAGTGTCAGAGTGAGCAGTGTGATATGTCAGTGTCAGAGAGAGCAGTGTGATATGTCAGTGTCAGAGAGAGAAGTGTGATATGTCAGTGTCAGAGTGAGCAGTGTGATATGTCAGTGTCAGAGAGAGAAGTGTGATATGTCAGTGTCAGAGAGAGCAGTGTGATATGTCAGTGTCAGAGTGAGCAGTGTGATATGTCAGTGTCAGAGAGAGCAGTGTGATATGTCAGTGTCAGAGTGAGCAGTGTGATATGTCAGTTTCAGAGTGAGCAGTGTGATATGTCAGTGTCAGAGTGAGCAGTGTGATATGTCATTGTCAGAGAGAGCACTGTGATATGTCAGTGTCAGAGAGAGCAGTGTGATATGTCAGTGTCAGAGTGAGCACTGTGATATGTCAGTGTCAGAGTGAGCAGTGTGATATGTCATTGTCAGAGAGAGCAGTGTGATATGTCAGTGTCAGAGTGAGCAGTGTGATATGTCATTGTCAGAGTGAGCAGTGTGATATGTCAGTGTTAGAGAGAGCAGTGTGATATGTCAGTGTCAGAGTGAGCAGTGTGATATGTCATTGTCAGAGAGAGCACTGTGATATGTCAGTGTCAGGGAGAGCAGTGTGATATGTCAGTGTCAGAGTGAGCAGTGTGATATGTCAGTGTCAGAGTGAGCAGTGTGATATTTCAGTGTCAGAGTGAGCAGTGTGATATGTCAGTGTCAGAGTGAGCAGTGTGATATGTCAGTGTCAGAGTGAGCAGTGTGATATTTCAGTGTCAGAGTGAGCAGTGTGATATGTCAGTGTCAGAGAGAGCAGTGTGATATGTCAGTGTCAGAGAGAGAAGTGTGATATGTCAGTGTCAGAGTGAGCAGTGTGATATGTCAGTGTCAGAGTGAGCAGTGTAATATGTCAACGTCAGAGTGAGCAGTGTGATATGTCAGTGTCAAAGAGAGCCGTGTGATATGTCAGTGTCAGAGTGAGCAGTGTGATTTGTCAGTGTCAGAGAGAGCAGTGTGATATGTCAGTGTCAGAGTGAGCAGTGTGATATGTCAGTGTCAGAGACAGCCGTGTGATTTGTCAGTGTCAGAGAGAGCAGTGTGATTTGTCAGTGTCAGAGGGAGCAGTGTGATATGTCAGTGTCAGAGAGAGAAGTGTGATATGTCAGTGTCAGAGTGAGCAGTGTGATATGTCAGTGTCAGAGTGAGCAGTGTGATATGTCAGTGTCAGAGAGAGCAGTGTGATATGTCAGTGTCAGAGTGAGCAGTGTGATATGTCAGTGTCAAAGAGAGCCGTGTGATATGTCAGTGTCAGAGTGAGCAGTGTGATTTGTCTGTGTCAGAGAGAGCAGTGTGATATGTCAGTGTCAGAGTGAGCAGTGTGATATGTCAGTGTCAGAGAGAGCCGTGTGATATGTCAGTGTTAGAGTGAGCAGTGTGATTTGTCAGTGTCAGAGAGAGCAGTGTGATATGTCAGTGTCAGAGAGAGAAGTGTGATATGTCAGTGTCAGAGTGAGCAGTGTGATATGTCAGTGTCAGAGTGAGCAGTGTGATATGTCAGTGTCAGAGAGAGAAGTGTGATATGTCAGTGTCAGAGTGAGCAGTGTGATATGTCAGTGTCAGAGAGAGCAGTGTGATATGTCAGTGTCAGAGAGAGAAGTGTGATATGTCAGTGTCAGAGTGAGCAGTGTGATATGTCAGTGTCAGAGAGAGAAGTGTGATATGTCAGTGTCAGAGAGAGCAGTGTGATATGTCAGTGTCAGAGTGAGCAGTGTGATATGTCAGTGTCAGAGAGAGCAGTGTGATATGTCAGTGTCAGAGTGAGCAGTGTGATATGTCAGTTTCAGAGTGAGCAGTGTGATATGTCAGTGTCAGAGTGAGCAGTGTGATATGTCATTGTCAGAGAGAGCACTGTGATATGTCAGTGTCAGAGAGAGCAGTGTGATATGTCAGTGTCAGAGTGAGCACTGTGATATGTCAGTGTCAGAGTGAGCAGTGTGATATGTCATTGTCAGAGAGAGCAGTGTGATATGTCAGTGTCAGAGTGAGCAGTGTGATATGTCATTGTCAGAGTGAGCAGTGTGATATGTCAGTGTTAGAGAGAGCAGTGTGATATGTCAGTGTCAGAGTGAGCAGTGTGATATGTCATTGTCAGAGAGAGCACTGTGATATGTCAGTGTCAGGGAGAGCAGTGTGATATGTCAGTGTCAGAGTGAGCAGTGTGATATGTCATTGTCAGAGTGAACAGTGTGATATGTCAGTGTTAGAGAGAGCAGTGTGATATGTCAGTGTCAGAGTGAGCAGTGTGATTTGTCAGTGTCAGAGAGAGCAGTGTGATATGTCAGTGTCAGAGTGAGCATTGTGATATGTCAGTGTCAGAATGAGCAGTGTGATTTGTCAGTGTCAGAGTGAGCAGTGTGATATGTCAGTGTCAGAGAGAGAAGTGTGACATGTCAGTGTCAGAGTGAGCAGTGTGATATGTCAGTGTCAGAGTGAGCAGTGTGATATGTCAGTGTCAGAGAGAGAAGTGTGATATATCAGTGTCAGAGTGAGCAGTGTGATATGTCAGTGTCAGAGAGAGAAGTGTGATATGTCAGTGTCAGAGTGAGCAGTATGATTTGTCAGTGTCAGAGAGAGCAGTGTGACATGTCAGTGTCAGAGTGAGCAGTGTGATTTGTCAGTGTCAGAGAGAGCAGTGTGATATGTCAGTGTCAGAGAGAGCAGTGTGATATGTCAGTGTCAGAGTGAGCAGTGTGATATGTCAGTGTCAGAGAGAGAAGTGTGGTATGTCAGTGTCAGAGTGAGCAGTGTGATATGTCAGTGTCAGAGAGAGAAGTGTGATATGTCAGTGTCAGAGAGAACAGTGTGATATGTCAGTGTCAGAGTGAGCATTGTGATATGTCAGTGTCAGAGTGAGCAGTGTGATATTTCAGTGTCAGAGTGAGCAGTGTGATATGTCAGTGTCAGAGTGAGCAGTGTGATATTTCAGTGTCAGAGTGAGCAGTGTGATATGTCAGTGTCAGAGTGAGCAGTGTGATATGTCAGTGTCAGAGAGAGAAGTGTGATATGTCAGTGTCAGAGTGAGCAGTGTGATATGTCAGTGTCAGAGAGAGAAGTGTGATATGTCAGTGTCAGAGTGAGCAGTATGATTTGTCAGTGTCAGAGAGAGCAGTGTGACATGTCAGTGTCAGAGTGAGCAGTGTGATTTGTCAGTGTCAGAGAGAGCAGTGTGATATGTCAGTGTCAGAGAGAGCAGTGTGATATGTCAGTGTCATAGAGAGAAGTGTGATATGTCAGTGTCAGAGTGAGCAGTGTGATATGTCAGTGTCAGAGAGAGAAGTGTGATATGTCAGTGTCAGAGAGAGCAGTGTGATATGTCAGTGTCAGAGTGAGCAGTGTGATATGTCAGTGTCAGAGTGAGCAGTGTGATATTTCAGTGTCAGAGTGAGCAGTGTGATATGTCAGTGTCAGAGTGAGCAGTGTGATATTTCAGTGTCAGAGTGAGCAGTGTGATATGTCAGTGTCAGAGTGAGCAGTGTGATATGTCAGTGTAAGAGAGAGCAGTGTGATATGTCAGTGTTAGAGTGAGCAGTGTGATATGTCAGTTTCAGAGTGAGCAGTGTGATATGTCAGTGTCAGAGAGAGCACTGTGATATGTCAGTGTCAGAGAGAGCAGTGTGATATGTCAGTGTCAGAGAGAGCAGTGTGATATGTCAGTGTCAGAGTGAGCAGTGTGATATGTCATTGTCAGAGTGAGCAGTGTGATATGTCAGTGTCAGAGAGAGCAGTGTGATATGTCAGTGTCAGAGAGAGAAGTGTGATATGTCAGTGTCAGAGTGAGCAGTGTGATATGTCAGTGTCAGAGAGAGAAGTGTGATATGTCAGTGTCAGAGAGAGCAGTGTGATATGTCAGTGTCAGAGTGAGCAGTGTGATATGTCAGTGTCAGAGAGAGCAGTGTGATATGTCAGTGTCAGAGTGAGCAGTGTGATATGTCAGTTTCAGAGTGAGCAGTGTGATATGTCAGTGTCAGAGTGAGCAGTGTGATATGTCAGTGTCAGAGTGAGCAGTGTGATATGTCAGTTTCAGAGTGAGCAGTGTGATATGTCAGTGTCAGAGTGAGCAGTGTGATATGTCATTGTCAGAGAGAGCACTGTGATATGTCAGTGTCAGAGAGAGCAGTGTGATATGTCAGTGTCAGAGTGAGCACTGTGATATGTCAGTGTCAGAGTGAGCAGTGTGATATGTCATTGTCAGAGAGAGCAGTGTGATATGTCAGTGTCAGAGTGAGCAGTGTGATATGTCATTGTCAGAGTGAGCAGTGTGATATGTCAGTGTTAGAGAGAGCAGTGTGATATGTCAGTGTCAGAGTGAGCAGTGTGATATGTCATTGTCAGAGAGAGCACTGTGATATGTCAGTGTCAGGGAGAGCAGTGTGATATGTCAGTGTCAGAGTGAGCAGTGTGATATGTCAGTGTCAGAGTGAGCAGTGTGATATTTCAGTGTCAGAGTGAGCAGTGTGATATGTCAGTGTCAGAGTGAGCAGTGTGATATGTCAGTGTCAGAGTGAGCAGTGTGATATTTCAGTGTCAGAGTGAGCAGTGTGATATGTCAGTGTCAGAGAGAGCAGTGTGATATGTCAGTGTCAGAGAGAGAAGTGTGATATGTCAGTGTCAGAGTGAGCAGTGTGATATGTCAGTGTCAGAGTGAGCAGTGTAATATGTCAACGTCAGAGTGAGCAGTGTGATATGTCAGTGTCAAAGAGAGCCGTGTGATATGTCAGTGTCAGAGTGAGCAGTGTGATTTGTCAGTGTCAGAGAGAGCAGTGTGATATGTCAGTGTCAGAGTGAGCAGTGTGATATGTCAGTGTCAGAGACAGCCGTGTGATTTGTCAGTGTCAGAGAGAGCAGTGTGATTTGTCAGTGTCAGAGGGAGCAGTGTGATATGTCAGTGTCAGAGAGAGCAGTGTGATATGTCAGTGTCAGAGTGAGCAGTGTGATATGTCATTGTCAGAGTGAGCAGTGTGATATGTCAGTGTTAGAGAGAGCAGTGTGATATGTCAGTGTCAGAGTGAGCAGTGTGATATGTCATTGTCAGAGAGAGCACTGTGATATGTCAGTGTCAGGGAGAGCAGTGTGATATGTCAGTGTCAGAGTGAGCAGTGTGATATGTCATTGTCAGAGTGAACAGTGTGATATGTCAGTGTTAGAGAGAGCAGTGTGATATGTCAGTGTCAGAGTGAGCAGTGTGATTTGTCAGTGTCAGAGAGAGCAGTGTGATATGTCAGTGTCAGAGTGAGCATTGTGATATGTCAGTGTCAGAATGAGCAGTGTGATTTGTCAGTGTCAGAGTGAGCAGTGTGATATGTCAGTGTCAGAGAGAGAAGTGTGACATGTCAGTGTCAGAGTGAGCAGTGTGATATGTCAGTGTCAGAGTGAGCAGTGTGATATGTCAGTGTCAGAGAGAGAAGTGTGATATATCAGTGTCAGAGTGAGCAGTGTGATATGTCAGTGTCAGAGAGAGAAGTGTGATATGTCAGTGTCAGAGTGAGCAGTATGATTTGTCAGTGTCAGAGAGAGCAGTGTGACATGTCAGTGTCAGAGTGAGCAGTGTGATTTGTCAGTGTCAGAGAGAGCAGTGTGATATGTCAGTGTCAGAGAGAGCAGTGTGATATGTCAGTGTCAGAGTGAGCAGTGTGATATGTCAGTGTCAGAGAGAGAAGTGTGATATGTCAGTGTCAGAGTGAGCAGTGTGATATGTCAGTGTCAGAGAGAGAAGTGTGATATGTCAGTGTCAGAGAGAACAGTGTGATATGTCAGTGTCAGAGTGAGCATTGTGATATGTCAGTGTCAGAGTGAGCAGTGTGATATTTCAGTGTCAGAGTGAGCAGTGTGATATGTCAGTGTCAGAGTGAGCAGTGTGATATTTCAGTGTCAGAGTGAGCAGTGTGATATGTCAGTGTCAGAGTGAGCAGTGTGATATGTCAGTGTCAGAGAGAGAAGTGTGATATGTCAGTGTCAGAGTGAGCAGTGTGATATGTCAGTGTCAGAGAGAGAAGTGTGATATGTCAGTGTCAGAGTGAGCAGTATGATTTGTCAGTGTCAGAGAGAGCAGTGTGACATGTCAGTGTCAGAGTGAGCAGTGTGATTTGTCAGTGTCAGAGAGAGCAGTGTGATATGTCAGTGTCAGAGAGAGCAGTGTGATATGTCAGTGTCATAGAGAGAAGTGTGATATGTCAGTGTCAGAGTGAGCAGTGTGATATGTCAGTGTCAGAGAGAGAAGTGTGATATGTCAGTGTCAGAGAGAGCAGTGTGATATGTCAGTGTCAGAGTGAGCAGTGTGATATGTCAGTGTCAGAGTGAGCAGTGTGATATTTCAGTGTCAGAGTGAGCAGTGTGATATGTCAGTGTCAGAGTGAGCAGTGTGATATTTCAGTGTCAGAGTGAGCAGTGTGATATGTCAGTGTCAGAGTGAGCAGTGTGATATGTCAGTGTAAGAGAGAGCAGTGTGATATGTCAGTGTTAGAGTGAGCAGTGTGATATGTCAGTTTCAGAGTGAGCAGTGTGATATGTCAGTGTCAGAGAGAGCACTGTGATATGTCAGTGTCAGAGAGAGCAGTGTGATATGTCAGTGTCAGAGAGAGCAGTGTGATATGTCAGTGTCAGAGTGAGCAGTGTGATATGTCATTGTCAGAGTGAGCAGTGTGATATGTCAGTGTCAGAGAGAGAAGTGTGATATGTCAGTGTCAGAGTGAGCAGTGTGATATGTCAGTGTCAGAGAGAGCAGTGTGATATGTCAGTGTCAGAGAGAGAAGTGTGATATGTCAGTGTCAGAGTGAGCAGTGTGATATGTCAGTGTCAGAGAGAGAAGTGTGATATGTCAGTGTCAGAGAGAGCAGTGTGATATGTCAGTGTCAGAGTGAGCAGTGTGATATGTCAGTGTCAGAGAGAGCAGTGTGATATGTCAGTGTCAGAGTGAGCAGTGTGATATGTCAGTGTCAGAGAGAGCAGTGTGATATGTCAGTGTCAGAGAGAGAAGTGTGATATGTCAGTGTCAGAGTGAGCAGTGTGATATGTCAGTGTCAGAGTGAGCAGTGTAATATGTCAACGTCAGAGTGAGCAGTGTGATATGTCAGTGTCAAAGAGAGCCGTGTGATATGTCAGTGTCAGAGTGAGCAGTGTGATTTGTCAGTGTCAGAGAGAGCAGTGAGATATGTCAGTGTCAGAGTGAGCAGTGTGATATGTCAGTGTCAGAGACAGCCGTGTGATTTGTCAGTGTGAGAGAGAGCAGTGTGATTTGTCAGTGTCAGAGGGAGCAGTGTGATATGTCAGTGTCAGAGAGAGAAGTGTGATATGTCAGTGTCAGAGTGAGCAGTGTGATATGTCAGTGTCAGAGTGAGCAGTGTGATCTGTCAGTGTCAGAGAGAGCAGTGTGATATGTCAGTGTCAGAGTGAGCAGTGTGATATGTCAGTGTCAAAGAGAGCCGTGTGATATGTCAGTGTCAGAGTGAGCAGTGTGATTTGTCAGTGTCAGAGAGAGCAGTGTGATATGTCAGTGTCAGAGTGAGCAGTGTGATATGTCAGTGTCAGAGAGAGCCGTGTGATATGTCAGTGTTAGAGTGAGCAGTGTGATTTGTCAGTGTCAGAGAGAGCAGTGTGATATGTCAGTGTCAGAGAGAGAAGTGTGATATGTCAGTGTCAGAGTGAGCAGTGTGATATGTCAGTGTCAGAGTGAGCAGTGTGATATGTCAGTGTCAGAGAGAGAAGTGTGATATGTCAGTGTCAGAGTGAGCAGTGTGATATGTCAGTGTCAGAGAGAGCAGTGTGATATGTCAGTGTCAGAGAGAGAAGTGTGATATGTCAGTGTCAGAGTGAGCAGTGTGATATGTCAGTGTCAGAGAGAGAAGTGTGATATGTCAGTGTCAGAGAGAGCAGTGTGATATGTCAGTGTCAGAGTGAGCAGTGTGATATGTCAGTGTCAGAGAGAGCAGTGTGATATGTCAGTGTCAGAGTGAGCAGTGTGATATGTCAGTTTCAGAGTGAGCAGTGTGATATGTCAGTGTCAGAGTGAGCAGTGTGATATGTCATTGTCAGAGAGAGCACTGTGATATGTCAGTGTCAGAGAGAGCAGTGTGATATGTCAGTGTCAGAGTGAGCACTGTGATATGTCAGTGTCAGAGTGAGCAGTGTGATATGTCATTGTCAGAGAGAGCAGTGTGATATGTCAGTGTCAGAGTGAGCAGTGTGATATGTCATTGTCAGAGTGAGCAGTGTGATATGTCAGTGTTAGAGAGAGCAGTGTGATATGTCAGTGTCAGAGTGAGCAGTGTGATATGTCATTGTCAGAGAGAGCACTGTGATATGTCAGTGTCAGGGAGAGCAGTGTGATATGTCAGTGTCAGAGTGAGCAGTGTGATATGTCATTGTCAGAGTGAACAGTGTGATATGTCAGTGTTAGAGAGAGCAGTGTGATATGTCAGTGTCAGAGTGAGCAGTGTGATTTGTCAGTGTCAGAGAGAGCAGTGTGATATGTCAGTGTCAGAGTGAGCATTGTGATATGTCAGTGTCAGAGTGAGCAGTGTGATTTGTCAGTGTCAGAGTGAGCAGTGTGATATGTCAGTGTCAGAGAGAGAAGTGTGACATGTCAGTGTCAGAGTGAGCAGTGTGATATGTCAGTGTCAGAGTGAGCAGTGTGATATGTCAGTGTCAGAGTGAGCAGTGTGATATGTCAGTGTCAGAGAGAGAAGTGTGATATCTCAGTGTCAGAGTGAGCAGTGTGATATGTCAGTGTCAGAGAGAGAAGTGTGATATGTCAGTGTCAGAGTGAGCAGTATGATTTGTCAGTGTCAGAGAGAGCAGTGTGACATGTCAGTGTCAGAGTGAGCAGTGTGATTTGTCAGTGTCAGAGAGAGCAGTGTGATATGTCAGTGTCAGAGAGAGCAGTGTGATATGTCAGTGTCAGAGTGAGCACTGTGATATGTCAGTGTCAGAGTGAGCAGTGTGATATGTCAGTGTCAGAGAGAGAAGTGTGATATGTCAGTGTCAGAGTGAGCAGTGTGATATGTCAGTGTCAGAGAGAGAAGTGTGATATGTCAGTGTCAGAGAGAGCAGTGTGATATGTCAGTGTCAGAGTGAGCAGTGTGATATGTCAGTGTCAGAGTGAGCAGTGTGATATTTCAGTGTCAGAGTGAGCAGTGTGATATGTCAGTGTCAGAGTGAGCAGTGTGATATGTCAGTGTCAGAGTGAGAAGTGTGATATTTCAGTGTCAGAGTGAGCAGTGTGATATGTCAGTGTCAGAGAGAGCAGTGTGATATGTCAGTGTCAGAGAGAGAAGTGTGATATGTCAGTGTCAGAGTGAGCAGTGTGATATGTCAGTGTCAGAGTGAGCAGTGTAATATGTCAACGTCAGAGTGAGCAGTGTGATATGTCAGTGTCAAAGAGAGCCGTGTGATATGTCAGTGTCAGAGTGAGCAGTGTGATTTGTCAGTGTCAGAGAGAGCAGTGTGATATGTCAGTGTCAGAGTGAGCAGTGTGATATGTCAGTGTCAGAGACAGCCGTGTGATTTGTCAGTGTCAGAGAGAGCAGTGTGATTTGTCAGTGTCAGAGGGAGCAGTGTGATATGTCAGTGTCAGAGAGAGAAGTGTGATATGTCAGTGTCAGAGTGAGCAGTGTGATATGTCAGTGTCAGAGTGAGCAGTGTGATATGTCAGTGTCAGAGAGAGCAGTGTGATATGTCAGTGTCAGAGTGAGCAGTGTGATATGTCAGTGTCAAAGAGAGCCGTGTGATATGTCAGTGTCAGAGTGAGCAGTGTGATTTGTCAGTGTCAGAGAGAGCAGTGTGATATGTCAGTGTCAGAGTGAGCAGTGTGATATGTCAGTGTCAGAGAGAGCCGTGTGATATGTCAGTGTTAGAGTGAGCAGTGTGATTTGTCAGTGTCAGAGAGAGCAGTGTGATATGTCAGTGTCAGAGAGAGAAGTGTGATATGTCAGTGTCAGAGTGAGCAGTGTGATATGTCAGTGTCAGAGTGAGCAGTGTGATATGTCAGTGTCAGAGAGAGAAGTGTGATATGTCAGTGTCAGAGTGAGCAGTGTGATATGTCAGTGTCAGAGAGAGCAGTGTGATATGTCAGTGTCAGAGAGAGAAGTGTGATATGTCAGTGTCAGAGTGAGCAGTGTGATATGTCAGTGTCAGAGAGAGAAGTGTGATATGTCAGTGTCAGAGAGAGCAGTGTGATATGTCAGTGTCAGAGTGAGCAGTGTGATATGTCAGTGTCAGAGAGAGCAGTGTGATATGTCTGTGTCAGAGTGAGCAGTGTGATATGTCAGTTTCAGAGTGAGCAGTGTGATATGTCAGTGTCAGAGTGAGCAGTGTGATATGTCATTGTCAGAGAGAGCACTGTGATATGTCAGTGTCAGAGAGAGCAGTGTGATATGTCAGTGTCAGAGTGAGCACTGTGATATGTCAGTGTCAGAGTGAGCAGTGTGATATGTCATTGTCAGAGAGAGCAGTGTGATATGTCAGTGTCAGAGTGAGCAGTGTGATATGTCATTGTCAGAGTGAGCAGTGTGATATGTCAGTGTTAGAGAGAGCAGTGTGATATGTCAGTGTCAGAGTGAGCAGTGTGATATGTCATTGTCAGAGAGAGCACTGTGATATGTCAGTGTCAGGGAGAGCAGTGTGATATGTCAGTGTCAGAGTGAGCAGTGTGATATGTCATTGTCAGAGTGAACAGTGTGATATGTCAGTGTTAGAGAGAGCAGTGTGATATGTCAGTGTCAGAGTGAGCAGTGTGATTTGTCAGTGTCAGAGAGAGCAGTGTGATATGTCAGTGTCAGAGTGAGCATTGTGATATGTCAGTGTCAGAGTGAGCAGTGTGATTTGTCAGTGTCAGAGTGAGCAGTGTGATATGTCAGTGTCAGAGAGAGAAGTGTGACATGTCAGTGTCAGAGTGAGCAGTGTGATATGTCAGTGTCAGAGTGAGCAGTGTGATATGTCAGTGTCAGAGAGAGAAGTGTGATATGTCAGTGTCAGAGTGAGCAGTGTGATATGTCAGTGTCAGAGAGAGAAGTGTGATATGTCAGTGTCAGAGTGAGCAGTATGATTTGTCAGTGTCAGAGAGAGCAGTGTGACATGTCAGTGTCAGAGTGAGCAGTGTGATTTGTCAGTGTCAGAGAGAGCAGTGTGATATGTCAGTGTCAGAGAGAGCAGTGTGATATGTCAGTGTCAGAGTGAGCAGTGTGATATGTCAGTGTCAGAGAGAGAAGTGTGATATGTCAGTGTTAGAGTGAGCAGTGTGATATGTCAGTGTCAGAGAGAGAAGTGTGATATGTCAGTGTCAGAGAGAGCAGTGTGATATGTCAGTGTCAGAGTGAGCATTGTGATATGTCAGTGTCAGAGTGAGCAGTGTGATATTTCAGTGTCAGAGTGAGCAGTGTGATATGTCAGTGTCAGAGTGAGCAGTGTGATATTTCAGTGTCAGAGTGAGCAGTGTGATATGTCAGTGTCAGAGTGAGCAGTGTGATATGTCAGTGTCAGAGAGAGAAGTGTGATATGTCAGTGTCAGAGTGAGCAGTGTGATATGTCAGTGTCAGAGAGAGAAGTGTGATATGTCAGTGTCAGAGTGAGCAGTATGATTTGTCAGTGTCAGAGAGAGCAGTGTGACATGTCAGTGTCAGAGTGAGCAGTGTGATTTGTCAGTGTCAGAGAGAGCAGTGTGATATGTCAGTGTCAGAGAGAGCAGTGTGATATGTCAGTGTCAGAGAGAGAAGTGTGATATGTCAGTGTCAGAGTGAGCAGTGTGATATGTCAGTGTCAGAGAGAGAAGTGTGATATGTCAGTGTCAGAGAGAGCAGTGTGATATGTCAGTGTCAGAGTGAGCAGTGTGATATGTCAGTGTCAGAGTGAGCAGTGTGATATTTCAGTGTCAGAGTGAGCAGTGTGATATGTCAGTGTCAGAGTGAGCAGTGTGATATTTCAGTGTCAGAGTGAGCAGTGTGATATGTCAGTGTCAGAGTGAGCAGTGTGATATGTCAGTGTAAGAGAGAGCAGTGTGATATGTCAGTGTTAGAGTGAGCAGTGTGATATGTCAGTTTCAGAGTGAGCAGTGTGATATGTCAGTGTCAGAGAGAGCACTGTGATATGTCAGTGTCAGAGAGAGCAGTGTGATATGTCAGTGTCAGAGTGAGCAGTGTGATATGTCAGTGTCAGAGTGAGCAGTGTGATATGTCATTGTCAGAGAGAGCAGTGTGATATGTCAGTGTCAGAGTGAGCAGTGTGATATGTCATTGTCAGAGTGAGCAGTGTGATATGTCAGTGTCAGAGAGAGAAGTGTGATATGTCAGTGTCAGAGTGAGCAGTGTGATATGTCAGTGTCAGAGAGAGCAGTGTGATATGTCAGTGTCAGAGAGAGAAGTGTGATATGTCAGTGTCAGAGTGAGCAGTGTGATATGTCAGTGTCAGAGAGAGAAGTGTGATATGTCAGTGTCAGAGAGAGCAGTGTGATATGTCAGTGTCAGAGTGAGCAGTGTGATATGTCAGTGTCAGAGAGAGCAGTGTGATATGTCAGTGTCAGAGTGAGCAGTGTGATATGTCAGTGTCAGAGTGAGCAGTGTGATATGTCATTGTCAGAGAGAGCAGTGTGATATGTCAGTGTCAGAGTGAGCAGTGTGATATGTCATTGTCAGAGTGAGCAGTGTGATATGTCAGTGTTAGAGAGAGCAGTGTGATATGTCAGTGTCAGAGTGAGCAGTGTGATATGTCATTGTCAGAGAGAGCACTGTGATATGTCAGTGTCAGGGAGAGCAGTGTGATATGTCATTGTCAGAGTGAGCAGTGTGATATGTCATTGTCAGAGTGAACAGTGTGATATGTCAGTGTTAGAGAGAGCAGTGTGATATGTCAGTGTCAGAGTGAGCAGTGTGATTTGTCAGTGTCAGAGAGAGCAGTGTGATATGTCAGTGTCAGAGTGAGCATTGTGATATGTCAGTGTCAGAGTGAGCAGTGTGATTTGTCAGTGTCAGAGTGAGCAGTGTGATATGTCAGTGTCAGAGAGAGAAGTGTGACATGTCAGTGTCAGAGTGAGCAGTGTGATATGTCAGTGTCAGAGTGAGCAGTGTGATATGTCAGTGTCAGAGAGAGAAGTGTGATATGTCAGTGTCAGAGTGAGCAGTGTGATATGTCAGTGTCAGAGAGAGAAGTGTGATATGTCAGTGTCAGAGTGAGCAGTGTGATTTGTCAGTGTCAGAGAGAGCAGTGTGAGATGTCAGTGTCAGAGTGAGCAGTGTGATTTGTCAGTGTCAGAGAGAGCAGTGTGATATGTCAGTGTCAGAGAGAGCAGTGTGATATGTCAGTGTCAGAGTGAGCAGTGTGATATGTCAGTGTCAGAGAGAGAAGTGTGATATGTCAGTGTCAGAGTGAGCAGTGTGATATGTCAGTGTCAGAGAGAGAAGTGTGATATGTCAGTGTCAGAGAGAGCAGTGTGATATGTCAGTGTCAGAGTGAGCAGTGTGATATGTCAGTGTCAGAGTGAGCAGTGTGATATTTCAGTGTCAGAGTGAGCAGTGTGATATGTCAGTGTCAGAGTGAGCAGTGTGATATTTCAGTGTCAGAGTGAGCAGTGTGATATGTCAGTGTCAGAGTGAGCAGTGTGATATGTCAGTGTCAGAGAGAGAAGTGTGATATGTCAGTGTCAGAGTGAGCAGTGTGATATGTCAGTGTCAGAGAGAGAAGTGTGATATGTCAGTGTCAGAGTGAGCAGTATGATTTGTCAGTGTCAGAGAGAGCAGTGTGACATGTCAGTGTCAGAGTGAGCAGTGTGATTTGTCAGTGTCAGAGAGAGCAGTGTGATATGTCAGTGTCAGAGAGAGCAGTGTGATATGTCAGTGTCAGAGTGAGCAGTGTGATATGTCAGTGTCAGAGAGAGAAGTGTGATATGTCAGTGTCAGAGTGAGCAGTGTGATATGTCAGTGTCAGAGAGAGAAGTGTGATATGTCAGTGTCAGAGAGAGCAGTGTAATATGTCAGTGTCAGAGTGAGCAGTGTGATATGTCAGTGTCAGAGTGAGCAGTGTGATATTTCAGTGTCAGAGAGAGAAGTGTGATATGTCAGTGTCAGAGTGAGCAGTGTGATATGTCAGTGTCAGAGTGAGCAGTGTGATCTGTCAGTGTCAGAGAGAGCAGTGTGATATGTCAGTGTCAGAGTGAGCAGTGTGATATGTCAGTGTCAAAGAGAGCCGTGTGATATGTCAGTGTCAGAGTGAGCAGTGTGATTTGTCAGTGTCAGAGAGAGCAGTGTGATATGTCAGTGTCAGAGTGAGCAGTGTGATATGTCAGTGTCAGAGAGAGCCGTGTGATATGTCAGTGTTAGAGTGAGCAGTGTGATTTGTCAGTGTCAGAGAGAGCAGTGTGATATGTCAGTGTCAGAGAGAGAAGTGTGATATGTCAGTGTCAGAGTGAGCAGTGTGATATGTCAGTGTCAGAGTGAGCAGTGTGATATGTCAGTGTCAGAGAGAGAAGTGTGATATGTCAGTGTCAGAGTGAGCAGTGTGATATGTCAGTGTCAGAGAGAGCAGTGTGATATGTCAGTGTCAGAGAGAGAAGTGTGATATGTCAGTGTCAGAGTGAGCAGTGTGATATGTCAGTGTCAGAGAGAGAAGTGTGATATGTCAGTGTCAGAGAGAGCAGTGTGATATGTCAGTGTCAGAGTGAGCAGTGTGATATGTCAGTGTCAGAGAGAGCAGTGTGATATGTCAGTGTCAGAGTGAGCAGTGTGATATGTCAGTTTCAGAGTGAGCAGTGTGATATGTCAGTGTCAGAGTGAGCAGTGTGATATGTCATTGTCAGAGAGAGCACTGTGATATGTCAGTGTCAGAGAGAGCAGTGTGATATGTCAGTGTCAGAGTGAGCACTGTGATATGTCAGTGTCAGAGTGAGCAGTGTGATATGTCATTGTCAGAGAGAGCAGTGTGATATGTCAGTGTCAGAGTGAGCAGTGTGATATGTCATTGTCAGAGTGAGCAGTGTGATATGTCAGTGTTAGAGAGAGCAGTGTGATATGTCAGTGTCAGAGTGAGCAGTGTGATATGTCATTGTCAGAGAGAGCACTGTGATATGTCAGTGTCAGGGAGAGCAGTGTGATATGTCAGTGTCAGAGTGAGCAGTGTGATATGTCATTGTCAGAGTGAACAGTGTGATATGTCAGTGTTAGAGAGAGCAGTGTGATATGTCAGTGTCAGAGTGAGCAGTGTGATTTGTCAGTGTCAGAGAGAGCAGTGTGATATGTCAGTGTCAGAGTGAGCATTGTGATATGTCAGTGTCAGAGTGAGCAGTGTGATTTGTCAGTGTCAGAGTGAGCAGTGTGATATGTCAGTGTCAGAGAGAGAAGTGTGACATGTCAGTGTCAGAGTGAGCAGTGTGATATGTCAGTGTCAGAGTGAGCAGTGTGATATGTCAGTGTCAGAGTGAGCAGTGTGATATGTCAGTGTCAGAGAGAGAAGTGTGATATCTCAGTGTCAGAGTGAGCAGTGTGATATGTCAGTGTCAGAGAGAGAAGTGTGATATGTCAGTGTCAGAGTGAGCAGTATGATTTGTCAGTGTCAGAGAGAGCAGTGTGACATGTCAGTGTCAGAGTGAGCAGTGTGATTTGTCAGTGTCAGAGAGAGCAGTGTGATATGTCAGTGTCAGAGAGAGCAGTGTGATATGTCAGTGTCAGAGTGAGCACTGTGATATGTCAGTGTCAGAGTGAGCAGTGTGATATGTCAGTGTCAGAGAGAGAAGTGTGATATGTCAGTGTCAGAGTGAGCAGTGTGATATGTCAGTGTCAGAGAGAGAAGTGTGATATGTCAGTGTCAGAGAGAGCAGTGTGATATGTCAGTGTCAGAGTGAGCAGTGTGATATGTCAGTGTCAGAGTGAGCAGTGTGATATTTCAGTGTCAGAGTGAGCAGTGTGATATGTCAGTGTCAGAGTGAGCAGTGTGATATGTCAGTGTCAGAGTGAGAAGTGTGATATTTCAGTGTCAGAGTGAGCAGTGTGATATGTCAGTGTCAGAGAGAGCAGTGTGATATGTCAGTGTCAGAGAGAGAAGTGTGATATGTCAGTGTCAGAGTGAGCAGTGTGATATGTCAGTGTCAGAGTGAGCAGTGTAATATGTCAACGTCAGAGTGAGCAGTGTGATATGTCAGTGTCAAAGAGAGCCGTGTGATATGTCAGTGTCAGAGTGAGCAGTGTGATTTGTCAGTGTCAGAGAGAGCAGTGTGATATGTCAGTGTCAGAGTGAGCAGTGTGATATGTCAGTGTCAGAGACAGCCGTGTGATTTGTCAGTGTCAGAGAGAGCAGTGTGATTTGTCAGTGTCAGAGGGAGCAGTGTGATATGTCAGTGTCAGAGAGAGAAGTGTGATATGTCAGTGTCAGAGTGAGCAGTGTGATATGTCAGTGTCAGAGTGAGCAGTGTGATATGTCAGTGTCAGAGAGAGCAGTGTGATATGTCAGTGTCAGAGTGAGCAGTGTGATATGTCAGTGTCAAAGAGAGCCGTGTGATATGTCAGTGTCAGAGTGAGCAGTGTGATTTGTCAGTGTCAGAGAGAGCAGTGTGATATGTCAGTGTCAGAGTGAGCAGTGTGATATGTCAGTGTCAGAGAGAGCCGTGTGATATGTCAGTGTTAGAGTGAGCAGTGTGATTTGTCAGTGTCAGAGAGAGCAGTGTGATATGTCAGTGTCAGAGAGAGAAGTGTGATATGTCAGTGTCAGAGTGAGCAGTGTGATATGTCAGTGTCAGAGTGAGCAGTGTGATATGTCAGTGTCAGAGAGAGAAGTGTGATATGTCAGTGTCAGAGTGAGCAGTGTGATATGTCAGTGTCAGAGAGAGCAGTGTGATATGTCAGTGTCAGAGAGAGAAGTGTGATATGTCAGTGTCAGAGTGAGCAGTGTGATATGTCAGTGTCAGAGAGAGAAGTGTGATATGTCAGTGTCAGAGAGAGCAGTGTGATATGTCAGTGTCAGAGTGAGCAGTGTGATATGTCAGTGTCAGAGAGAGCAGTGTGATATGTCTGTGTCAGAGTGAGCAGTGTGATATGTCAGTTTCAGAGTGAGCAGTGTGATATGTCAGTGTCAGAGTGAGCAGTGTGATATGTCATTGTCAGAGAGAGCACTGTGATATGTCAGTGTCAGAGAGAGCAGTGTGATATGTCAGTGTCAGAGTGAGCACTGTGATATGTCAGTGTCAGAGTGAGCAGTGTGATATGTCATTGTCAGAGAGAGCAGTGTGATATGTCAGTGTCAGAGTGAGCAGTGTGATATGTCATTGTCAGAGTGAGCAGTGTGATATGTCAGTGTTAGAGAGAGCAGTGTGATATGTCAGTGTCAGAGTGAGCAGTGTGATATGTCATTGTCAGAGAGAGCACTGTGATATGTCAGTGTCAGGGAGAGCAGTGTGATATGTCAGTGTCAGAGTGAGCAGTGTGATATGTCATTGTCAGAGTGAACAGTGTGATATGTCAGTGTTAGAGAGAGCAGTGTGATATGTCAGTGTCAGAGTGAGCAGTGTGATTTGTCAGTGTCAGAGAGAGCAGTGTGATATGTCAGTGTCAGAGTGAGCATTGTGATATGTCAGTGTCAGAGTGAGCAGTGTGATTTGTCAGTGTCAGAGTGAGCAGTGTGATATGTCAGTGTCAGAGAGAGAAGTGTGACATGTCAGTGTCAGAGTGAGCAGTGTGATATGTCAGTGTCAGAGTGAGCAGTGTGATATGTCAGTGTCAGAGAGAGAAGTGTGATATGTCAGTGTCAGAGTGAGCAGTGTGATATGTCAGTGTCAGAGAGAGAAGTGTGATATGTCAGTGTCAGAGTGAGCAGTATGATTTGTCAGTGTCAGAGAGAGCAGTGTGACATGTCAGTGTCAGAGTGAGCAGTGTGATTTGTCAGTGTCAGAGAGAGCAGTGTGATATGTCAGTGTCAGAGAGAGCAGTGTGATATGTCAGTGTCAGAGTGAGCAGTGTGATATGTCAGTGTCAGAGAGAGAAGTGTGATATGTCAGTGTCAGAGTGAGCAGTGTGATATGTCAGTGTCAGAGAGAGAAGTGTGATATGTCAGTGTCAGAGAGAGCAGTGTGATATGTCAGTGTCAGAGTGAGCATTGTGATATGTCAGTGTCAGAGTGAGCAGTGTGATATTTCAGTGTCAGAGTGAGCAGTGTGATATGTCAGTGTCAGAGTGAGCAGTGTGATATTTCAGTGTCAGAGTGAGCAGTGTGATATGTCAGTGTCAGAGTGAGCAGTGTGATATGTCAGTGTCAGAGAGAGAAGTGTGATATGTCAGTGTCAGAGTGAGCAGTGTGATATGTCAGTGTCAGAGAGAGAAGTGTGATATGTCAGTGTCAGAGTGAGCAGTATGATTTGTCAGTGTCAGAGAGAGCAGTGTGACATGTCAGTGTCAGAGTGAGCAGTGTGATTTGTCAGTGTCAGAGAGAGCAGTGTGATATGTCAGTGTCAGAGAGAGCAGTGTGATATGTCAGTGTCAGAGAGAGAAGTGTGATATGTCAGTGTCAGAGTGAGCAGTGTGATATGTCAGTGTCAGAGAGAGAAGTGTGATATGTCAGTGTCAGAGAGAGCAGTGTGATATGTCAGTGTCAGAGTGAGCAGTGTGATATGTCAGTGTCAGAGTGAGCAGTGTGATATTTCAGTGTCAGAGTGAGCAGTGTGATATGTCAGTGTCAGAGTGAGCAGTGTGATATTTCAGTGTCAGAGTGAGCAGTGTGATATGTCAGTGTCAGAGTGAGCAGTGTGATATGTCAGTGTAAGAGAGAGCAGTGTGATATGTCAGTGTTAGAGTGAGCAGTGTGATATGTCAGTTTCAGAGTGAGCAGTGTGATATGTCAGTGTCAGAGAGAGCACTGTGATATGTCAGTGTCAGAGAGAGCAGTGTGATATGTCAGTGTCAGAGTGAGCAGTGTGATATGTCAGTGTCAGAGTGAGCAGTGTGATATGTCATTGTCAGAGAGAGCAGTGTGATATGTCAGTGTCAGAGTGAGCAGTGTGATATGTCATTGTCAGAGTGAGCAGTGTGATATGTCAGTGTCAGAGAGAGAAGTGTGATATGTCAGTGTCAGAGTGAGCAGTGTGATATGTCAGTGTCAGAGAGAGCAGTGTGATATGTCAGTGTCAGAGAGAGAAGTGTGATATGTCAGTGTCAGAGTGAGCAGTGTGATATGTCAGTGTCAGAGAGAGAAGTGTGATATGTCAGTGTCAGAGAGAGCAGTGTGATATGTCAGTGTCAGAGTGAGCAGTGTGATATGTCAGTGTCAGAGAGAGCAGTGTGATATGTCAGTGTCAGAGTGAGCAGTGTGATATGTCAGTGTCAGAGTGAGCAGTGTGATATGTCATTGTCAGAGAGAGCAGTGTGATATGTCAGTGTCAGAGTGAGCAGTGTGATATGTCATTGTCAGAGTGAGCAGTGTGATATGTCAGTGTTAGAGAGAGCAGTGTGATATGTCAGTGTCAGAGTGAGCAGTGTGATATGTCATTGTCAGAGAGAGCACTGTGATATGTCAGTGTCAGGGAGAGCAGTGTGATATGTCATTGTCAGAGTGAGCAGTGTGATATGTCATTGTCAGAGTGAACAGTGTGATATGTCAGTGTTAGAGAGAGCAGTGTGATATGTCAGTGTCAGAGTGAGCAGTGTGATTTGTCAGTGTCAGAGAGAGCAGTGTGATATGTCAGTGTCAGAGTGAGCATTGTGATATGTCAGTGTCAGAGTGAGCAGTGTGATTTGTCAGTGTCAGAGTGAGCAGTGTGATATGTCAGTGTCAGAGAGAGAAGTGTGACATGTCAGTGTCAGAGTGAGCAGTGTGATATGTCAGTGTCAGAGTGAGCAGTGTGATATGTCAGTGTCAGAGAGAGAAGTGTGATATGTCAGTGTCAGAGTGAGCAGTGTGATATGTCAGTGTCAGAGAGAGAAGTGTGATATGTCAGTGTCAGAGTGAGCAGTGTGATTTGTCAGTGTCAGAGAGAGCAGTGTGAGATGTCAGTGTCAGAGTGAGCAGTGTGATTTGTCAGTGTCAGAGAGAGCAGTGTGATATGTCAGTGTCAGAGAGAGCAGTGTGATATGTCAGTGTCAGAGTGAGCAGTGTGATATGTCAGTGTCAGAGAGAGAAGTGTGATATGTCAGTGTCAGAGTGAGCAGTGTGATATGTCAGTGTCAGAGAGAGAAGTGTGATATGTCAGTGTCAGAGAGAGCAGTGTGATATGTCAGTGTCAGAGTGAGCAGTGTGATATGTCAGTGTCAGAGTGAGCAGTGTGATATTTCAGTGTCAGAGTGAGCAGTGTGATATGTCAGTGTCAGAGTGAGCAGTGTGATATTTCAGTGTCAGAGTGAGCAGTGTGATATGTCAGTGTCAGAGTGAGCAGTGTGATATGTCAGTGTCAGAGAGAGAAGTGTGATATGTCAGTGTCAGAGTGAGCAGTGTGATATGTCAGTGTCAGAGAGAGAAGTGTGATATGTCAGTGTCAGAGTGAGCAGTATGATTTGTCAGTGTCAGAGAGAGCAGTGTGACATGTCAGTGTCAGAGTGAGCAGTGTGATTTGTCAGTGTCAGAGAGAGCAGTGTGATATGTCAGTGTCAGAGAGAGCAGTGTGATATGTCAGTGTCAGAGTGAGCAGTGTGATATGTCAGTGTCAGAGAGAGAAGTGTGATATGTCAGTGTCAGAGTGAGCAGTGTGATATGTCAGTGTCAGAGAGAGAAGTGTGATATGTCAGTGTCAGAGAGAGCAGTGTAATATGTCAGTGTCAGAGTGAGCAGTGTGATATGTCAGTGTCAGAGTGAGCAGTGTGATATTTCAGTGTCAGAGTGAGCAGTGTGATATGTCAGTGTCAGAGTGAGCAGTGTGATATTTCAGTGTCAGAGTGAGCAGTGTGATATGTCAGTGTCAGAGTGAGCAGTGTGATATGTCAGTGTTAGAGTGAGCAGTGTGATATGTCAGTTTCAGAGTGAGCAGTGTGATATGTCAGTGTCAGAGAGAGCACTGTGATATGTCAGTGTCAGAGAGAGCAGTGTGATATGTCAGTGTCAGAGTGAGCAGTGTGATATGTCAGTGTCAGAGTGAGCAGTGTGATATGTCATTGTCAGAGAGAGCAGTGTGATATGTCAGTGTCAGAGTGAGCAGTGTGATATGTCATTGTCAGAGTGAGCAGTGTGATATGTCAGTGTCAGAGAGAGCAGTGTGATATGTCAGTGTTAGAGAGAGCAGTGTGATATGTCAGTGTCAGAGTGAGCAGTGTGATTTGTCAGTGTCAGAGAGAGCAGTGTGATATGTCAGTGTCAGAGTGAGCATTGTGATATGTCAGTGTCAGAGTGAGCAGTGTGATATGTCATTGTCAGAGAGAGCAGTGTGATATGTCAGTGTCGGAGTGAGCATTGTGATATGTCAGTGTCAGAGTGAGCAGTGTGATATGTCAGTGTCAGAGAGAGCAGTGTGATATGTCAGTGTCAGAGTGAGCAGTGTGATATGTCAGTGTCAGAGAGAACAATGTGATATGTCAGTGTCAGAATGAGCAGTGTGATATGTCAGTGTCAGAGTGAGCAGTGTGATATGTCAGTGTCAGAATGAGCAGTGTCATATGTCAGTGTCAGAGAGAGCAGTGTGATATGTCAGTGTCAGAGAGAGCAGTGTGATATGTCAGTGTCAGAGAGAGCAGTGTGATTTGTCAGTGTCATAGTGAGCAGTGTGATTTGTCACTGATAGAGTGAGCATTGTGATATGTCAGTGTCAGAGTGAGCAGTGTGATATGTCAGTGTCAGAGTGAGCAGTGTGATATGTCAGTGTTTTGATGAGCATTGTGATATGTCAGTGTCAGAGTGAGCAGTGTGATATGTCAGTGTCAGAGAGAGCAGTGTGATTTGTCAGTGTCAGAGTGAGCAGTGTGATTTGTCACTGATAGAGTGAGCATT
Organism: Heterodontus francisci; assembly: GCF_036365525.1. NCBI lineage: Eukaryota > Metazoa > Chordata > Chondrichthyes > Heterodontiformes > Heterodontidae > Heterodontus > Heterodontus francisci. The sequence continues at coordinate 24,966,075 of NC_090413.1, read as the reverse complement.
GTGATATGTCAGTGTCAGAGTGAGCAGTGTGATATGTCAGGGTCAGAGTGAGCAGTGTGATATGTCAGTGTCAGAGAGAGCACTGTGATTTGTCAGTGTCAGAGTGAGCAGTGTGATTTGTCACTGATAGAGTGAGCATTGTGATATGTCAGTGTTAGAGTGAGCAGTGTGATTAGTCAGTGTCAGAGTGAACAGTGTGATATGTCAGTGTTTTGATGAGCAGTGTAATATGTCACTGTTACGCACACCTAGAATTGCAAAATCTAGATTGCTGCCAATTAGGAGTGAGCAAGCTGTCAGCACTGGTGTTGCCAACAGTGTATGTTCAGACGATGGCCAGCTTTTGAGTTGGGACTTAGAATGAGTTTAGAAGGAGGCCATTCTGCCCATGGTACTTGTCTTAGCCCTGGTATCGCCTTGATCATACTTGAGCAGAAACTGAGGCCTCCACTAGGTCAGTTTTCATTCCTTCTGCCTTTTCTTTTGCCTCTCAGCAACTAACATGCCCTCAAACGATGTTGATTTAAACAATGCCACAATCACCAAGGAAACAGATGTATTTTATTTCACAATATGCAAAATTAGCTGTCAGTTGTTACACAACTTAATGATAGCGTATATTATTAACGTCTGCATTCTTCAAAGTAAGATTTAGCTCCAGAACCGATAATTTCTCAGCTGCTTGACAGATTGTTGGGAGAAGTCCAACCTGTTTGGAGAGATTATAAACAGCATTGAGGGAATTCTGCACTCTCCGAGGTGCTGTCATTCGCAAGAGGTGCTAAACCGATACTCTGTCTGCCCGCTCAAGTGAAATAGGTCCTATATAGAGGATATTTCGGCACTGGAGAAGTTGCAAAAAGGATGGTACCAGAACAGAGAGGGTACGACTATGAGGAAAAACTGAACAGGCTGGGGCTGTTTTCTGTCGAAAAGAGAGGACTTTAAAATTATGATGGTGTTCGACAGGGTAAACATAGAGAAGGTGTTAGAGAGACCAAAACAAGGTGTCATAAATAAGACAGTCACTAATAAATCCAGTAAGGAATTCAGGAGAAACTTCTTTACTCAGAGGGTAGTGAGAATGGAAGTTGCTACCACAGCGACTCGTTGAGGGAAATAGCACAAATGCATTTAAGGGGAAACTAGGTAAACACATGAGAGAGAAAGGAATAGAAGGATATATTGATAGGTTGAGATGAAGTAAGGTGGGAGGAGGTTCAAGTGGAGCATAAACACCAGCATGGACAAGTTGGATGAATGGCTTGTTTCACTGCTGTAAACTCTAAGGAATTCTATAAATTTGAAGAAGTGCAGGGCAGGTCTCCCCATCGTCCTGACTAATATTTATCCAAACAGCATTACAAGAACAGATTATTCATTCATCATATCATTGCTGATTGTGTGAGCTTGCTGTACGCAAATTGGCTGCCACATTTCCTAAATTGCAGCAGTATTACAAAAGTACTTTCTTGGCTGCAAACGCTTTGGGACATTTTACGGCTGTGAAAGGTGCTATTTAAATGTAAGTCTTTCTTTCTTTTCTTCTATTCCTCGAGATCTTCTTTCACTCCAAAGCAATTGGAACGTTGCTTCACAATGTAGAAAGTGAAATCGCCAAATCCGCTCCTACTTTGGTACAAAGTGTCATCTCACTGAGAAGCCACAAGATGGCAAGTGTAGGAAACGGGAGCTGTGTCAATTGTTGTGACCAACACAAAAGGATCAATGATCACTGCCCAGCATGATTCACAAATTATCACAAGAAACGCGTCATTCTTCAAAGCACTGAAAACACCATTCATAAGCATTCAATCTGTTTCTGACATCAACATCTCAGATGAAGAACGTGAGTCAAATGTGACAACGATTGATGTCAGACGATATCCTACTCGTGAGAGAAAACGCCAACCATACTAAGTGATTATGTTCCCAATTGAACAATGCGACCATACGAATTAGGAGCAGAAGTAGGCCATTTGGCCCCTCGACCCTGCTCAGTCATGCAATAAGATCATGGCTGATCTGTTTGTGTCTCGAATTCCACACTCCCATCTACCCCCAATAACTTTCGGTTCCCTTGTCTAACAAGAATCTATCTACCTCTGCCTTAACAATATTCACAGATCCCGCCTCCACCACCCTCTGAGGCAGAGCGTTCCAAAGTCGCACAACCCTCAGAGAAAAGAATTCTCCTCATTTCTGCCCTAAAAGGGCAACTCCTAATTTTAAAACAGTGCCCCCTAGTTCTGGACTCCCCCACAAGAGGAAACATCCTTTCCACATCCACTTTGTCAAGACCGTTCAGGATCTTATAAACTTCAATCAAGTCTCCCCTCACTCTTCTGAACTCCAGTGAAAACAAGCCCAGTCTGTCCAACGTTTCCTCACAAGACAACCTGCTCATTCCAGGTATCAATCGAGTAAACCTCCTCTGAACGTCCTCCAACACATGTCCATCCTTCCTTAAATAAGGAGACCAAAACTGCACACAGGATTCGGAATGTGGTCTCACCAATGCCCTGTCTATCTGAAGCATAACATCCTTACTTTTATTTTCAATTCCTCTCGTAATAAACGATAGCATTCCATTAGCCTTCATTATTACTTGCTGTACCTGCATACTAACCTTTTGTGACTCATGCACTAGAACACTTGGATCCCTCTGCATCTCGGAGTTATGCAGTCGTTTAAGTAACACTCTGCTTTTTTATTCTTCCTGCCAAAGTAAACAGCTTCACATTTTCCCACATTATACTCCATCTGCCAGATTTTTGCCCACGCATTCAAACTATCTATATTGGTCTGCAACCTCCTTATGTCCTCTTCACAACATACTTTTCTACCTATCATTGTGCCATCTGCAAATTTAGCTACCATGCCATCGTTCCCCTCATCTAAGTCATTGACATAAATTGTAAAAAGTTGAGGCCCCAGCACACACCCCTGTGGGACTCCACTCATCACATCCTGCCAATCATTTATTTATTTTATGTCTATTTATGTTTAAGTTTATTGTTTACATTTTTTGGAAAGAGACCACTGAAACATACTATGTCTCTCATTTACTAAGAAGGGGAGAGATGTAGTGTTGTAGTGTTTTGAAATTGCAATTGCATTGTGCTTTGTGCAAACTTGGGGCATCTGTAGAACACACATGCTAGCAAAGGGAAAGTGAAAATAAAACAGAATAAAGAAGAAGCCTTTATGTTCAGCAGCCTGCAGTCTTTGTCTCTCTACCTTTGTCACATATCCTACACTAAACTCAGCTAAACCTCACACCAGTTCCAAAAGACATCACAGGAGCCTTTCACACTGGTGCAGTAGGGGATGCTCATTTGATGTTGGGACAGAGGGGAGGAAGCTTTACTCCATAACTTGGCAGTGTTTGATGCTGATGTTAGGTGGTTTCAGTCCTGAGTGGTAACATCTTGCAAGCTGGTCGGCCCATATTTAATAAATATGGGTGAGCACGTGTGAACTCCACTATGTTTGAAGAGATGGCACTGGATAATGAGGAGCAGTCAATCAGATTAAATACTGTGATAGATAGTCTCCATTTAACATCACACAGACATCCATGTAAACATCCGACTGAATAATGAAACTATTTGGAACGTGTATGCTTTTGGAGCGCGAGATTTACTTTCAATTATTGATTTTTTTTTAGCTATAAGTCAAGGTTCCAATTAGATGAATTGTCATCTAATTGTCAGGCAGATAATTGTTATCAGACTTCAAGCTGATTTAAATCGAATCCTCTAAGAGGACTCCTCAAAGCTCCATTTCCTAATAGATCTTTTGCATAAATCTCAATGAAAACAGAGTGTGGAATGAGACCTGCTGCATATCATAGAGCGGTGGCTTCAGATGTATTTTTCTAAACTAACAGCAAAGCTCTGTCATCCAGTGAATTCCTTTGTAGTCCCTGTTGTCACGTAGAATATGCAGTAGCCAATTTGCGCACGGGAAGCTCCCCCAAACAGCAATGAGATAATGGCCAGATGTTGGTTGAGGGATGAACATTGGCCAGGACACTGAAGAACTTCCGCTGTTCTCCTTCAGAGCAGCATTACGGGATCTTTTACATCCACCCGAGAGAGCGGGCAGGGCCTTGGTTTAATGTCTGATCCGAAAGGCAGCACCCCCTCAGCACTGCACTGGGAGCATCAGCGCGGATTATGTGCGCAGATCTCTGGAGTGAGACTTGAACACCAACCTTCTGACTCACAGTTAAGAATGCTACCCATTGTGTCACAGCTTACACCTAAAGCTTTCCGTCAATGAAACATTCTGATCATCCCCTTCATATAAACGATTATCCTGAAATTGTGCATGCACTCAGAGCTGACAAGGTTGTTTTTATTTCAATTTGATTCTGTGTTGATTTGCAATCACTCAAATTCTTCTTTTTGCAAACCCTAAAAATAAACTGAAGCTGATTTTGCATTTGAAACGTAACACCTGTTAAGAGCATACCTTCCCTGTAAGGTTTAAAAACTGAACCACCCATATCAGATAGGCAGGAACCCTGAGTCAAAAAAAATGTAAATTAGTCTGTCAGTCTGAGGAGTTGTATAAACAGATCTGAAGGATAGGAGAGCTTTGTTAAACATGTTGAAATTTAATTGCATAACTGATTTTCATAAATACCTCATAAATACTTTGCAAACTCCCAAAAAAGAGTTGTCAACAGTTATGCAATACCCAGTATTTGAAATCACCTCCATGGTATGTTGCCATGTTGTTGCTGGTTACCTTAATGGGGAGTCTTAAGATAGACTGTAATTCTCCATTTACCCTAATACTGTTAGCTGTGATACTGACTGGTACAGACTGGCACTGTTTGCTGTAATGGCTTCATTAGTCCAGTCATTATGCTCCTCAGTTATTGCTCTAATACATGGGCATGTTGTGACATAATTTATGACCTCGGTACAGAGATTTGGAATGGCAAATTGCAGCTTAATTAAGGTCTCCTGCTTACACTCCAAGATGTTTCATTACTGTCACTCACCCCCTTCGCCTGGGGAAATAGATCCACAGCGCGTCAATTACACAGACTGTTGTTACATGTCTCTCTCTGTGGTGGCCAAGTGGTAACTACAAAAAAAAAATTAACCGCCACACAAATGTGGAGCCTATTAGAAAAGGCATTCAAGTTGCAGGTTACGTTCACACTGCGAGGTGCCTTTAAATTCACAGTCCTTGTTGGAGGGGCATCCTGTTTATAATGCTCGCTCTGATCTAAACAAGGCAGTAAATGAATCAGTTAATGGTTTCCCCTTTCTAAACAACAGTTGGTCCTGAATAAAACAGCAACAGCACCATCTAGCTGATGCAGGAGAATCGTGTTGTTCCCGTTTGGAATAGAATGAGGATCACGAGTTAATCAGTGCTGACTGGCTTAATCAAATACTCATTCCACGTGAAAAACAGAAACCAGTATTGTTGCCGATGATATTGATGGGGCGGGGGGGGGGGGGGGATTGATGGGAAGTGGTAGAGTGGCTACTAAACCCGACAATCACAGTCAATGGTTTGCAGTGACCAAATAAGCCCAATTGGCTGCTACGTTTCCTGCATTACAACAGTAACTACATTTCAAAAGTATTTCACTGGCTTTAAAGTGCCTGGAGATGTCCTGAGTTCACTTTATCAATGCAAGCTCTTCTCTATCAATTCCAGCAGGCAGCAGGATTTTCAATGAGCTGAAGACTCCAGAGAGTGCAAGGAAGGGAGGCCAGCCAGAAAAGCATTGGAATTGTCAAGTCTGGAAGTGACAAAGGCATGGATGAGACCTATTTTCTCGCTGATGGATTGTTTGCAGTAACCTACTAGACATACGATTGATGAAGTTGCTTAAACAGTAGAAGCCCGTATTCTGATCACTAATTTCACACTGACAAACGGAGTATCCTGTTGGGGTGATCGCATTAGCAGAGGGCGAGGTGCCAAGTGTAGGAAGTAATTCCTAGTGAAGAACCTCCTCATAACTATCTCAGTGCCGCACCAGCAAAGCACCTCAAGAGTCACAGAGTCATTACATTTCAGCTCATCGACAGGGGTAGGCACCAACATATTGCACCACAGACATTTGACAAAATTATTAACTCAGCCACGGACATGGGGGCAATTAATTTGTATATAAAGTGTATAACCAACCTAATGCCATCAAAACATAGTCCAATTTAAAATGCATTTCTCCCTATTTAGTGAGATACCTGGCATTGTTTTTGCTTGCACAAGTAGTCGATGTTTACCCGCACCCTTGACATAGCGATGCAGAGAATCTGGATAGATGGCCATCTGTCAGGTGTGATCTTGTTCTCTTTCTCTCCCCTGACACTCTCTCTCTCCCTCCATCTCTCTCTCTGTCCATCTCTCCCCCCTTTCTCTGTGTCCATCCCTCTCCCCCTCTCACTCCCTCTGTCACTCCCCTCCTCCTCCCCTCCCTATCTCTCTCCCCCTTTCATTCCCTCTGTCTCTCCCCTCCTCCTCCCCTCCCTACCTCTCTCTCTCTCTCCCCCTCCCCACCTCTCTCCCCCCTCCCCACCTTTCTCCCACCCTCCCCACCTCTCTCTCTCTCTCCCCTCCTTTTCTCGCTCCCCCTCTCCCCTCCTTTTCTCGCTCCCCTTCTCCCTTTCTGACAGCTGCAGAGAGCAGCAACTCTCCCCAGAGTTGCTTTGTGATTGGTCGATTTTTTTTAAAACGCACAACCGTTAGTTTCACAGTTGACAGGAGCAGGAACAGTGGCTTCCGAACTCCAGACAAGTTCGGGGCTTTCGGCAGGGCTTTTTAAAAAAAAAAAAATTGGAACCTGCCGGAAAACCCCGAGTTTGTCCCGTGTTCAGAAGCCACTGTTCCTGCTCCTGTCAGCTGTGAAACTGACGCTGTGAATTTTTTTGAAAGTCAGACTTGTCTGGAAAAAAGAAGCCGATGGAAAATTTCTCATTTCTGAAATTACCAGTCATGGACCTCAAAATGTCTTACCACGGACAATGGTATCTGTGTATGGACACATTGCCAACCCCTGCCCGTCTATGACCCCCACACAGCATGAATAAAAGGTTTGTTAGACACCAGCTCAGTGCAGCATTCTGACTATTCCGAGAGTTCACGTGCCTGCCCTTCCTGCTAAAAGAAAGACTTGCATTTATATAGTGCCTTTCACAAATCTCATGATGTCCCAAAGCACTTTACAGACAATTTTTGAAGTCCAGTTGCTGCTGTAATATAGGATATGTGACAACTAATTTGCCGCCTTGCCAACAGCAAGATCCCACAAACAGCAATGAAATAAATGACCAGATACTCTATTTTAGTGATGTTGGTCAGGACACTGGAGAGAACCTCCCTGCTCTCTTCAAATAGTCCACCTGAGAGGACAGACAGGGCCTTGGTTTAACGTCTGACCTGAAAGCTGGCACCTCGGACAGTGCAGCACTTCCTCAGTACTGCACGGGGAGTGTCAGCTTAGATTATGCCTCAATTCCCTGGAGTAAGACCACCTTCTGACTCAGAGACATGAGAGTACCACCCACTGAGCTACAGCTGACACTGTAGGGCAGGCACGGCCCATACAGACCAAAGGGCATTGCTACAAAAACCTAAAATTTCCTATTCGTGGTGATGCCCACCATGTGCACATATCTGAAAATTGTGTGGACAGTGTGGCTCTGCAATAGGGACTGGAGCCCTTGAGATATCCTGCCGAGCGTGTGCTCACAAAATTTACCCTGCTCACTTTCTTCCTTTAAGACCCTCCTTAAAACTTACCTCTTTGATCTCTGAAAGTGGTGGGACATGTTGAGAGAGTAGTTAGCATAGCATATGGAATCATGGGCTTCATAAATAGAGGTATTGAGTGCAAAAGCAGGGAAGTGATGCTGAACCTTTATAAGCTTTGGTTAGGCCACAACTAGAGTATTGCGTCCAGTTATGGTCACCGCACTTTAGGACAGATGCGAGGGTCCTTGAGAGGATGCAGAGGAGATTTACCAGAATGGTTCCAGGGATGAGGGATTTTAGCAACAAGGCTAGGTTGGAGAAGCTGGGGTTGTTCTCCTTGGAGAAAAGTAGTTTAGGGGAGGTTTGATAAAGCTGTAGAAGATTATGTCAGGTTTGGGTATGGTAGATAAAGAAAACCCATTAGCTGATGGTACAAGGGCTAGGGGACACAGATTGAAGGTTTTGGGCAAGAGATTCAGGGGGGACATGAGGAAGAACTTTTTTTTTTTTCACACAGCGAGTGGTAATGACCTGGAACTCTCTGCCCATGAGGCTGGTGGAAGCGGAGACGATGAATGATTTCAAATGGAACATGGAGGGGCACTTGAGGGAAATAAAGTTACAGGGCTATGGGGATACAGTGAGGCAATGGGACTGATTGGATTGCTCTGCAAAGAGCCAGCATGGACTCGATGGCCCAAATGGCCTCCTTCTGTGCCATTATGACCCTTTAACCAAGCTTTTGGTCATCTAACCGAATACCTGCTCCTGTGAAGCACCGTGGGACATTTTACTTTACTAGGGGTTGGCATCCCTCCACCTATGAAAGATGATGGATACACAGCAAACAATCCATTTAGGCGGAGTGTCTTCTCTTGGTGCACCTTTGCTGATGGCTGTGAAGGCCAATCCTTGAGAGGCAGGTTCTGCCACAAGTGACGCTGTGAGTTGTTGTTTTTGATGTTGGCGCCTGTTGCCAAGCAACTGGTCATCGTGGTAGCGCACACCAGTCCACAGGATGTGTCACCATTTCCCTCTTTCGCCAGTTAGTGACTCCCAAGTGCAATTGTTGACATTTAGGGCCCTTCATGTCACGCTTGCAAGCATCCTTGAAGTGGAGCTTTAGGCATCCACTGGTTGTTTGGCCCCGGCTACATACAAACAGGTCATTCAGCTCCTCAAGCCTGTTCTGCCATTCAATAAGATCATAGCTGATATGTTTGTGCTTCGAATTCCATACTCCCATCTACCCCCGATAACCCTTGATTCCCTTGCCTGACAAGAATCTATGCATCTCCACCTTAAAAATACTCATTGACGCTGCCTCCACCACCTTCTGAGGCAGAGAGTTTCAAAGTCACACAAACCTCAGAGACCTCACCATACAAAAGGTCCTTGGGTACGTGACCATCTTCCATCCTGCGGACATGTCTGATCCACCGAAGCCGCCTCTGTTTGATTAGTGCCAACACACTTGGGAACTCTGCCTTTGAGACGACTTCCACATTTGTGATTTTGTCCTGCCAGAATATACCCATAATGCCCCTCAGACAGTGAAGATGGAAATTATTGAGCTTCTTTTCCTGGTAGCTGTAAGTGGCCCATGTTTCACAGCCATACAGCAAGGTGCTGAGAACACAGGCCTTATAAACCATCAGCTTGGTCCTAAAGGTCAGCTTGGTGTTATCCCAAGTGCATTTTGCAAGTCGGCCAAAGGTGGTAGCTGTTTTCCCTACGAGTGTATCAAGCTCTGCATCAAGGGACAGATTGTCTTTCACCGTGGACCCAAGGTAGCAGAATTTACTAACCACTTCCAGTGGTATGTGTTATTTCGTGTGACCAGGGGTGGAGATGCAACACCTTGTCCCATAACCATGGTTTTCTTGATGCATCAAGAAAATATAGTCAAGGAGAACAAGTTACAGGCATGGGAGAGGCAGTCCGTGGGTCTTTGTAGCTGAGTTTCTGTGTCAGTGACTAGCGCAGCATCATCAACGTAGGAGTTCTCTGATCAGGATGTGATGTGTTTTTGTCTTCACTTTCAGCCTCGGTCAGCTCTGCTGATGGTGTCGAATGCTTTACTGAGATCTACAAAAGTAAGGGAAAGGGGAATACTCTGTTCCCTACACTTCTCTTGCAGCTGGCATATGGAGAATATCAGGAGATCTGCCAGCGCGGAAACTGTGCTTTTCTTCTGGGTACACTCGGTCTGCAAGTAAGCGGATTCTTTTAAGTATGACCCTAGCAAAACGCCTTCACTGTGATGCTAAGGACTGAGATGCCCCTGCAGTTGTTGCAGTCTCCTCTGAACAGAGCCTACTTTCCAGCAGAGAAGGAGAAGGTCATAAAGTCGTGGCAATAGATGGGACTTTCTGTGCTTGAGCAGTTCAGCTGGGATTCCATCCTTGCCTGGTGCCCTTCTGTTCACTAGATGGTCTATGGCCTTCTCGAGCTCCATTGATGAGGGTTCTGCATCTAACTCATCCACAACAGGAAGTTGCAGGAGAGCATCAAGCGCAGACTGGGAGATGTCCGACTCACAGGGGTACAGCTCACATTAGTGTTCAGCCCAATGGGACATCTATTTACTTCTGTCGGTGAGTGCGTCACCATCTGCCACCTTCAGAGGAGCAACTTTGGTGATGGCAGGGTCAAGTGCCCTCCTGATCCCTTCGTACATAGCTCGTAGATTTCCTTTGTCGCATGCGGTTTGAATATCTTGTGTTTTTTTGTGCAGTATCTCCCTCTCCTTTGCACAGCTGTCTTGGCTACTTTCAGGTCATGCAGTGTCTTAGCTGTTGGTTTTATGTTGTGCATCATGTAAGCTTTTTTTTTTTGCTTCAATGACAGATATCATCTCAGCTGACCAGGTCTCAAACCAGTCCTTGTTGCGGGTTCCGCCTTTGCCAAATGAAGATTCTGCTGCTTCATAGATGACTGAGCTTAGTGATTTCCAAGCTTCATTGATGCCAGCATCGGTACTTCCCATGAAGGCTTTGGTGGGTAGCAAGCGTTCTAGCGACAGTGCGAAGTACTGGTATTTGGTATCATTGCTTATGCATGGGATGTTGATGCGTGACGGGCCGTCGTGTTTGGAGCTGTGGAACTTTCAGGAGTGCGCCTTCACTCCGCTGCTGCTAAGAGAGTGGCTGGTATCGCAATCTGCACTATGGTAAGTGCGGGTGTGAAGAGCACTGGGCAGATCGTGCCTCTTTGTGATGACTAGGTCTAGTTATTGCCAATGACCAGACCTTGGGTGCCGCCCATGATACCTTGTTATTACATTGCAAGTGCTATATAAAGACATGTTGTTATTGTTGATTAAATGGATTCCTGTCCTTAAAAAGAATGTTTACGCTTCATCTTTCAAATACGTCTTAGGTCTGAATGAAAGTGAGGCAGAAGTGATTGGGTGTGCTTCAGGAGAGAGAAGGGGTTGAGAGATAAGATGGTGGGAAGGTGGCCACTTATGTCTAATGCATCAGAAAGAGATGGCTCGTTGACCTTTAATAACCTTGCCTTATTCCTAAAGTTCTTGTCCTGACTTTAAAGTCAAGCCACTTTTTTTTTAAATGTAGATTTTACTGGTGCAATGTTCAAAAAGGCCCAAGAAATTGGGTATGCCAGTAATGAGTTGTATTACTCAATGTGCCCATTTGGTGGCAGTGACAAGCAAGATATATCAGCCTGTGTTATTCATCACAGTTACACAGTCTGAGGGCAGGTCTTTAACAGCAATAGGGTAGGCCAACTATTCCACTAGTGAGACCAAATGGATAAGCCACATGCGATAGAGTAGATGTATTAAATATTTCTCATTGCTGATAGATTGTTCTCAGGCAAATGTGCTAAGGGTTACAGAACCAAGGTGGGTAAATGGAGTTATGATACAGATCAATCATGATCTAACTGAATGGCAGAATAGGCTCTTGGGGCTGAATAGCCTCCTCCTGTCCCTGTGTTTCTCTGGTTTCTAAACCATGTTATGAGTGCACCTCAGACATATTTCTGTTTTTTTTTTAAACTCCAATTATCTTACCATGCTGCTTCCAGTGTTGTGGTTTTGACAATATCATTTAGGTCAAATAAAGAGGGAATGACTCCAGACTGAGTCAGCAGCACCACGGCAACATTTCCATTGTCACCATTGATCCTGGGTGATGCCGACCGGTGGTGCAGTTTTCCAGATATCAGTCTCTTTGGGATTCTCCAGTGAACGGAAGAGGGTCGGTGGGCTCAAACCTTCCAGCAGTTGCGTCATCAAGCAGTTCTGTGATGTAAGCCCAGCCTTGTTGCCGAGCGAAATCTTTTCATTAGGTAAACATGGGCGAGGAGGTCCTTTTGGTCCATCTTAGCTCTTTGATATAGAAAGTCCCGCACCCCTCAGCACCCAGGTACTTAAATAATTCCATAGTGTTTACCCATTACCCTATTTCTTGTGTTCATGGCTCTGTGCGAAAAAGAAAATCCTACAATTAGCTCCAAATTCCTCTTTTGCCAGCTTAAATCAGACTCTCTGCAGAGAACTACATTGAGTCTACGGCACAGAAGCAGGCCATTTGACCAAACAAGTCCACATGAGCCTCCTCCCACCCTACTTTGGTCTCATCCCATCAGCATATCCTTCTCTTCCTTTCTCCCTCATGTGTTTATCTAGCTTCCCCTTAAATGTATCTATGTTATTCGCCTCAACCACTCCCTGTAGTAGTGAGTTCCACACTCTCTGGTTAAAGCAGATCCTCCTGAATTTCTTATTGCATTTATTGGTAACTATTTTATATTTATGGCCCCTAGTTTTTGACTCCAAGTCAAAACGTCATCTTTACATCTACCCTTCAGAATTTTGAAGACCTCTGTTCGGGCACTCCTTAGCCTTCTCTTTTCAAGAGAAAAGAGCTCCAGCCTGTTTACCCTTCTCTGTCTATCGCAGTTTATTTTGCAATCACATTCTGGATTTGCTGTTACAACACTCCCTGAAGTCACCTCGTTGTTAATAAGTGTTACTCTCCAACTCTTTGCCAAAGGCCACAACTCCAACTAATTGGGGCTCACTCTGAAGAATGTTCCAATGCAGTAAGCCCACGGATTTATAGATCGCACAACTCTGTGTCTCTGACTCTCGATGAACTCTTGGTTCTGATCATACCACTGTGGACAGCAATCAAATAAAGGACCATCGGAAGTGATAAAAAAATCAATTAGACCAAACTTAAATAGTTCTATCTGCTGGGGCCCTTTCAGTAGTTGTTTAACCTAGTCTCCTGTTAGCACCCCCTTGCCTTTTGCTGAACAAAAAAAAGACTTGCATTTATATGGCACCTTTCACAACCTCAAGATGTCCCAATGTGATTTGTCGCCAATGAAGTACTTTTGAAGTGCAGCTGTAACGTAGGGACATGAAAAGCAAGGTATAAAAGCCAATTGCACTAAAGTCTAGCTCCTTAAATATTGCACAGCCAAATGAGCTATTAATGGAAGCCAAGAGATGCCACAGGTGAGGAGAAGCATCCCACAAATGGACCCTAGACTCTATTATAAAGCCCTCTAATTTCTAACATATAGTTATCTCTTGTCCCATCTGTTGTTACTGCCAGTCTTCCAGCATCAACAGCCATGAATAATCAATTGTTTGTCCACGGTGATTGTTCCTAGCTCCCTAAATAATTATTCATGAGTTCAAGCAAAGATCAATCAAACGACAAAGACTTATCTAGTGTCCCCTTAAATGTATCCAGGTTATTCACCTCAACTACTGCAGCCACGAGTTCCACATTCTGTTCAAACTAAGGACCGCAAGAGTGGCAGGTATCTTTCATTCCAGTTGGTGATTCCAAGGAACTGGCGCGAGGTGTCATTTTCTGACGCAGCGCCCCATCAAAGAGTCTTTCCCATCTGGAACACATGCTGGAACTTTGGGTGCGAACTGTGCACGATTCTTTGATTACTTAAATAAATGAATAGAAAATCATCTGAATGTCCAGCTTACTTTTCTAAGTGAGAAAAGCTCACCTGATTCATGAAGTTGGAAAGAATTATCCCCAAAGGGTTGAAACAATATCAGCAGGTAAAGGGACTATCTCATGTAGTAAGAAGCCATAAAGACCAGAACTTCCTAGGTTCCACTTCCAACCTGCTCACACTTCACCGATTTCAACCAAGGCAACAACCACCAAAGGTTGAGCTCAGTGTCGTTGCTTTAATGAGAGGGAAAATCCGTCACTGTTTCTGCTGCCAATCATGTTTAGAGCTTTTTAAATACCCTAATGCTCTTTAGGGAGCAATAATATATTTTTACATGATATTGGCTGGAGAAGTCACAGAGGAATCTTTCTTGATACCATGTAGGTTAAGATGTACAAGGGTGATTAATTCATGGTGGATTGTGAATGTGGTGATGCTCCTTGGAGTGATATTCAGGTAAATATTAGACTTGTGACAATGGCTACACTTAGAGAAGTGTGTGTACCTTTGAGTGCTTTACTGTAGAAAGAGCATTAAATCATAGACTGACCAGACCGAGAAAAGCAAAATACTGCAGATGCTGGAAATCTGAAATAAAAATCTGAAATTTCGCTCTTCGTGTTTCGAATCCACCCTCAATTACAGATATCTCCGAGATATTCAGTGTTCCTCAAACCACTGCTCTTGCTGCATCTTGAGATCCACAATCAAGGCACTGCCACATGCATACTCCTGACCCTACTCTTCAGCAGCAGTAATTCACTCTACCTCAAAGCAGTTCCATATCATCCTTCCCCACGTCCGACGTTTTAACACAAAACCTTTTCTCTCCCGTTCAGGTGACAAGGATCACAAGCTTCAACAACTATTGGATACCAATTCCCCTACGTGATACTGTAAACAGGATGATACTGAGACAGCAGTTCTTCATCTCTCCCTGTTTTTATTTATAGTGTTTCAATTTCAATCAAATAAGGCCAGCGCACGAGCAAGCCAAGCAGAGGGGTTTATTTCCAGAGGGATAGATTTGAAAAGTAGCGAAGTTGTACTAAACTCGTACCAAACCTTGGTCAGATGACACTTGGAGCACTGCGTACAGTTCTGGTTGCCATTTTATAGAAAAGATGGAGAGAAACTGGAGAGGGTACAGAAAACATTTACAGGGATGTGAGGTTGATCAGCAAAAGATGAATAGTCTGGGTCAATTTTCTCTTGAAAAGGGAAGGTTGAGGAGTGGCTCAATAGAAGTCTTAAAATTATGAAAGTTTTTGATAGAGAAGATACAGAGATAGTGGGAGTAATTTTATGCTCTCCCCCCGCTGCAGATTTGGAGGCGGGGAGAGCATAAAATCAGATTGGATGGTGGTGGTGGGGGGGGGGGGTTCCTGCCTCCGTCAAAATTTAGTCTGGGGCGGGGAGGCCTACAAATGGCCTTCCCACCGTACTGCTAATTGAGGCCCTTAACTGGGCAAATAATCCCAATTAAGGGCCTCTTCTCACCAGAGCTGCAATTAGCCATGTGGCGGGCGGCCCTGCCACCACACAGGAAGCACGGCACGAAAAGCTGTGTAGGCTGCTTCCCAGCTATGGAGTGGAGGTGGGGGTTGTCCCTCATTAAAAAACACAGTGCCTAAATGAGGGACATCGGGAAGGGGGGCCAGCTGAGAGCCATCCTCCCCCAGTCCTTGCTACCCACCCCCCTACACCTCCCAACCCCGCAAGCCCCACCCACCAACACCCACCTGTGGCCTGGGTCCAGCAAAGGTCCTTGGCCTCCAGTAGGCGCTCCTCCAGCAGCAGCCACTGCCTCTGCACTGGAGCTGCAGCTGCCGGCCTCTGATTGGCCAGCAGCTCTCTAAGGGCGGGACTTCCAGTGACGGGATCCTTGATCCACTAGAAGGCCCGTCACTGTCCACTTAACTATCTGATTGGCACTAGATTCAGCGGGCCTTCCAGAGAAGGGACGACCTGGGGATCGCAGTGTCACTTTTTCCGCATGTCGAGACCCCCATCATCAGAGTAAAATCCCAGCTGTTATATATTCACCGGTTTGCTGGATATTTTATATATCTGATTTATCTCAGAGCAATACAGAGATGACACTAGCTCTAAGTCAACAACAGGTTTATTTACAGTACTTTAAAATATTTCAGCACTTACAAGATTTCTACACATTGTTCCAAACAGAGCTCAGTCTGTTATACCAGAACTTTCTCACTCTTGAGCTCCACCCATAGGCTTAAGCAATCAAGCACAGTGAACATTGATCAGTGAAATGACTAACACAATCACACACAGATCAATTAAATCATTGAACACTACACCAGCCAGTGTTTCCAATCGAGAAGAGCAAAATTAGAGGCCAGCAATATAAGATAGTCACCAAGACATCCAATAGAAAAAAATCAGAAGAGACTTCTTTACCCAGATGGTGGTGAGAATGTGGAATTCGGTACCACAGGGAGTGGCTGAGGTGAATAATGTAGATGCATTTAAGGGGAATCTAGATAAGCATATGAGGGAGCAGCAAATAGAGGATTATACTGATATAGTGAGATGAGGAAGGATGGAAGGAGGCTCAAGTGGAGCATAAATACCAGCATGGACTTGTTGGGCTGAATGGCCTGTTTCTGTGATGTATATTCCATGTAATTCTCAGGATGTGGGTGTCACTGGCAAGGCTGGCATTTATTGGACATCCCTAGTTGCTCCTTGAGAAGGTGGTTGTAAACTAGCTTCTTTAACGGCTACAGTCCATGTGGTGAAGGCATTCCCGCATTGTGTGAAGTTCTTTCTACTGTGGTAAGGCACAATATAAATCCAAATATTGGTATTTTTTGTGCTCTCATTTCAGGCCATAATTATTCCAACACAAACGGGGACCAGTTCCAATGGGGTAGCACACTGCCCTTTCGCCTCTTCAACTTTGGCTTGACCTGTGCCTACATGCGAAAAATCTAACCTGCACCTTTGTGTCTTTTCAGATGCTGGTGGACATCCTGAATGTTCCTAGCACTTACTGTTTCTTTCACCTCTGTTGGAATAAGAGCCTTCTCTACGATGTCCGTTCTGGGCTTACCTGCAATGAGTTTCCATGGAAATCCAGCGGGCCTTGTTGTATATTGTTGCTAGCATTTCAGATATTAAGTTGGTCTTGGAGTTGATGTAAATCTGAAAAGTAACTCATTTATTGTATTTACATGGACTTACACTTCTCACGATGCATCTTGCTTCTCCCCAAGCCCATTACACATGTGATCTCTTACATCATCATCACAGTGGGAGGTGTTACTCTCACTGTCCCAAACATTAACCCTTTCAGACCCTTATACTACAGGCCTTGTGCCAAATGCATGATGGGACCTCTGAGCTGTTTATAGTGGCTACAGTGCCAAATCCTAGGACGAGACAAAGCCAATATAAATCGAATTTTTAAATAACGAACTGGCAGCATGACCTGGACATCAAGAGCTAGAGAACAGCTACTGCCTGAATCACACATCATCACAGAGTCACAAGAACTCTGGTTTCACGACTTGAGATGTGACAACATAAAAAGAACTTGTATTTCTACAATGCCTTTCCCAACATGCAATGGGTTTAGCCAGTTTCTATTCTACTGCACGTAGACATGGCCTCAGGACATCCTAAAGTATTTTGCAGCCAATGAAGTACTTTTGAAGTAAATTCACGTTTAACATGTGGAAAATGCAGCAGCCAATTTACACACGGCAAACTCCGACAAACAGCAATGAGTGAATGAGAATGAGAGATGATCTGTTTTAGTGATGTTGATTGACCAAGACACTGAGACGAAATTCGCTCCCTTGAATATTTGCCATTGGGTCACAATGCCTCCATCTTTGCAGTGCTCACTCAGTACTGCACTGGAAGTATCAACCTGGGCTCTAGCGATCAAGTCCTGGAGTGGGACTTGAACCACAAACCATCTGACTCAGCAGCAAGAGTGTTACCACTCAGCCAAGGTTGACGCCTTGCATTTGAACCATTTTGCGAAGTCCCGAGAGATGTGACATGGTTTTATAAGAACCAGTTCCTTTTTCACGTGCTCAGTTAGACACTGGCCTTTTGCTTCCAGGAGCCAAACTCAAAGGTAAACCAATTTGTTGGGATGAAAGTTTCCTCTGTCTGTTGGCTGTAAGGGCCCTAACTGCAATGAGTTTAGACAGTGTCGACTCCAGTCCAATTAGCCATAGCCTCACAGTAATAAAACCACACCTCATTAAGCAAACGCTAAGTGGGTTTTCCTTTTCTCTCCTTTCCTTGTGGGAGCAGGAGGAAGCTGAGACCCCCTGTGACCTGACCTTTTACTCCCTTCCCCTGATCTTCTGTACCACCTCCCAACCACTTAACTAAGTGTCGAGGATAGATCTTTGGATTTACAGTTGCCAACAGTGGTTGAATGTATTCCTGGAGATTGCATTGCATAACCCACCCCCACACTTCCACCATTGGTCCATCCTTGTGGCGCCCCGCCATCGAACAGCCAATCGGAAAGCCGAAGAACTCTTCATTACCCAATTGAATGATTGTTGACTCTCAATCAAACAGCCTTTATTTTTCCTATCTCCAATATTTTTGAACTAATGAACAGAAATGTTCAAAAAAATGAGAAAAAACATTGGTTTTTTGCCAATGGTTTGCTCGCACCTGTGTCCTGGAAATTAATCACCAGTTCCTGGAGACTCCAAACCAATCCTGGAGGAGTTGGCAAACTTAGTTGGGTCCTTGGCAAGGTGGTTTCCTGACACCTGGCATCCTAACCCTCCCAATTGGGATCAGACGGGGGATGGACTGGGGCCTAAGCAGATGAGGTCTTGTCGTTACAAAATCCCTGGGCCTCAGGTTGGCAAGGTCCTGACATTTCTAACGATTCCCCTTGAGCCCCTAGACCCAAATTAAAGTCGGGTCTACGGTGTCTGAAGGGGAAAGTGTTGCATTCGCCGGCTCAAACATTCAACAGAAAAAAAAGGGGCGGAAAATATTTTTTAAATGCTCATGCTTCAAAGTTCAGCCCCAGGAAGAACTATCGCAGAAAGCTCGGAAAGTACCACTTAGTTACAAATTAAGTTCAAGGACACGGGCTATTATTATGTTCGTATCAATATTGCGTACTTGGTTCAATTGAAGGTTATGGTAGAAGATTCTTTGCTGACCCTCATTGTCTGCGCTGAATCCTTCCTGATAACCGTGTCTGCATGCACTGCCCTCACAGTTGATAATTGCAGGAGTGGCAAACCACAGTCCCTTGCTGCTTATCCATGTCTTGATTCGCTACAGGATGGTCTCTGGTCAAGTGGGAGTGTCAGGAAAAAAATGACAACAAGCACGGACTGCCAGAATAAAGCTACTTTCTGCACCGACACTTAATGAACAGATAGAAAATCAGAGGTCCCTTCGCCTGCGAGCTCCACTGCTCAGGGCGAGTGCCCAATTGTAGAATCAGCCGCCAAAATCAACAATTAACGTGTCCAGTAATGTCATGGAGGCCTCACCCTTGGACTAATTTGATGGATGCTATTGTCACAGGGTTGTAGATATTTGCTGCTTGGATGAGCTAGGATAGGCCAAATGGCCTGCCTCATCTGCCTCTATCTCGTCATCTAAAAGGAATTTCTGCGTCAAAATCAATTCTACTTCTTTCGCAACTAAGTATATTTTTGCATGTTTTTAAGGCCTAGTACCTTTGATATCCAGATGTGCCCACTTTTCATTGATACTCAATGGCCACCTGAAAAAGTCTAGAGTTCAAGAAGAAGGGCAACCACCACCTTTGCAAGACCACTAGGGTCAGGGAATTAATCCCAGTCTTGACCATGACAACCCCGGGATGACAATTAAAAGAAACATAATTATTTGGGATTAAATTGGCAATTGCATTCACCTAGACCACAGGATAAGTAGTGTGCTAAATAGTGCACTAACATCCCTCATCTGGATGAGCAAAACATTTACAAATATATATATTTTTAAAGACATTGGGCAGGCGGATAAAGATAGGTGAGAAAATCCAACAAAATATGAGGTAATTCTTAACAACAACTTGCATTTATCTAGCACCTTTAGTGTAGTAAAACATTCCAAGGCGTTTCCCAGGAGAGTTATCCAACAGAATTTGACACCCAGTCACATAAGGTCAGGTGACCAAAAGCTCAGTCAAGGACGTTGTTTTTTGAGAAGTATCCTAAAAGCACAAGAGAGAGGTGGAAATGTTTAGGGAGGGAATTCAAGAGCTTAAGGCCAAGGCAGCTGGAGGCACAGCCACCAGTGGTGAGGTGATTAAAATCGGGGATGCGCAAGAGGCCAGAATTGGAAGAGTGTAGATATCTGAAAGGGTTGTAAGGCTGATGATTTTCAGCATGACTGTACAGCCTCAAGGGAGGAGCAGGCGAAACCCATAGGAAAGGTGTAATTTTTTAAAATGCCACTTTATGGACATAAAGCAAAAAGTGTTGCCCCGGAGAGCAGGGCCTTCATTACTTATCTCCAAAACTACAGAGCATGAGCAAATGCAAATGATCACCCACTGCTCCTGGAAACTGCAGCAATCAAAAACAAGTGGTGATGAGCTTGACCATCTTAAAGGGTCAATGAGGAAGTGTTAGTGTTGGATTCTTGGGATCGGTTTCCCCTCCCGGTCTACGGGAATTTTCAGCCCTGGCCATTGGGAATTAGAGGAGCTCAGACGTTTCCCCAAAGGAAACTCAGGAGGTTAAAGCTAACAGCTTGAATCAAAAAGCGTTGGTGTGTAGATTGATGTCCAAGGACACTTTGACGGTAGGGCCAGCGGCCTGCTGCTGCATTTTGATTCTTGACGGTCAGTCAGATTTAAATCAACTTTCCAACAACTGGAGAGGAATTATTGGGATTTAGGAGAGTGAACATCCTTCCCTTGCACTTCCTACTCTGTAAAAGCAACCAAACTGTTGGTCAACCAAATGGATTAATTTTATTTTTATTTATTTTATTTAGAGATACAGCACTGAAACAGGCCCTTCAGCCCACCGAGTCTGTGCCGACCAACAACCACCCATTTATACTAATCCTACATTAATCCCATATTCCTACCACATCCCCACCTTCCCTCAATTCCCCTACCACCTACCTAGACTAGGGGCAATTTACAACAGCCAATTTACCTATCAACTTGTAAGTCTTTGGCTGTGGGAGGAAACCGGAGCACCCGACGAAAACCCACGCAGTCACAGGGAGAACTTGCAAACTCCGCACGGACAGTACCCAGAATTGAACCCGGGTCGCTGGAGCTGTGAGGCTGTGGTGATAACCACTGTGCCAATGTAGAAGAAATTGTTACAACACCTCTAATTTATAACAGCATAAGAAATAAGAGCAGGACTAGACCATACAATCCCTCCGACATTCAGTCAGATCATGGCTGATCATCTACATCAACTCCACTTTCCCACTCGATCCCCATACCACGTGATTCCCTTAGTGCCCAAAAATCTATCGATCTCAGTCTTGAATATACTCAATGACTGATCATCCACAGCTCTCTGGGGTAGAGAATTCCAAAGATTCACAATCCTCTGAGTGAAGGGACAAAGTCTTTAATGCCTTAGTTTTTGCACAAAGGGCAGGGTGATTTCCAGGTTAGGAACCTGAACGCGCAAGGAGCAAGCCATCCGGTTGAACTTTCCGCAAGACATCCAATTAGGAGCCAACCTCCAGGATCTGGGATTACCGTCCCCATTAGGGATGGCAGGCGGGATGACGAGTCGGGATTGCGATTGAGTGCGCAGAATTTAAAGGGCCAATGGCAGCCTTCACAGTAGCCGCACAGAGATTTGTGCTGTGGTAATTTGGAAGAACTAAAGAAAGAGGAACATGGAAGGGAGACGAGGAGGTGTGTAACCCCGTTGAGTTGTGGCAGTCTCCTGCAGAAACTTACAAAGAATACTGTCATTAATATCAGCCTGAGTGATCTACTCCTGTCATTGCAAGCCTCTGCCTATGGACAACCTCAGGTTATAGCTTTCCCCCTTTATAGTACTGGGTGCATGCCAGTTTCAGGCCTGAATGACTTCCTGTTCTGCGCTCGCCTCCTCTAAACTACTGTATTCTAGACGCCGCACATGACCCATCTGCAGTCGGCAAATGGCTATTGCAGGTGCAAACTTTCTCTCAATTGCCTCCTTAAATCCTTAAAGTACCTTCCTACTGCTGCTACACAGGTTGCTAACAACACTCCCAACCCCTGGCAGGAGACGGGAAAACATCAGGATACCAGCCCACTGCTTTTTTCCCAATCTTTCCGTCCGCTCCGCCACGAACTCACCTCCAACGGCCTGGGAAAATTTCCCCCAAGAAATTTCTCCTCGTGTCAGTCCTAAATAGCCGATCGTTTATCCTGAGACCTTGCCCACTATTTCTAGATTCTCCAACCAGGGAAAACAACCTTTCAGCATTTACTTTGTCAAGCTGTCGAAGACTTTTATACATTTCAATGAGGTTACCTCTCAGTTCTCCAAACTCCAGAGAGTATCAGCCTATTCTACTCAATCTCTCCTCATAGGACAACCCTCTCATCCCAGGAATTAATCGGATTTCCAATGTATATTTACCTCTTGCCCCATGCATTGCTGCTGCCAGAATTCCAGGATTAACAGCCATGAATAATCAATTGTTTGCTCCCGGCGATTGCTTTTGATTCCAAACAATTATTCATCCATTCAACCAAAGGTCAATCAAGACAACAATGTTAACACTAATCAACACAATGGTGAAAGGTGTCTGTTGTAGTGGGTGATTGGGAAAAGTTAATATAGTGTCGACACAATTATCTTGTGCTTTGCAAGATAAAACTCTCCTGGTAGACTGGGTAAAGACATCATCCAGAATCGGA
The DNA here is from genome assembly GCF_036365525.1 of Heterodontus francisci. NCBI lineage: Eukaryota > Metazoa > Chordata > Chondrichthyes > Heterodontiformes > Heterodontidae > Heterodontus > Heterodontus francisci. Next base: position 24,943,496 of record NC_090413.1, on the reverse strand, counting down.
CTAAGACATGCATTTACATTATGCCTTTAAAGGTAGAAAAAACCTCACAAGAGCATTATCAAACCAAATTTAACACCAAGCCACGTAAGGAAATTTTGGACCGGTGGCCAAAAGCTTGGTCAAAGAGGTAGGATTTAAGGAGTGTCTTAAAGGAGGAGAGACAGATAGAGAGGCAGTGAGGTTTAGGGACGGAATTCCAGAGTTTAAGGTCCAGACAGCTGGAGGCACGGCCGCCAATGGAGCACTGAAAGTCGGGGATGCACAAGAGGCCAGAATTGAAGGAATGCAGAGATCGGTGAGGATTTTGAGGATTGTGGAGATTACAAAGATAGGGCGGGGCTAGACCATGGATGAGAAAACATGAATGCGAATTTTAAAATTGAGGTGGAGTTGGACTGGTCGCCGATATAGGTCAGCAAGCAGACAGATAAACAGGACTTGGTGTGAGTTAGGATATAGGCAGCAGACTTTTAGATGACCTCATGTTTATGGAGGGTGGAATATGAGAGGCTGGCCAAGGCAGCATTGGAATAGTCAACTTTAGAGGCAACAAAGGCCAGAAGGTCCCATGGTTCAATTGCAGGTTCGTGCTGAGATAGCTGAACCCAGTCAGGACAACAGGTGTAGCTGTGCAAATAACTTCAATGACCCAGGGACAGGGAGAGGAAAAATAAACTTGATTTGCCACTCCTCTACATCCTCAAGTTAGTGGGTTGGTAACAAGGGGTCACCAACTTAAAGTTATCACTGAGATGGAAGTGTTTCTTTCCATAGAGAGGGATTGCTTTGCCAAAAGGCATAGTTGGGTCAGAGGGAATTGCATACTTTCAGGGAATAGTAAGTCAAAATGTGCATCAGAGAAAGGCACAAGGCTGTGGTGAATGAGAACAAGGCAGTATGATTAGCTTTGGATTGCTCCAGCAAAGAGCCAGCACAGACATGATGGGCTGAATGGCCTCATTCACCACTGTAAACATCCATAGTTCCATATCACTGCTTGGTGACCTGCTCGGTGTACATCAGAATCAGCTGTGATGCCCTTGATTATATAGCCTGTTGACAATCACTGTCTTTACTCTCTGTGAAGAATGATTCCTTGGTGGAAGGCACAGTAGGCTGCTGAAGCCCATGGAACCCTCAGTAAGTCAGGTATGGCAGCGATATAAAAGAACATGAGGGTTTTTTCAAGTCATGTAGACAAATACATTTTCATATGAATTGCACAGACATTGCACCAGTCTCGTTGTGAATTTTGTATTCGGAGAACATTTCAACAAAGGACATGTGCCCAGCTAAAGTGTGTCGGGAAAAAGTCGTAATATTCGGGCCGGTCAAAATATTTGGTTGTATCCAGAATGTTTACTGACCTCTCTTTCACCACAGTTTATTATCTTATGTCCCTTGTTACGCACTGGGTCCTGTTTCCTGTTGCTTTAGAATCTTTTTATCTCTGTCATTTACGTTGTTGCTTCATAGAATGCAGGAAGGGTTTTTCGTGAGGGCTGGTGTGATTTCATGCCTCAACAGTGAGGAGGTAGGTGCTTGTGGGTGATGTGAAAAACTGGCCCCATTCTCAAGAGCAACTAAGAAAAGGAATCCAACTGATTTTTTCCCCGTCTTATGTGATTTAGCATGGGGAGTTAATTGTTTTGTTCGGTGAAGCTCAACAAATGAGCTGTAATAGGCTCAGGATAGGCACATTTTTTAGGGCAGGGTAATAGTGGTGTATTGGATGGCATCAGTAAAGAGACTGAGTGCAAGGAATACGTTGACATAAAATGAGAAAATGCAGCTGTGACACCCATTAACATCTGGAAAGAGAGAGGTCCTATGGCGGTCTTTTGTCGTCACATTAAACCCATCTGCTCTCTCAGGTGGATGTAAAAGATCGCATGGTGCTATTTCGAAGAATAATAGGGGTGTCCTGGTCAATAGTTATCACTCAACCAACAGCACTAAAAACAGATTTATTTGATTATTACCACATTGCTGTTTGTGGGAGCTTGCTGTGCGTAAATTGGCTGCTGTGTTTCCTACATTACAACAGTGACAATGTTTCAAACGTTCTGGGTACGGCCTGTGCGGAGTTTACAAGTTCTCCCTGTGACCGTGTGGGTTTCCGCCGGGTGCTCCGGTTTCCTCCCACAGCCAAAGACTTGCAGGTTGATAGGTAAATTGGCCATTGTAAGTTGCCCCGAGTGTAGGTAGGTGGTAGGAGAATTGAGGGAAGGTGGGGATGTGGTAGGGAATATGGGATTAATGTAGGATTAGTATAAATGGGTGGTTGTTGGTTGGCCGAAGGGCCTGTTTCAGTGCTGTATCTCCAAAATAAAAACAAATAAATAAATGAATAAATAAATAAAATAAGACTCTCTTTCTTCATTTATTTAGAAATGGCTGATGGCTAATTGGTCTTCTGCAGCCTCCTGGAACTGAGGTCTGCTTCGGCCAATCTTTCCCCTTTGTTATGACACACTGATCCTTGCAGCAGTTAACATTAGCTGTACTCTTACAACACCACCTAGTATAAAACCTAAAAAAACGTTCATTGAGTCTGTCATTTTAACCCACATTACAATCATCTTGCAACATAACAAAACCTTAGTATCATGGTCACAGCCTCTTTGGAGCCTCTTATCATATTAGTGAGTATCTCAAATAAAATACTTGCAGGAAGGTGTTATTCCTGGTGGATTTCCTACTTGTCTGCCCCTTATTGCTGCTTCTAGGCACTGCCTGACAACTGGCCCGATGGTGCTTGTAGGCCGGGGATAGCAATAGATGGCTCAGATTTCTGTTCATGAAGGGAGAGGGCCGATTAACAGTCTACTCTCCATCCAATTCAGTCCCTATTCACTACTCCAGGAACATTCAGTCGCTTGCTGCCTCTTTGATATTGTGGTGGTCCTGGCAGGGTTTTCTGGTCTTGGAGGAGTGATATCTCCACTTGTAAGAGTTACACCGACTGCCCTGCTTTCTTAATGACCCTGACTCAGGAAATGAGCTAGGAGCTGGGAAGAGTCATAGGGGTGGACAGAATTCATTACTTCCACCTCCCCACAAAAGGTAAATCCAGCCCAGTGAGTCCATGATTCTCAACCATGGAAACAGAGGGGTGTAGAGCAGAGTCCAATCATTCCCCCACACTTGCAGTAGGCCAGATTTCTGCTCTCCTATACCTTCAAGTGGGCATCGAAGGAGATAGTGTTGATGCAGTCTTAGAATGGTCCAAAAGCATGAGGGGAGCTTTCAAACTACAGTTTTAGAATTGGAGGTTAATAAAATTTAAAACTCTAATTTGTAATTCTACATTAATAATATGCTCGGCACACGTGTCCCCTTTATAAACCCCCAGAACATTGGTTCAACTGTTGCTGCTGCCTCAATCTCTCCATTACACATGGACGTCCATCAATGCTTAAGTACCTCGGAGACTGGACATAATATCCCATGCCTTGAAAATTATGCCGTGGTTTAAAAGTGTGCAAACAATTAAGGTGCATGTTCCACTCTCCTCTATTTTAGTGGAAGCTTTGACTCCATTTACAATAAATGGGGTAAAATACCCCTACCAAAACAGCAGAGAGAGGCACTGAGGGCACAGGCATCAAGCATTCATATGCTATTATCCCAGGGCAAAATTATAATGCCACAGTGTCCAAATATTCAAACTCTTTTATTATTTGAAGTTGTGAGAAGCTACCACAATATTCAGTTGCCCTGCGTAATGGTTAGGCTCAGTTTGAATGTACATAATGCACAGTTTGGTAATCTACCTTGTAAAAGCAGAGGTATTGACCGGTGGTACAGATGTACAGTTTTTACACAATGACTGACTACTGATCAAAGAATTTGGCCTTGGGTTTGTTAACTTAAGGCTGCCGTCCATTCCTTTCCATTAGTGCAATAATCCAAAGTACAAATTTATAGTCAAACAATCTCATTGGCGCTTCAAAAGTCATACTATGCTTTAGCTTCGATTGCCCTTGTTCATGTTTTGTTTATTAGACTGCAACATGTCATGCTTACTTTTGACTACTGTCATATGTCAGGGCACAGTATTGGCAAACAAAGCAGCTTCCTGCAACAACAGAATAATAGTAATTAGATTGATAGTGTAATAACTGTTACTATCTTCAAACATAACATTAGATTATTACCATCCTCATATTGAGGGAGGAGATGTTGGCTGTTTACTATTTAAAACAAAATTGTAAATGCATTCTTTACATCTGAATTTACAATTCCCCTCTAAATTGTGTGACAACAACTTGTATTTATCTCGCATTTTGACATCCTTAGGTGTTTCGCAGGAGCTTTACAAGCATAATTTGACACCAAGCCACATAAAGCAGGTGGCCAACAGCTTGGTCAAAGGGATAGCGTTTAAGAAGCATCGTAAAGGATGAGTGAAAGGTAGAGAGGTTTAGGGAAGGAATTCCAGAGCTTAGGGCCGAGGCAGCTACAGGCACGTTCACCAATAGCCCTAATCATAATCTTGTTCTCTTTTGAAAGAAAGAGCTTGTATTTATATCGCATCTTTGATAACCACACGATGTGGTCATAGGTCTTGGGTATCTGAAAACAGAAAGGCAGGAGGGGAGGGTTGTGGTGAGGCAAGGGGGGAGGAGTGGAAAGCAAGAGTTCCATGGTCACACCATCTGCGGCTTGCACTTCATGCCAGATAGCGTGATGACGGCAAAGTTGGATGTGAAAAGCTGCATAAGGCAGGAACATGCCATCACCCTGAACATTTGGGTGACGCCACATGCAGCAGCAGAGCACTGTCCCCTGCAAAGAGCTCAGGAGATGAAGGCATGTCTGTCTCCTGCTTGTTCTCTGCTGCTCCCTTGTGTTATTTGAGACCTTGCCCTGCAGTAGAGAGGGAAGATTGTCTTTGTGTGTGTTGCAATATGTTTGGGTGATGTGCCTGCCATCGCTGAATAGCTGAATTTGTGGAAGCTACGAGATATGGGTGTGAGGCTTGTTGCATTGGTAAGTTTGTGAGGGTGAGGTGAAACATCTCAATGTTAGGCACAAGTCCTGACTGCTGATTTGCTGAGTGATGGGTCTGTGGTGCATTGAGCAGTGTGAGAGGTTGGTTGGTGCGATGGGGAGGAGATGTCATTGGAAGAGGCATTCACTGACCCTGACCACTTATTGAACTTTTTGCACCACTGCAGCCTGGTCCTCAGGGGCCAGATTTCTAGAATTCACCTCCTTGGTCACTTGCTCCCATTCCCTTCGCAGGGTATGCCTTGAGGACTTCCTGGCCCCCTGCGGAAACACGGCCTATCTCCTCCTTTTGACCTCCTGGACCAAGGCCTCTAGTTGCTGCATCAGAGAACCTGAGGGCCCTCTCTTTAGCCTGTTGCTCCACTGGCAGTCTCCTTCCTTCTCTTGAGGTATTTAAACTAACAGTTCCACCAGCTGAATGAATCTCTCCTTTAAGAGGACCAGGCTGGCTTTAAGAAGTATAGGCTGTAACTCATGCTAACCACATACACACCAGGGCCCTCTCCATAGTGTGCCGCCGGTCAGCTTCACATTTCATATTGGGTTGCACACCACATTCATTGAGCAGAAAGTTTGTGTGCTGCCTGTGTTATCTCGATCAGGCGCAGGCTAAACACATATACTCTTGGATAGGTACATGGATGATAGTAGAATGAAGGGTATGTAGGTAGTTTGATCTTAGAGTAGGTTAAAGCGTCGGCACAACATCGTGGGCCGAAGGGCCTGTACTGTGCTGTCCTGTTCTATGTTCTATGTTCTATACACATCAAGATCCCTGCTAATGAACCTGGATGAATTTTTAGCCCTTGGTCTCCAACTCTTGCCCCATCCTTGCTAACTCCATCACAGCATATTACCTGTCCAAGTATCAGATACACGCATTCAGAAGGATGTGCTTAATGAGTCATTCGCCCTGGTTATATGAAGCATTTTACTTTCGAACCACACTGGAACCAATCCAACTCCAAACTTTGCTTTGAGTGATTGGTCTCATGGTAAACACTCCTAATTTAATCTGGAGATTCAACACATTTCAAGCTCTGGCAATTACTCTATTTTTGATATAATGGTTTACTTAGTGATGACCTTGAATGATTGCAGAATTCATAACATCTTGCATCTTTTGCAATGAGAAATAGCTTTCTACTGTTACATCTGAGCAACGGTTCTAAAACATAGCACACAGCAGTACGCTCCCCTCTGACGGCTTAGTGGCTAAATGCACCATAGGCCAAGAATGTCTCTGATTTGATCCCCCAGTTTGGGTGCAATTAGCTTTTCTCTGTGTTCAGGCGCTAAGAATTGGCCTTAGCTACACGGGGTTCGGAAAGGGGGAGAAAAAAAAATGAACCATTCTCCCAACTCCCAATTGGCATTCGATGAAATAAAAACAGAAAGTGCTGGAAACACTCAGCAGGTCTGGCAGCATCTGTGGAGAGAGAGAGAAGCAGAGTTAATGTTTCAGGTCTGTGACCTTTCATCAGAAGTGGCAAAACTGGCATTCAATGATCCTTGCTGAAAGTTGGATGGTTGTCAAATTTAGATAGTGGGGCTGTGAGACCGTTCATGGTTCAATAATTTGTCAATGCTTACTGTTTAGGCTGAAAAATAAATCATGGTCCTCAGGAAGAGGTAGCAGCAGGTCCTCATGTAGCCCGATGCGGTACCATTCCATAGTATATCGAGTTGCATGCTCCGTGATGCTATGCAATAGGCCAATCCAAATTGAGCCTCTCACCCCTCAAAGCATTGACTCCTATATACCCCATATCTCATCTGATTCAGCCTGTTTAAGGTTCAGCTTTAACCAATTATTAATATTGGCTTCACTTTTTAATCATCTTGCTTAGCTTCCTCTTGGAACTATGTCCCGAGACTCATCACCTTCAGAAAAGCAGAGCAGACAGAAAGAAATGCCATAAGGATCACAAAATGCTGACGAGCTCCCAGCTGAAGGTGCAAAGGGAGTCTGAGAGACATCAACAAGTCCAGAGATATCTTTCTTCCCAATGTTATTATGTCACAACTGAGAGAATTAAAAGCCCCTCATTTTACATTTGCGTTATTCTTTACTGCAATCAGTCCTGGCATTTCTTTTTGTGTGGGCTCTGTTACTAACGGAAAGAAAATCATCAAAGCATCATTGATAATGATTCATGCTATCTCTTTTGTCCAACAAAGAGAAGATGGTGCTCAATAAACAAATAAGAAACCGCTGTTTAAAGGACTCACTATTTGCCGATGCCAGAGAGTTTGTGGATCTGGTTTCTTTGACATCTTCTCCAGCTCTGAAGTCAGTATTCCAGGCTGTGCTCTGATTGGGTGGCTGCTTTGCTGGTAACTCATCAAGTCTTCATTGGTACAACTAGACTGTGAGGATAGTGAGTGCTAATTGCTTACCCACTAAACCTCTCCACCTCCCTCTCCTCCTTTAAGATGCTCCTTAAAACCTACCTCTGACAAGGTTTTTTGTCACCGTCCTAATATCTCCTTCTGTGTGGCTCAGTGCCACGTTCTGCTTGATAGATCACTCCTGTGAGGATGTTTTACTATATTAAAGGCACTATATAAATGCAAGTTGTCATTGTAGTTGTTTATGGTCAATCCCTCATTTTCCCGAGAAGGGGGATAGAGGACTTTCTTTGTCCCTCTGAGTGCTTGCTCAGCCAATTTAGATAGCACTGAGAGTTAATCATGTAAGATGGGACTACAGTCATGAACCTGTTGAGTTTTCATCACAATCCAGAAGCTTCTTTGCCCACAGATAACTAGATTCCATTCCATAATTGATCAATGGTGGGATTTGAAATCCTGACCTCTAGGCTGTTAATCCAATGCGAGTACTGTAACCACAACACTACTATCCTTCAGGGGAAGGGAATCCGCCTCCCCTGGCCACCTCAGTCCATATGTGACTCCAGACCCACACAGTTGATTCTTAATGTCCTCAGAGCAACCAGGGATGGGCAATAAATCCTGCCTTACCATTCTTTTCCATGGTCCAAGAACAATTAAAAAGCGCTACCACACCATTCAAAATGTGCTTCAAAAGTTGTCTCCCACACATTGTTCTACAGCATCATGGGTCATGGGTCTAGGCTGCATGTGACTCCAGGCTTTCCTACACAGTGAGGCTTGATTTCAATCTTGCCAGCTAGGCTTTGGAGGGAGGTATATGGATCAGCAAAAGCCTCCACAGGGCCACAGATGAAGGGAAGGAGAGTTACAAATTGTTCCTTAGCTACATTGTGAATACTTTTATAGTGAGGTGTTTTGATAGAGCAAGTAAGGAATAACTGTTTCCAATGGTAAGGGGATTGGTAGCCAGAGGACACAGATTTAAGAACCAGAAGCTAGATGAGATGAAAATTTTTATGCAGCGGGGTTTTTAAAAATTCTTTCATGGGATGTGGGTGTCACTGGCCAGGCCAGCATTTGTTGCCCATCCTTAATTGCCCTTGAAAACTGAGTGGTTTGCTAGGCCACTTCAGAGGATAGTTCAGACTCAACCCTCATTGTTGTGTGTCTGGAGTCACATGTAGGCCAGACCAGGTAAGAACAGCCGATGTCCTTCCCTCAAAGATATTCGTGAACCAGATGGGTTTTAACATCAATCGATGATAGTTTCATGGCACCATTACTGAGACTAGCTTTCAATCCATGATTTTTAAAAATTGATCAATTGAATTTATTAACTGATTGAATTTAAATTCCACCAGCTGCCTTGGTTGCCACTAGATGTATAAAACGCTAGTTAAACCACAGCTGGAGTACTGTGTACAGTTCTGGGCACCACAATATAGGAAGGATGTGATTGCACTGGAGAGGGTGCAAAGGAGATTCACCAGGATGTTAAAAGCAAAATACTGCAGATGCTGGAAATCTGAAATAAAAACAAGAAATGCTGGAATCACTCAGCACGTCTGGCAGCATCTGTGGAAAGAGAAGCAGAGTTAACGTTTCGAAACGTTAACTCTGCTTCTCTTTCCACAGATGCTGCCAGACGTGCTGAGTGATTCCAGCATTTCTTGTTTTTATTTCACCAGGATGTTGCCTGGGCTGGAGCATTTCAGCAATGAAGAGAGACTGAAAAGGCTAAGGTTGTTTTCCTTAGAGCAGAGAAGGTTGAGGGGAGATATGATTGAAGTATACAAAATTATGAGGGGCATTGATAGGTTAGACAGGAAGAAACTTTTCCCCCTTTGCGGAGGGGTCAATAACCAGGGGGCACAGATTTAAGGTAAGGGGCAGGAGGTTTAGAGGGGATTTGAGGAAAAATATTTTCACCCAAAGGGTGGTTGGAATCTGGAACGCACTGCTGAAGAGGTAGTAGAGACAGGAACCCTCACAGCATTTAAGAAGTATTTAGATGAGCACTTGAAACGCCATAGCATACAAGGCCATGGGCCAAGTGCTGGAAAATGGGATTAGAATAGTCAGGTGTTTGATGGTTGGCACGGACACGATGGGCCAAAGGACCTGTTTCTGTGCTGTAGAACTCTTTGACTCTATGATTCTATGGTGGGATTTGAACCTGTGTCCCTAGGACATTTACCTGGGCCTCTGGATTACTGGTTCAGTGACATTACCACTACGCCACTGTGTTGCTGTGATCTAGAATGCAATGCCTGAAAGGGCGGTGAAAACAGATTCAATAGTAACTTTCAAAAGGAAATTGGATAGATATTTGAAGCGGAAAATGTGCAGGGCTGTGGGGAAGGGTAGGGGCGAGTGGGATTATTTGATAGTTTTTTCAAATAGTCAACACAGTCAAGTTGGGGCCATGTGGTCTCCTTCTGTGCTGGAACATTCTATAATTCTATACGTCTTCCGAGCATACTGGGAAGGCCAGGACAAAGCCAGCAATTCCATTTAGCTTGTCACATCCATCCAAACAGGCTGCTGTCTACAGGTATCATCAACCCACTCACTAGCTCCTACCCCCAGTCCTGCAACTCCTGAGATAGGCAAACCAAAAACAGAGAAATTTCCTCTCTGGCTCCCTAAGGCAGTCAAACAAGATATCCATGGCAACCACAGTAAATAATTACACCGCCCCCTCACCTAAAAACCTAAAATCGGCTAAAAAGTGCAACTTTTATTGTTGCAATTATTCCATATCAGGGAACAATAAAAACTGAATGAACTTTTCAAAGATTAATGAGTTCAGTGACTCCTACGGAAAGCCAACCCTCTTGCTTTCACGCCTCTTTTGAGAGGTTGGTGAAAAAATTATTTGGAAAAGACTTCTGCTCCGATTCCTTGGAGTCATCGAGTTAATCATTTTTTTTCACTTCACTATCTGTCAACAAACCTTATCTCCTATTTGTCTTTCACACACGCATACACACACAGATTTCGGATGAATGTGCACTTGACGAGTTTTTGTGACTGGGCCTAAGCGAGAGGCTGTAGGCCTAGTTCTCATCTGATTACACAGCCTATCGTTAGGTGGAGTTACAATTTACTACATCTCAGCAATCAGAATGTGGGCAAAGTCCAGTTTGCACGATGTGTGATGGATGAGGGAAGGGTTCACTTACTTTTACTTCATCAGATACAACCGAATTTCTTCTCCTGCAAAAACAAAGGACTAATTTTGAAGATTTACCCACTGGTTTGCTTTGCGTAATGTGCGGCTCAGAGTGGTAAAATATGTCAGTGAGCTTTGCCAGAGAGGTGCCACAAGCTTCACCGATGCAGGAGCTGTTTGATACGAGTGAGTAGCCATGTTTGTTGTCAATGTGCCCAGGATGACTAGCAAGTCAGGAGTTGTCTTAGCTGTCAAAATGAGGGAAAGGAAATTCAAGAGTTGTTTTGTGCACTTGCCAGGGGTTATCAGTCTGTGTCTCAGCCCTGCCTGATGGTCAGTCTTATTGACTTCAGTTCCTGCTGGGTTTAATGTGTTCTCTCCTGAGTCGTTGAGAGTTCTCAGCTGGGTGACTGGATCGTCACATTCCACCTATGTAGTGGGGAGGGAGAATGATAGGGGGGCTGAGGGAGAAAAAAACAGTCATTGTCCATCTCAACCCTCTGCATATTGACCAAAGAACAATACTGCACAGGGGACGGTTGGATTACCCTGCTGATTATGGTAAGCTCATTGGAAGGAAATTGTCTTTGTTAGAGAAACAAGCTCCCATTGGTCAGGTAGCCAAATCCCACGACTTTTGTTAAAGTCGGTCTTTATGTTAACTATCGTCTGATTGGGCTAGAGCGGTCAGTCTCTGAGACCAGGATAGATTTCAAAACCAGATCAAAAACACTTGTTTGGAATCCCCTGCGGCAGTTTATACATAATCATCTAGAGTGAATTGTAATTGTATGCAACATTTCTGATACTAACAATTCTTTATCCCAAATTAAGTCTCTCTTAAAGGGAAGGGGGGAGGGAACCCAATGCACCATATTCTTACTTTTGTCACAATGACTAAATGCTCGAGTTACACAAGGTCATTTGTAGCCTAAAATTGCCCCATTTTGCAAGATGAAATTATGCATTTTAATATAAACTCTGTCACTGCAGAAGGCGATTTGTCAACCTCTATTCAGAACCAGTTCCTTTAAAACTCCCTGTGAGCCAGTATCAGCATGACATAGTCAATCTTTTTGGTCTCACGTGTTTTTGGACAGGCCAGGCTAAAAATGAGGGCAAGTGTATGCAGAGCAAGACATATCTTGCTACACTCATTCATCTCTATTTCCTTCCTATCAATGTATAAATATCCCCTGAGTGAAAAGCTTGTGGCAAATAAGGGCTTTTTATCTTTAACTATACAGCAGCATAACTTAATTTATAGATTTTATAGAAAGAAAACCTAGCTTGGCCCTGTGATGAGGGCATCCAATCTCTGGCAGTTTAAAATTGGGGTTTAGACTCAATGTTAAATCGGGTCTAAGCTCAGGGAGTTTAATATTGAGGTTCAGTTTAGGGATCTTATCGGAGCAGTTCCAATCTAAAGCAGCTTAAATGGGGGTGTAGACAGGTTACCCAGGATCAGTGTGTGGGTTAGTTGTTTTGTGCCGATATTGACAGGCTTCAGATCATTGATACATTGAAGTGTAGATTTAAGGACTTAAAATATTTCTTTTTAATTTGGGTACAAGGAGACTCTCCTTACTCCTCACAAGTCAGAAAGCATCTGCTGCAATTGTCCAAATCATATAAAATCCCCAAATTTTCAATTTCAAGCACAATGATACAAAGGAAATACAGCAATTAGTGACTGATTAGTGGCAAATTTGAAGTGCAAAGTGTTCTGACCTGGGTTAAAATCCTACAAGTAGAGAACTACCATCACACAAAGTGGCGCAGTGATTACCACCGCAGCCTCACAGCTCCAGGGACCTGGGTTCAATTCTGGGTACTGCCTGTGCGGAGTATGCAAGTGTGACCGCGTGGGTTTTCGCCGGGTGCTCCGGTTTCCTCCCACCGCCAAAGACTTGCAGGTGATAGGTAAATTGGCCAAGGTAAATTGCTCCTAGGGTAGATAGGGAATATGGGATTACTGTAGGGTTAGTATAAATGGGTGGTTCTTGGTCGGCACGGACTCGGTGGGCTGAAGGGCCTGTTTCAGTGCTGCATCTCTTAAAAAAATCAAAAAATCATGCAAATAACTTGGGATTTCCGCAACAATATAATGGATGAGTGCCAGTTAGAAAAATCTATCAATAAAAAGCAGGGCCTTTTCAGCATCCAAAGAGATTTCTCTCAGAGGGAGGAGATACTTAGAGGGATAAAGGGATACATTTATTTATTTATTTATTTAGAGATACAGCACTGAAACAGGCCCTTCGGCCCACCGAGTCTGTGCCGACCAACAACCACCCATTTATACTAACCCTACAGTAATCCCATATTCCTTACCAACTACCTACACTAGGGGCAATTTACAACAGCCAATTTACCTATCACCTGCAAGTCTACATCTGGAACAATATTTCAGATGGTCCAACAGGACAAGAGGGTAGAGGTTCAGGATTGTGAGGGGCAAAGTTAGAAACAAGGCCTTGAAATATATCTATACACAAAGGGTAATAGCAGAAGGTAATGAGTCAAGAAGGACAGTTGAGGCCAGGACAATAAGCTTCAGTTTGGATCTACATAAATTAGTCCACTTAAAGGATTGTCATTGCCTTGAAAATGCTATCTTGTGAGATATTTTTAACAGGTCTATAAACAGAAAAGCATCACGACCTGTGCTCATTCACATCTTCCCTATGTACCTGTAGGTAGCCAATTCTTTCACCATTCTGCCTCTGCTCTCTGGACCTCACTCTTAACACCTTGCTATGCCTACTATTTTTGATGGTGTCCTCAATCTCCTCCCTCTAATCTCTCCTATCTCCAGCTTAGCATTCTACTTTTCTCTTCTGAGTTATTCTTCTGCATGAGGTCCCTGAATGATTGAAACTTGTTGTTGCAATATGGATAGAACAATAAGGCAGTACAGAATATCATTCTTTCATCTCTCCCACTCCTTCCCATATATAATTTGTACTGTAAGGGCTTTATTAATCTCGAGAAGCTGAACACACACAGGGAAATCGTCCCACAATATAAACCTACAAAATTGCTCCTTGTAATATAGCTATCGGACTAATGTCACAATCTCCATTATTCAGCCATGACCATACTTGACATTCCCAAAGAACTTTGAGATGTTCCCACAAAGATCTGTTACTGGGGACTCGACTTTTTCCTATCCCACTCTAGAAACCACGCAAGCCAATCCCTGAAAGTTACAATGGTTCTCAGTAGACACGCAAAGGGGACCTTTGTGTGAGTAACATTGTCAGTTTTAGTTGGTGAAACTAGCACACAAACGAAGCCTTGGTTCTTCCCAATAAGATCTCTGTGCTCAATAAAGCTGGATGCGCCTCTACCGAGAGAGAATTTGCTCTCTGTATCTCAGGAGCCTGGTCTGATGATGCGAGTATGAACTGTCTGGATTTTTGCAGATCAGCCCAAATATAAAAGCTCCGAAGGATTGGAATCAGGAGTGTTCTTTAATCTGTTTAATTATCTCGATCTAATTAGTTCTATAATCACTCATCTCATTCTTGACCAGATACTCATTCATCTCTACCACAGAGAGTAGTTGAGGTGAATAGCATGGATGCACTTAAGGGGAAGCTAGTAAAACACATGAGGGAGAAAGAAATAGAAGGATATGCTGATGGAGTTGGTCAAAGTAGAGTGGGAAGAGGCTTGCGTGGAGCATTAACACCAGCATAGACCAAATGGTAAGTTTATGTGCTGTACACTAGATGTGACAAACATCGTGAAAACAAGTTAGCTGGTCATTATCATGTTACTGTCCGTGGGAGCTTGCTGTGTACAAAATGGTTTCCTACATTACAACAATGACTACACTTCAAAAGGACTTCATTGGCTGTAAAGTGCTTTGGAATGTGATCTGGTTGTATAAATAGAAGGATTTATTGATGGGGCTATATGAAGGCAGGAGGGAGGAGGATCTTGTGCGGCTTAAAGACTAGCATGGACCTGAATGGCCTCTTTCAGTCCTGTAAGTACTTTGTACAACTTGGTAATCTCCTTTGTAAACTGACTTACTTTCAGTTGGTCACTCTTACTGACGGGTCAGGAGATTTTGGGTTTAAGCCTCAGGCAGGGCTTTAGCATGTAACCCAGGGTCATGCTTCAGTGCAATAATGAAGAGGAATGGCATTGTTGGAAGTGCTGCCCTTTTGATGAGACGAGTGAACCAAGGACACAAGTGCCTGCTTTGATGGCTCAATTAGATAGTAAAGATGCCAAGCGTCTGAAGAAGTACGGAGATCTCTCCCGATACTCAGAGCCAACAATCTTCTCCCAACCAACAACATCATAAAATAATGATTAGCCGATCATTCATCTCACTGGTGTTTGTGGGATCTCAGTGTGTCCAAAACAATCAATGCATTTGCCTGCATGAGTGGCTTTCTCCCAGCAGTATCCTGAAGATTAATCTACAGTTCCTTGAGACTCCAGGACAATGTTTTCTGTGTGGAGGGACCACCTACAAATATTCACACACTCCCGCCTACCCCACACCATCTTCCCTCTCCCCCTTATAAATTCTGAAAGTACAAGGTGTAAAACAGCAATAACAAGTAAGTCAACTAAATACTGAAAAATATAACTGGCTGATGATTGACAGATGCAAGTCTGATCCTTGTGATTCTCCTCATGAACTGCACTTCAAAGTTATTTATTGCAAATCAAGAGCTTTGGCATGTTTCTGAGATGTGTGATGTTAGCATCACCAACCCTCCACGCTTTTGTTTAATTCATTCATGGGATGTGGGCGACACTGGCTAGGCCAGCATTTATTGCCCATCCCTAATTGCCCTTGAGAAGGTGGTGGTGAGCTGCCTTCTTGAACCGCTGCAGTCCATGTGGGGTAGGTACATCCACAGTGCTGTTAGGAAGGGAGTTCCAGGGTTTTGACCCAGTGACAGTGAAGGAACGGCGATATAGTTCCAAGTCAGGATGGTGTGTGACTTGGAGGGGAACTTGCAGGTGGTGGTGTTCCCATGTATTTGCTGCCCTTGTCCTTCGAGTTGGTAGAGGTCGCGGGTTTGGAAGGTGCTGTCTAAGGAGCCTTGGTGCATTGCTGCAGTGCATCTTGGAGATGGTACACACTGCTGCCACTGTGCGTCGGTGGTGGAGGGAGTGAATGTTTGTAGATGGGGTGCCAATCAAGCGGGCTACTTTGTCCTGGATGGTGTCGAGCTTCTTGAGTGTTGTTGGAGCTGCACCCATCCAGGCAAGTCGGAGTATTTCATCACACTCCTGACTGTGCCTTGTAGATGGTGGACAGGCTTTGGGGAGTCAGGAAGTGAGTTACTCGCCTCAGGATTCCTAGCCTCTGACCTGCTCTTGTACCCACGGTATTTATATGGCTACTCCAGTTCAGTTTCTGGTCAATGATAACCCCCAGCATATTGATAGTGGGGGATTCAGCGATGGTAATGCTGTTGAATGTCAAGGGGAGATGGTTAGATTCTCTCTTGTTGGAGATGGTCATTGCCTGACACTTGTGTGGCGCGAATGTTACTTGCCACTTATCAGCCCAAGCCTGGATATTGTCCTGGACTTGCTGCATTTCTACACGGACTGCTTCAGTATCTGAGGAGTCACGAATGGTGCTGAACATTGTGCAATCATCCGCGAACATCCCCACTTCTGACCTTATGATTGAAGGAAGGTCATTGATGAAGCAGCTGAAGATGGTTGGGCCCAGGACACTACCATGAGGAACTCCTGCAGTGATGTCCTGGAGCTCAGATGATTGACCTCCAACAACTACAACCATCTTCCTTTGTGCTCGGTATGACTCCAGCCAGCGGAGGGTTTTCCCCCTGATTCCCATTGACTCCAGTTTTGCTAGGGCTCCTTGATGCCACACTCGGTCAAATGCTGCCTTGATATCAAGGGCAGTCACTCTCACCTCACCTCTTGAGTTCAGCTCTTTTGTCCATGTTTGAACCAAGGCTGGAATGAGGTCAGGAGCTGAGTGGCCCTGGCGGAACCCAAACTGAGCGTCACTGAGCAGGTTATTGCTAAGCAAGTGCCGCTTGATGGCACTGTTGATGACACCTTCCATCACTTTACAGATGATTGAGAGTCGGCTGATGGGGCGGTAATTGGCCGGGTTGGACTTGTCCTGATTTTTGAGTACAGGACATACCTGGGCAATTTTCCACATTGCAGGGTCGATGCCAGTGTTGTAGCTGTACTGGAACAGCTTGGCTAGGGACGCGGCAAGTTCTGGAGCACAGGTCTTCAGTACTTTTTCTTTTGGGCCTCCTTATCTCGAGAGACAATGGATACGCGCCTGGAGGTGGTCAGTGGTTTGTGAAGCAGCGCCTGGAGTGGCTATAAAGGCCAATTCTAGAGTGACAGGCTCTTCCACAGGTGCTGCAGAGAAATTTGTTTGTCGGGGCTGTTGCACAGTTGGCTCTCCCCTTGCGCCTCTGTCTTTTTTCCTGCCAACTACTAAGTCTCTTCGACTCGCCACATTTTAGCCCTGTCTTTATGGCTGCCCGCCAGCTCTGGCGAACGCTGGCAACTGACTCCCACGACTTGTGATCAATGTCACAGGATTTCATGTCGCGTTTGCAGGCGTCTTTAAAGCGGAGACATGGACAGCCGGTGGGTCTGATACCAGTGGCGAGCTCGCTGTACAATGTGTCTTTGGGGATCCTGCCATCTTCCATGCGGCTCACATGGCCAAGCCATCTCAAGCGCCGCTGACTCAGTAGTGTGTACAAGCTGGGGATGTTGGCCGCTCGAGGACTTCTGTGTTGGAGATACGGTCCTGCCACCTGATGCCAAGTATTCTCCGGAGGCAGCAAAGATGGAATGAATTGATACGTCGCTCTTGGCTGACATATGTTGTCCAGGCCTCGCTGCCATAGAGCAAGGTACTGAGAACACAGGCCTGATACATTCGGACTTTTGTGTTCCGTGTCAGTACTATTGCTGGAATATTGTCAGGGCCCCATAGCTTTTGCAGTATCCAGTGCCTTCAGTCGTTTCTTGATATCACGCGGAGTGAATCGAATTGGCTGAAGTCTGGCATCTGTGATGCTGGGGACTTCAGGAGGAGGCCGAGATGGATCATCAACTCGGCACTTCTGGCTGAAGATTGTTGCAAATGCTTCAGCCTTATCTTTCGCACTGATGTGCTGGGCTCCCCCATCATTGAGGATGGGGATATTTGTGGAGTCACCTCTGCCAGTTAGTTGTTTAATTGTCCACCATCATTCACGGCTGGATGTGGCAGGACTGCAGACCGTCGATCTGATCCATTGGTTATGGGATCGCTTAGCTCTGTCTATCGCATGCTGCTTACGCAGTTTGGCATGCAGGTAGTCCTGTTTTGTAGCTTCACCAGGTTGACACCTCATTTTGAGGTATGCCTGGTGCTGCTCCTGGCATGCCCTCCTGCACTCTTCATTGAACCAAGGTTGGTCTCCTGGCTTGATGGTAATGGTAGAGTGGGGGATATGCCGGGCCATGAGGTTACAGATTGTGGTTGAGTACAATTCTGCTGCTGCTGATGGCCCACAGTGCCTCATGGATACCCAGTTTTGCATTGCTAGATCTGTTCGAAATCTATCCCATTTAGCACGGTGATAGTGCCACACAACACGACGGATGGTATCCTCAATGTGAAGGCGGGACTTCGTCTCCACAAGGACTGTGCGGTGGTCACTCCTACTAATACAGTCATGGACAGAAGCATCTGCGGCAGGCAGATTGGTGAGGACAAGGTCAAGTATGTTTTTGCCTCGTGTTGGTTCCCCCACCACCTGCCGCAGACCCTGTCTAGCAGCTATGTCCTTTAGTGCTCGGTCAGTAGTGGTGCTACCGAGTCACTCTTGGAGATGGATTTTGAAGTCCCCCACCCAGAGTACATTTTGTGCCCTTGCCACCCTCAGTGCTTCCTCCAAGTGGTGTTCAACATGGTGGAGTACTGAGTCATCAGCTGAGGGAGGGCGGTAGGTGGTAATCAGTAGGAGGTTACCTTGCCCATGTTTGACCTGATGCCATGAGACTTCATGGGGTCCGGAGTCGATGTTGAGGACTCCCAGGGCAACTCCCTCCCTACTGTATACCACTGTGCCACCTCTGGTGGGTCTGTCCTGCCGGTGGGACAGGACATACCTGGGGATGGTGATGGCAGTGTCTGGGACATTGTCTGTAAGGTATGATTCCGTGAGTATGACTATGTCAGGCAGTTGCTTGACTAGTCTGTGGGACAGCTCTCCCAACTTTGGCACAAGCCCCCAGATGTTAGTAAGGAGGACTTTGCAGGGTCAACAGGGCTGGGTTTGCCGTTGTCGTTTCCGGTGCCTAGGTCGATGCCAGGTGGTCCGTCCGGTTTCATTCCTTTTTATTGACTTCGTATCGGTTAGGTACAACTGAGTGGCTTGCTAGGCCATTTCAGAGGGCAAGTAAGAGATAACCACATTGCTTAGACTGCAGTCTCCAGGAATTGAGAAAAGTCACGGGAACATTAAATAATTTGTGTTTTTTTTTCATTTTCTTTGAAAACTTTCATGTAGTGACTGTTAAAATATTGGATCGGGGGTGGGAAAGGATGTTTGATTGACAGTCAAAAATCATCCAATCGGGTAATCAAGAGTCTGCTGCTTTCCAATTGGTGCGGGAGGTTAATGTGTCACAATGATCGACATGTTGGGTGGCCAATGATGAATGTGTGGGGGTGGGACAGTTAGAAATCGTGTCATAGAGTCATCCAACACAGAAACAGGCCCTTTGGCCCATCTTGTCTGTACCGGCCATACAGCACCCAACTGTTCTAATCCCATATTCCTGCAACTGGCCCATAGTCCTGTACGCTATGGCGTTTCAAGTGCTCATCTAAATACTTCTTGAATGTTGTGAGGGTTCCTGCCTCCACCACCTCTTCAGGCAGTGCGTTCCAGATTCCAACCACCCTCTGGGTGAAATCATGTTTCCTCAAATCTCCCCTAAACCTCCTGCCCCTTACCCGAAATCTATGCCCCCCTGGTTATTGACCCCTCCGCTAAGGGAAAAAGTTTCTTCCTAGCTAACCTATCAATGCCCCTCATAATCTTGTACACCTCAGTCATGTCTCCCCTCAGCCTTCTCTGCTCCAAGCAAAACAGCCCTAGCCTTTTCAGTCTCTCTTCATAGCTGCAATGTTCCAGCCCAGGCAACATCCTCCTCACTATTTACAACACCACCAATTTTCGTGTCATCTGCGAACTTACTGATCATATCTCCTATATTCACGTCTAAATCATTAATGTACACTACAAACAGCAAGGATCCCAGCACCGATCCCTGTGGTACACCACTGGCTTCCAATCGCAAAAACTGCCCTTGACCATCACCCTCTGCCTCCTGCCACTAAGCCAATTTTGGATCCAATTTGCCAAATTGCCCTGGATCCCATGGCCTCTTACCTTCTTAACCAATCTCCCATGCGGGACCTTATCAAAAGCCTTACTGAAATCTATGTATACTACATCTATAGCTTTACCCTCATCTACACATCTAGTCATCTCCTCGAAAAATTCAATCTAGTTATTTCGACACGATCTCCGCCTGTCAAAGCCATGCTGACTATCCCTGATTAATCCCTGCCTCTCCAAGTGGAGATTAATCCTGTCCCTCAGAATTTTTTCCAATATTTTCCCAACCACTGATGTTAGACTCACTGGCCTGTAATTACCTGGTTTATCCCTGCTACCCTTCTTGAATAATGGTACCACATTCACTGTCCTCCAATCCTCTGGTACCTCTCCTGTGGCCAGAGAGGATTTGAAAATTTGTGTCAAAGCCCCTACTATCTCCTCCCTTGCCTCACATAACAGCCTGGGATATATCTCATCTGGGCCTGAGGATTTATCCACTTTTAAGCCTGCTAAACCAGCTAATATTTCCTCCCTTTCAACGCTAATATGATTCAAGTGTATCATAATCTCCCTCCCTGATCTCTACACCTGCATCGTCCTTCTCCATAGTGAACACTGATGAAAAGTAATCATTTAAAACCTCACCTATGTCCTCCGGCTCCACACACAGATTGCCACTTTGGTCCCTAATGGGCCCTACTCTTTCCCTGGTTATCCTCTTACCCTTAATATACTTATAAAACGCCTTGGGATTTTTCATTATCTTGCTCGCCAGTGTTTTACTACATTAAAGTCACTATCTGAATGCAAGTTGTGTTGTTGTTTACCATGCTGGAGATCTCCTGGAATACATCCAAGCAGTTGGCAACCCTAGACAAAATGTTTATAAATCTATTGTCTATTTCCCAGATGCCCTTGAGAAGGTGGTGGTGTTCCCATGCATCTGCTGCCCTTGTCCTTCTAGGTGGTAGAGGTCGGGGGATTAGAAAGTTCCGTTTAAGAAGCTTTAGCGAATTGCTGCAGTGCATCCTCTAGAGAGTATGCACTGTGCCAGGGTGCAATGGTGGTGAAGTGAGTGGATCTTTAAGCCAGTGGATGGGGTACCAATCAAACAGATTGCTTTGTCCTCTTCTTAGCCGTAGGGCTCTGAGTCTGGCTCATTCTTGTCTCTATGGCATCCACGACATCCTCTCTTTGCCAACTGTGCCAGCGAAGAGATGTTCCAAATACTGGTTCCCCAACCACATGGAAAACCAATATGGCTGCACACAGGAACCCTTAAATTGTGATTCATTGAATATGATAGTTTCCTGGAGGAAAAGGAATAAACAAACATGTGACACACCTCAGAGCGAGCATCTAAATTCACACCACTTGTCTCTGGAGCTGCCTTCCCCTCTACTGTTTATTCAATATCCTGTGTTCTATAAACTTATCAGAAATGAATGAAAAGTTTCTGATAAGTTTATAGACTTTAGATAACAGCCCTCCTTTGAACTGCCCACCATTATAACCTTGCTGGTCAGGAACAGTGTGGAGTACAAGGCAGAGCCAGGAATCAATATGTAACGTGGATAGTAACTCACTTGGCAGGGGCACCCCAGCCCAGGTTAGACAGGATCTTATCGTTTACAGTCCGAATCTGCAATGGGTGTTGAAGTCTTCAGGTATTTTTAGACTGCTGCACCTGTCAACACTGGTTCCAGGAGCTGATGGCATGAAGATGCCAACTCTGGTTGGACATATTCCTAAAGGTTGCATCACATGACCTTCCACCTCCACCCACATACCAAATAATCCTTTATCCTCCCGACTCCAATATTTCTATAATTAATAAACAAAATGTTCAAAGAAAATAAAAACACAATTTATTCAGGCTCTGATGATTTCTTGCCTGACCGTTTCTCACAGCGCAGGTTGATCCTCAATTGCTGGAAATTCCAGAGCAATCTTGGAAGGTTGGTATCCCTACAGATAGCATGGTAAACAACAACACAACTTGCAGTTGTATAGTGACTTTAATGTAGTAAAACATAACAAAACTCACTAAATGGTGAGGTGACTCTGCTGTTGGAGTCATGAAATTAGTTATTGGGAATTCCTCGCCCCACCCCCCACTTACGCTGTTTGCCCCATTTGAACTGTGGCTCTCCATTTACAGCTCCTGCCTTCCCCTCCCCCCATTTTACACTATGGTTCCTCACTCACTTACACTGTTACCCCCATTTTTCATCCATCAAAGAAGGCAGACGTGGCCCTGGTGTAACATCTCATCCAAAAGACAGTACCTCTGACCCTGCAGCACTCCCTCAGGAGTGTCAACCCAGTGTTTATACGCCAGTCTCTGGAGTGGGACTTGGACCCACAACCTTGTGACTCAGAGACAAAAGTATGACCCACCGAACCACAGCTACGTATCTAACGTGCAGCTCTATGTTCTCTGAAATGGTGAAACAAACCCCCTCCAAAATAAAAATTCAGTGACGTCTATCTGCAGGGATCGAGCAGGGGAGAGGGACTGACTGGATTGCTCCATGGAGAGGTGGCATGGAGTCAATGGGCCGAATGGCCACCTTCTGCCCCATAAAAGACTCTATCTTGGTATCCTATTTATGGATTACTTTCTCAGTTAGTATAGCCTCCTGAATAAACTAGTATAATTTTGATGGAAAAATACCAGGATAAGTACTGATAGGGTTAATATGTTAGTAGAAGGAGCTCCTGTTACGGTTACTTATTCTCTGACACATTGGATGATATGGGACAACCCATGAGTGGTCAATGAACATGTCAGTCCATTGAGTGGCCATGCCCCTCCTCCTCTTCCTGTGGAGAGGGTTTCACTGCTCTGCCTGAGTATTCACCATTGTCAGATTCAAAGCACCTCTGTGTAATCAGTGCAGTCCTGAGCTTGAGTATAACTGGTAACTTCTGGGTCCGCTATGTTGCCAAACCTGGACACCGAATCCAATTTCATGTG
Source organism: Heterodontus francisci (assembly GCF_036365525.1). Classification (NCBI taxonomy): domain Eukaryota; kingdom Metazoa; phylum Chordata; class Chondrichthyes; order Heterodontiformes; family Heterodontidae; genus Heterodontus; species Heterodontus francisci. The sequence continues at coordinate 24,920,581 of NC_090413.1, read as the reverse complement.
CATTCAGCAATCGGAGTCAGATGAAATGTTGTTACAGGGTGAGTACAGTAAAATTACGCTTCTTTATCTTAACTAAAGTACCTGTCAATTTTCATCTGTTAAATATATTTTATGCTGATGAATTCCAAATTCATTCATTCTTCACTTTGATGCCCGCAGAGGGAAAAGCTTTAAACCAGAGTTTTACAACTTGTGGTCTCGGAACCTGAGAGGAGCCCACAGGATGAGTCTGTCATTAGATGACTCTCTGTGTTCACTTACTGAAACATTATGTTGTATACTAAAATAAATCATTTTCAACCGTGATAGCACCTTTTTTCTGTTCATAAGCTAGTCTGGGCTCGAGGGTCTCTGGGAGGGTATTAATATTTACAGGAGCTATTCATACAGCAAAGTTTGATCAAACTTCAGTGATCATCTCACTGTGACAATACATGTCGCTGCAAAAGTCAATCCTTTCATGGTATTGGAACTCAGCATTCAAGCCAGTTTAGCTGTTGTCTCAAAATATATTTGCACCTTTTGGGAGCACCCTGTTTGTAATTTGCTCCAACTGAGAACACAGAACGAGCTTAAAGTCTCCCCCCCCCCGCTCCCAACTTCTCCCCAAAGTACAAGCTTTATTTCCATATTTGGGGTTCGCGATGTCAAAGTCACGAGGGAATTGTCCAGGCAGCTTGACATATTGAAGCCCTCGTTCATAGAGACTGGACTCTGCATATCCTGTTCATTGAGCTGAGTATTTCTTTCTCTGGTTATCTCTGTGCTCCTAAAGTAGTTGAACGTCTTTATAATGCCAAGGCTAGGGTAATGCAGGACATACCTCCACAGCTTTCACCCGACACAATCCATGGGTGAAGAGCCTAAGGCCAACTGATAGTCACAGTCCCCCTTGCCTTGTCCTGTTTGAGTGTCCAATCCCCCACCATACCTCAACCCCCACCACCAGCTCCTCCCTCTCAACATGCACATGGACCACACACTTGGCACCCAATAATTCTCTGTCCCACTTCCCTCAATCCTTCTTCACCACACTCGTCCTGAGTTTTCAGTCCAGGAAGGAGCTCGACTCTTACAATGAGTAATTCCACTGAAACATGCAGAACCTGTCTTCGACCACCGATTGACATACCTGGAAGTACCATAGAAAAGTTGCGGCACAGAAGGAGGCCATTCAGCCCATCATGTCTGCACCGGCTGGAAAAAATAGCCACACAATATAATCCCACCTTCCAGCACCTGGTCCGTAGCCTTGCAGGTTACAGCACTTCAGGTGCATGTCCAGGTACCTTTTAAATGAATCGAGTGTTTCTGTCTCCACCAATGCTCCTGGCTGTGAATTCCAGACACGCACCACCCTCCGGGTGAAACAGTTCTTCCTCATGTCCCCTCTAGTCCTTCTACCAATCATCTTAAATCTGTGTCCCCCCGGTAATTGACTTCTCCGCTAGGGGAAACAGGTTCTTCCTGTCTACTCCAACTAGGCCCCTCATAATTTTATACACCTCAATTAAGTCAGCTTCCTCTGTTCTAAGGAAAACAGCCCTAGCAGATCCAATCTTTCCTCATAGCTGCAACTTTCAAGCCCTGGCAACATTCTGATAAACGTCCTCTGTACTCTCCCCAGAGCAGTTACCATTCAATCCATCTCCTCCACATTGTACCATGAACTGTGAAAGTGTGCAAATATTAGACTGCGCAACTTTCACGATAATCCCCTTCATTTCGCAACAAGTCCTGCGAGTAATCTTTAAAATGAAAACAATTTGGGGAAATAATACAAGAACTTGCAATTAAAGAGGCCTGTAACTGCACACTTCCTCCAGTGAATGGCCCACCTCAACTGCAGAGCTGCGAGGGAGTGGTGAGTACGGCCCGCTTGTAAGGGTCCTAAGCGAAACAATTTTGAGCAATTCCTCCTCAGTGCGAGCCCACTGCATAACACAGCCGATAATCAGGAACATAGGAAATAGGGGAGGCCATTCGGCCCTTCAAGCTTGTTCCGCCGTACAATCAAATCATGGCTGATCTGTATCTTAACCCCATCTACCCGCCTTGGTTCCATAACCCTTATGGAATGGGGGCAGGGTGAATGAGTGGAAAGTGTTGCTCCAGCCATCATGAGTGTGGGGCACAGTCTTGATGGACCTGCTGGGTTTTTTCCTGCCATTTATTACCGAATGTTGATTTTGCACAGTAAAGCATGCTCTTTCAAAGTTGCAGGCAAGTGGAGGAAACTGCAGCAAACAGCGCAAAACACAGATTGCCCGACCATTCATTTGTGGGAACTTGGTCTGCACAAATTGGCTGCCTAAATAACAATTAGTGAATGCATTTTCAGAAGAAACTCATTGGTTGCAAAATACTTAGGACATCCTGAGGATGTAATAAGATGTTACACAATTGCAAATTCTTCCTTGTATTCCCTCAATCACTGCAGCTGAATGAAGAATTAGATAGTACAGCTGCAGAATGGAATGTTTCAAGAAATTATTATTTTTGAATTCTAAGTCCGAACAAAACACAGCTGCCGCAATAAAAGATTTTATGTCTCAGAAACAGCTTTGCTGCACCAAGTATAAAGAACGTTTGGATGCAAAACTTTTACTGTAATTCTTTATCTGTGGGAAAAAAAGCTTTTAAAATGCAACATGAGCTCACTTTCAAATAATTGGATGAAACAAAGAAACTCAGAAATGTTTAAAATTACCGCATGCAGAAAGACACAATTTTTTGTTAACTGTTATTACTTTTCAACTCCAAGTATCTTTCTACAAACAAGAATTATTTTTGAATTTGCATTATAAACAAAAAGAAGCATGGGTGTTTGGCTGTTTTTTCCCCCCTCTTGCTCGCTGTCTGAGACAAGCTCTGTTTGAGGTTTAAAAAAAGAAACACTCATTATTAGTTTTTGTGGAAGTTTTGCCTGAGAACAGTAGCAAAGATTCATCTTACAATTTTCCTTCAAATCATTTGGAAGACAAACATAAATACTGTGAAGGAAGACATTCTCCATAAGGAGAATTCTCCACATTGCACATGTTGAAAGTGCGGTATATGTGAAACAGCAGAGACTTTTGCACATAATCAAGGCTGGCACTTTGCTGCAGTACTGGGGGAGTGCTGCACTGTCAGAGATGCGGTCTTTTGGATGAAAAGTTACACCTGTCTGCCCTCTCAAGTGTACATAAAAGATCACATGGCACAATTCGAAGAGGAACTCCCCAGTGTCCTATCCAATGTGTATCCCTCAACCAACGTCACTAAAACTACCTGGTCATTATTACACTGCTGTTTGTGGGATCTTGCTGTGCATAGCTTGGATGCCACGTTTCCTGCATTATAACAGTGACTGCCCTCAAAAAGTGCTTCATTGACACTTCGGGGCATCCTGAGGTCGTGAAAGGCACTATATAAATGCAAGACTTTCCTTTAGCAGACTCAGATGTGGTGTGACAATATGGCATAAATATCTACCTCAACCCGAGCTTTGGAGAGAAGTTTGTGACTCTTCATAAAACACTAATAAAGGCACAATAACAAATTCATAGGTAATTTTAATGGTGTTATTGTGATTTTTTTTAAGCTTATGCGACCAAACTTACTTTGTACTTGCCAGTTTGAGTACTAACACTGAACAACACATCTCAAGTTATAGAGTTGCCCCACAATATTGTGCACAATACAGTTAAAGCTCATCGCTACCAGACTCTGCTTGTTGGAGCCACACAGATTACAGGCGATATGACAGAAGTGTACAGAAGCACCAATGACTTGCATTTACGTAGCACCTTTAGCAACAGTAAAATGTCCTAAGATGCTTCACAGAAGCATAATCAGACAAAATTTGTCACTGAGCCACGTAAGGAGATATTAGGACAGATAACCAAGAGCTTGGTTAGAGAGGTAGGTTTCAAGGAGCATCTTAAAAGGTGGAGAGAGAAGTAGTGAGGCAGAGAGGTTTAGGGAAGGAATTCCAAGGCTTAGGGCCTTAGCAGCTGAAAATAAGTCCAATCCAGTAGTTAAGAGGTCAAGTACGAGGGAGCATGGATACAAGGTTAAATGTAAGTGATTGTTAACCGAGGGGAGGAAAAGAATTCTTTGCACAGGGAGTTGAGGATGCAAAATTCACTTCCAGATTTATCAGTTGAGGCAGGAGCTATGATTCAAAGGTTGGATGAAGGGTAACAGGATTGAGGGACATGGGAACTGGTTAAGTGTGACCATGACGAGTTGCAACACAGACTGGTCGTGCCTAATTACCTCCTTCGGGATTATGATATTCAATTTATTTCTACAGCTCATGGCAGCCAGGAAAGAGGCGCTCAACAAGGGTTTGATTCATTCAACTTGGACTATTGGACATCTTCATTACTCCACGCACTGGGAGGGTGGGCAACAGAGACCAGAACTTCTTTGAAGGAAGGGCAGGTGGATGCTGTGGGACTTAGAATCATAGCACAACACAGTACAGAAAGAGGCCATTTGGCCCATCGTGTCTGTGCTGGCTCTTTGAAAGAGCTATCCAATTAATCCTAGTCCCCTGTTCTTTCCCCATACCCCTGCAAATGTTTTCCAATCGAGTATTTATCCATTTCCCTTTTGAATATTACTATTCAATATGCGTCCACTACCAGCAGTAATCCTGTGACTGAGGGAAATCTGGCTGAGGAATGCAAACAGACTTATCAAGTAAAGATAGCCTAGAAATTAAAAATAAATGGTTAATGCCTTTATTAAAATATCAGAGCATTGTGTACAAATGGTGTTAGTACTCACCGACTGATATGACTAAGTAATTTTTGGTTCGTGTTTAAATGGCTTTGCCCCTGTGTTCCCACTTAAATACATCTCCCTATTGTTGGCAGCTCTGGTGAAAGTGGGCCAAAACACAGATAAGAAATAAAATGTTTTCAATAAAAATCGGCCAGCATCCAAACAGAAAAAACAACGTGAGTCTAAATGTGTTGAATCCAATTGCTTAATCAGCATTAGAAGGCAATGCTGGACTGTGAGTCTCAAAGGATGCAGAATGTGGAGGTTCCTTCTGAACCAGAGACTGACCAAGTTACAGAGACAAGGAAAAGAGAAGAATGGGACTCACAGCTGTGGTACTCTGAGCAGCATGTAGGCAGAAATGTCAGTGTACAGTTGATAGAGAGACAGGGCAGCAAGCTAAGAGATGGGGAGAGTGCATCAGGCTGAGAGACACAGAGAGTGCAGCGAACAGAGACAGAAAATGCAGGAGGTGAGATAGGAAGAGTGTAGCAGGCTGCGAGACAGAGAGTACAGCAGGCTGGGAGACAGAAATCTGACAGGCGAAGAGTCAGTAAGACTGATCCACCAGATCAGGAGCAGGCAAAGAAATATTGAAATCAGAGTGAAAATCTCTTCCCCACTGGGAAAGGTCAGGCCGTGATGTGAAAACAAATGCAGGTAACTAAGGACCTTGCAAATAAGAACACAAGGGTAACTTTCTGCATATCAAACCTCCTGCCTTTCCACTACACCACTGAGTTGATTCTTAAATAATTCCAGTATCTTGTTCTTAGCCACTTTTGCTGGAAATCTGTTCCAGTTGTTGATTAGCCTGTGATGAAGAAATATTTCCTGGTATCTATCCTAAACTCGCCTTTCCCAAACTTGAACCTGTGTTCATCCCTCTGCTCCGAGTTTATCTTCTCAATCCTGTTAAATTCCTAATTTACCTTCATGTACTGGTAGATTACCAGGAATCTCAGGACGATTAATTAAAACAATATAGTCTGTTGACTTCCATGACTAACTATGGGGCTTATAGTGCGAGGTGCCAGATACTTCACAGGTGACTGGTCACATTGCCTTACAAAGCATCATGACTGTGCCCTTGGGTGTGTCACACATCTTGCTGGTCTCCGCTTTCTGAGTGATATACCATGATAGGAGTCGCTACAAGCAACAGCAGCAGCAGTCTGTTGAAATAAAATCTGGAGGAATCCATGGGATATTCAACTGACCTCATGCACTGGTGTGATGCCTCACTGACTAGTAGCCCATACTGGAGATTCATACATAGATTGCACACGGTTTTCTCGCCATTTATTCTGAGGCTGCATGGCAGAAATGTTGGAAATGACTCTTCACTTTCCGCCTCGCACCTTCCATTCCATTGACTCTGGATTACTGCTAATTTGCTACTCACTTCTCTCCCCCAACAGATGCTGATCTTACAGTTCATAGAATCATACAGCACAGGAAGAGGCCAATCAGCCCATCATGCCTGTCCTGGCTCGTTGAAAGAGCTGTCCAATTAGGCCCACTCCTTTGTCTTACCACGCTCCTGCCTTAATTAGGAATCTTTTCCGAAGACCTCTCACCTTGATACTCCTCTGCACTGCAGCTTCATAATCTATCCCTTTGACTGTGGAATTTGCCTTGCTACTCCATTTGTTCTGCACACTTCTCACTTTGTAGCCACCTCGCCCCCTTATATATATATCTCTGAGATGTTCTTCAACATTCATTTTATGTTGAAATCACACTGTGTGATATTAACTAGCACACATCTGTATGAAATTGCTTCTATTTCAATCGCTGTAAAATAAAGGGTTTAAAACTTCTGCTAGAATAGTAGCCAAAGAAAAGTCCTATAAACACGTCTAATGGGCTTCTTACAAAGATTAAACAGTGCATCTTCAACCCATTGGATTTAGTGCAAAAACATCGTGAGAAAACTGTAGAGCGTGATAAGCTGAGAAGAAAGCCCTTTGTATAGAAGTCTCATTTACATCTCTCTGCTCTGGGCTGGCCAAATATCAGAAGATTATCCCTTAGATTTTGAGTTGTGGTCACTTTAAAATGAGTTACTGAGTAAGGGTGAAAAAGCACAGTCATTCTTTCACTATCAGTTGGTTTCACTATATCTAGGTTTTCCATAAATAGGTCCAAAAGTACTAGTAAATCTTGTACAGCTATCCTATTTCATGCTTATCACAGTCAGTGAAAAGACAGAATGGCTATCCTAGTTTAGAGACCTGTCTGAGATTTGTCCAGATGTTTGTACAGAGAGACGTGTGTCATCCAGGGGCGATCCACTTGCTTTTGTCCATTTTCCCTCTTCACCTGGCTTGTTACACTGATTTGGGTGAGGAGCTCATAGAATCTTACAACAAGCTAGAGGTCATTTGGCCCATCGTGCTTGTGCCAGCTCTTTGAAAGAGCGAGATTAGTTCCACTACCCTGCTCTTTCCTCATTGCCCTGCAAATGTTTTCTTTTTAAGTTGGGGCGGCACAGTGGCGCAGTGGTTAGCACCGCCGCCTCACAGGAACCTGGGTTCGATTCTGGATACTGCCTGTGCGGAGTTTGCAAGTTCTCCCTGTGACCGTGTGGGTTTCCTCCCACAGCCAAAGACTTGCAGGTTGATAGGTAAATTGGCCATTGTAAATTGCCCCTAGTGTAAATAGGTGGTAAAGAAAAGGGGATTACTGCAGGGTTAGTATAAATGGGTGGTTGTTGGTCGGCACAGACTTGGTGGGCCGAAGGGCCTGTTTCAGTGCTGTATCTCTAAACAAAAAGTATTTATCCACTTTTGAAAGTTACTATTGAATTTGCTCCCCCCATCCCTCCAGGCAGTGACATCCAGGATACAACACCTTGCTGCATAAAAAACATTCTCCTCATCATCTTCTCTGTTCTGTCGCCAATTATCTTAAATCTCTGCCCCTGGTTACCCACCGTCCTGCCAGTGGAAATACTTGCCCGATCCCTACTTAATACGTGGCATTAACAAAGTCATGAAGCTCATGCAGCAAGTGGACAGAGCTTGGTGATGCATTGTCCTGCACATCACATGTTGACCATGAGGCACGATGTGTGTATGCAGGTGTGCGTGTGTGTGTGTGCGCATGTGTGTAAGTTTGTGTGCATATGTGAGCATGTTTATGTTTGTGTGTGCATTTCCATGTGTGCGTGAGCATGTTTGTGTCTGTCCTTGTGTGAGCATATTTATGTCTGTGCCTGTGTGTTTCTGTGTCTGTATTTGTTATTGCACATTTTTGAGTGTATATGAGCATGTTTATGTGAGCATCTATGTGGGTGTGTTTATGAGTGCCCGCAAGATTGTGCCCGCATGTTTATGTGTATGTCTGCATGTTTGTGTGCATGTGTTTGTTTGTGAACCTGTGTTAACGTGTGTGTCCTCCTGTTTGTATGTGCATGTGCATATGTGAACTTGTTTGTGTGTGTGCCTATGAGCACTGCCCATCCCTGAGAATGTTGAGAGTTAACCGCATGCGTAGGCCAGACTAGGCACTCCCTGACAGGCACTAGTGAACCATTTGGGTTTTTGTGACAATCTGCCAGCTTTCATGGTAATTTTTTTCTGGTGCTAGTCCACATATTATAAGATTTATTGAATTCACAACCGGTCATGACTGCATTGGATCTCATCATCACTGGGTTGCCAATCATTAGCCTACTGTACCGATCATTGGAAACTGTAACTGACCAACTTTCATTGTCATTTATCATTATCTGGGTTTATCATCTTTGGCCTCCTTATCTCGAGAGACAATGGGTAAGCGCCTGGAGGTGGTTAGTGGTGTGTGGAGCAGTGCCTGGAGTGGCTATAAAGGCCAATTCTGGAGTGACAGGCTCCACAGGCACACACACAAACATGTTCACACATAAACAAGTTCACATATGCACATGCACATACAAACAGGAGGACACACACGTTAACACGCTCACACAGGTTCACACTCAAACACATGCACATAAACATGCAGACATACATTGGGGTTGTACATTATACATATTGAAGGGCTGCAGGCATCTAAACCACGATAGCCCAACATAATTCAGGAAAAGAGGAGTCAGAGGCAAATTGGGGGATCAAAATTGGAGGTCTGTTGCTGATTGCAGATTATGGATATAGAAGTTGAAATACCTGTCAGCTGGTGAAGGCATTACAAACGATTTATTTCTCCATGCTCTTTTTTTTTTAACAAAATCATCCAGTTGCAACCGTGTTATCACCAGCTATTCCAATAACCCACGACGTGTTGGTTTGAGGGCTGCAACTTCAACTGACTGCATCCTGCCTAAAATGCGGACATCAATGACCTTCTGTTTCGTTGCCTCCTAGATCCCCAGGTTAAAATGGAGTTCCCGTTTGAAGCTGTATATGAGGAATTGTGTCCAATTTGTGGAGACAAGGTTTCAGGATATCACTACGGCCTTCTGACCTGTGAAAGTTGTAAGGTATGAGATGTTCTAAGCCAAAGTTGGAGGTTTGTATTTGAGACAGAACTAAAGGTGGCTCAGGTTGTCCTATTGTGCCACGCTGTTTCAGTTCCTCACCAGACCCAGCAATGTCCTTAGGCTGAGGAGAATAGAAAATCAGCCACAGCTCCCACTCCCAGTCACTATCCAATGACTTGTTGGATTGTGACAATGCTTGTTGAGGACAACATTGGGATCAGCTGTGACGCTCCCCAACTCAGAGTCCTGCATGACAAATGAAGATTTGGGAGGGGTGTTGTGGCTGTGGAACCGTGCCCCCAGCATAAATCAACAACCTTCAAGCGAGGAGAGACACTTTGATATGAAGGGATAGAAATTACTGCTTAAAAGTGAGAAAACACTGGTGTTAAGAGTTACTACAAGGAGATATTGCTACAAAGGCATCCTTGCGAAACAGTTGACAGAAACAGAGCTCTGTGTAACAAAGTTCATTCAGTTATTTTTAGCAAATCCTCAGCTCCTTGAATACCGAAGGAGTTTGTAACCAGCCTCTAGTTTTTTTCTAGATCACAATGTTCCTTCAACTGGGTACAAACAAGATGTCTTGTGCTTAACTGTATATATTGTAACTGTTACATTTTGTGCAGTAATTGACACATCCACCAAGCATTGCTGGAGGGTTCTACAATGTGCTAAAGGTGCAACTTTTCCTTAAAACTGGTAAGGGAAGCTTTTATGGTTATATTGTAAATATAGGACACATAGGTTCAAAGTTATAAAAGGTAATTCTAGATTGATATCAGGAAATGCTTCTTCACATTACGATTTCAAGAATAAGGAAGGCTTACTACATTTACGGGGGCAAAGTGGAACAGCAGTAATGTCACTGAACTAGTAATGAAGGATCACTGACCTGAAACGTTAACTCTGCTTCTCTCTCCACAGATACTGCCAGACCTGCTGAGTATTTCCAGCATTTCCAATTTTTATTTCAGATTTCCAGCATCTGCAGTATTTTGCTTTTATTATAGTAATCCAGAGGCCCAGGCTAATCCCATCATGGCAGCTGGTGGAATTTAAATTCAATTAATTAATTAAAATATTGAATGAAAATTTAGTCTCGGTAATGATGCCATGAAACTATCATCGATTGTCGTAAAAACCCATCTGGTTAATTAATGTCCTTTAGGGAAGGAAATCTGCCGTCCTTACCTGGTCTGGCCGACATGTGACTGCAGACCCACAGCAATGTGGTTGACTCGTAACTACCCTCTGAAATGGCCTAGCAAGCCACTCAGTTCAAGGGCGATTAGGGATGGGAACAAATGCTGGCCTTTCCAGTGACACCCACATCCCCTGAAAAAATAAAAAAAGATAGGGTTTGATGAGACCACACCTGGAGTACTGTGCACAATTTTGGTCTCCTTATCTAAGGAAGGATATACTTGCCTGGAGGTGGTACAGTGAAAGTTCACTAGTTTGGCTCCTGGATAAGAGGGTTGTCCTATGATGAGAGGATGAGTAGAAAGGGTCTATACTCTCTGGAGTTTGGAAGAATAAGAGGTGATCTCATTGAAACATATAAATTCTGGGGGGGACTGACATGGTAGACATGGAAAGGTTGTTTCCCCAGTCTGGAGAGTCCAGAACTAGGGGAACTAGGGATCATAGTCTCAGGATAAGGGGACGGCCATTCAGGAGATGAGGAGAAACTTATTCACTCAGAGAGTTATGAATCTTTGGAATTCTCTAACCCAGAGAGCTGTGGAGACTCAGTTGTTAAGCATATTCAAGACTGAGTTGATAGATTTTTGGACTCTAGGGGAATCAAGGGATTTGTAAATCAAGTGGGAAAGTGGAGTTGAGGTCAAAGATCAGTCATGATATTATTGGATGGTGGAGCAGGCTCAAAGGACAACATGGTCTACTCTGGCACCTATTTCTTATGCTGTTATGATTAACATGTAGAATAAACTGCCGGTTAGAGTAATGGAAGCAAATACCCCTGGAATTATTGAATAAGCAAGGGGGATAAAAAGAGCTTTCCAGATGGATGCATTAAGATGGGCCAAATGGCCTTCTTCATCAGCAATTATCTGGTGACGTAACATAGTGCCATAATTTACATTGAGAAACATTGTTCCATCATGAAAGTAAATTCATTAATGGTGGTAAGTGGTAGAGAGAAGGACCAATGAAACACACAGAAACAAAAGAACTTGCATTTCTATAGCACCTTTCATGACATCCCAATGAAGTACTCTTGAAGTTTAGTCACTGTTGTAATGTAAGAAATGTGGCAGCCAATTTTCACACAGCAAGCTCCCACAAACAGCAATGTGATAGTAACCAGATAATCTGTTTCAGTGATGTTAATTGAGGGACAAATATTGAGCAGGACATTGGGAAGAACTCCCCTGCACCTCTTCAAAATAGTGCCATGGGATCTTTTACGTCCAGCTGAGAGGGGCCTTGGGTTAACATCACATTTGAAAAACAGCACCTCAAACAGTGCAGCACTCCCTCAGTACCACATTGGAGTGTCAGCCTGGAGTTTACACCATCTTCCCTTCAATGCTCTTTATGATCTTTTGGAAATCCTGTCAACTTGAGCCAATGGGAAAGACATCCTTCATCATATCCAGTAACAATCTGCTTAAGAGAGTTAGTAAAGTACTTTTGCTGTCTAAACAGGATTTGCTTATCGACAAGTTAACATAGAGGTTAGTTGGAGGGGCAGGGGTGGGCGTGAGGCTGGAGAGCAACAAGACTGTCAAACAATGTTCTTTATAAACAGGATGTTCCTTTCTAGTGGTCTTGGTGTAATGAGAAAACAATGACAAGTCTTTATCAAATGGACCCATTAATTATGAAGGGATTTAAAAAGATGGTTTGTACTTATCTTAGCAATGAATTCTGAGAAATGATCACGTGGTCCCCTATTGCCATCCAATATTGTCTGCATAAAGCCGTCCCAGGTCAGGTATAGAATGGATACTGGCAAGAGTCAACCTCTCAGCTATATGTCATGACTTCAGCATGAAAAGATCAGCCTCTGCATCAAGTAAGGTTCTAACAACAACTTGCATTTAAATAGCGCCTCTAATGTAGTAAAGCAATGTAGTAACCTCAAGGTGCTTTACTGGAGCATTATCAAACAAAACTAGACACCGACTCCATTAGAAGAGGTGACCAAAACTTTGGTGGAAGAGGTAGGTTTTAAGGATAGTCTCCAAGGAGCAGAGAGAGGTGGAGAGATTTAGGGAGGGAATTCCAGAGTTTAGGATCTAGGCAGCTGAAGGCATGACCTCCAAATGTGGAGGGATTAAAACTGAGGATGCTTAAGAGGGCAGAATTGGAGGAGTATTCCAAACACCTCGTACATCAACACCCAATTGCCGCTCAAGAAACAAACATGTCTGCTTCTCTGGTTAAGTTCCCTGTGCATTGTTGATGATCAGTGTTAACTAGAGATCACAAGGACACATTAGGCTGTGCAAATAACCAGTGCGAATGGGTTTCTCCAAGCACACTTGGCAAACGGCTACTGTGGAACAAGGAGGCAGACATTAAAACATGGTTACTTGGTAAAGATTAACAGAGTCCTCTCCAGTTTTGCGATGCTCTTAACCCATAAAAACAGGTCTGTCTCCATACGATGTGGCAGGTGGGGTTCGTGGTGACTCACTGGTGGATCTTCACTCCCTATATGTGGAGTGCATGAAACAGTCCAAAGCTCATGGTGTAATATTAGTAATAAACATGCCAACGTGTTTGCCCATTGTTTCACCAAAGACTTTAACAGGCTGGGATATAAATCCATCTGAGGCAAGAGGACAAAATGAATGAGTGTGCAATGGCCTCAATCAGTTTTCCTCATAATTTTCCAGAAATGGCCAGCTTTATTGAATTCAAAAATTGCTAAGCTTGGATTTGAACTCACAATGTCCAGACTACTGGACCATCACATTACTCCAGTACAGTGCCATACTCTATTCTGTACTCTCTCCAAAGTCAATATGTCCTAAGTGTACTACAGGGAGCAGGGTTGTGCAGAGTGGGGCCCAACCTACGCTTTATACAAAGCTCAAATAATAATTACATCATCAGCTAAAATGACAATGCTGCTCTAAATGGCCTTAAGGAAACAGTTGAAATCTCTGGCTGACCTCAAGCTGGAAGTAAGAGGTCAGAGGACCACTTCCTAGTCTGGTATCTGCCTTGTATAGACAGCTGCCTGTCCACATCTTAGAGGAAGTGTTGTTGATTAACTAAATTAAGAAGCCGTGTGTATGCTTCTATTTTAGGGCTTTTTTAAGCGCACAGTACAAAATAACAAGAACTACACCTGTGTAGAAAACCAGAACTGTCAGATCGATAAAACCCAGAGGAAACGGTGCCCTTACTGTCGATTCCAGAAGTGTTTGACTGTTGGAATGAAGCTGGAAGGTAATTACATAATTCATATTCATTTTCTTTTACAAAGCAACAACTTGCATTTATATAGCACCTTTAACATTAGTAAATCATCCCACAGGAATGTCTATCAGACAAAATGTAACACCGAGCCGCATGAAGAGCTGTTGGTTTAGGTGACCAATAGCTTGTTCAAAGAGGTTGGTTTTAAAGAACATCTTAAAAGAGGAGAGAGAGGTGGCGAGGTTTAGGAGAGAATTCCCGATTTTAGGGCCTAGGCAGTGAAGGCATGGCCACCAATGGCAGAGAAATGACAATCGGGGATATGCAAGAGGCCAGAATTGGAGGTGCACAGAGATGTCAGAGAGTTGTAGCACTGGAGGAGGTTACAGAGATAGGAAGGGACCAAGCCTTGGAGGGATTTGAGCACAAGGTAAATAACTCCTAACAGGAAATACTCAGAACATGCAAAACACGTCATTCAGCACCTGAAACAGAAACCTGGGCAATATCCATCACTGACAGGTCCCACCAGAAACGATAGTCTGTAGGTTTTGTTTTTCTTCTGATGCTCATTGACTTCCACTTGTTAGGGAATGGACATTGATCACCCTCCCAGAACTGGCACAAATGGCCATGGATCACGTATGAGCGCAGACACTGAGTTTGGTGGCCAATTTAACTAGAGGGGCCTCACAGTGGTGTCCAATCCTGCCCTGACCTGAAGAGTACCCACACTGGTGTCCAATTGGAGGTCATGAATCGTAATCAAGAATGGGATCAGAGGAAGAGGTATAGGTCATTCAGCCCCATGAGCCTGTTCCGCCATTCAATTAGATCATACCTCCTCTGTATCTGCATCTCCTTATACCCATGTGTGGGAGTTCTGGCCAGTTCGCCCTCCCCGGGTCCAATTACAATATCCCTTCCCATCACCCTAGCTGAGATGAGCTAACTCAATGGAGACTAGGGATCAATCCTCCTTTGTCTGCATGACTTAGCCACTCACTGGGTAAACTCGCTAAGCCCCTGGGAGAGCTCAGCTTATAGTTATCCAAAGAATGACTTCCACCCAAGTTACCCACTGAACTAAGAGAATAGACAGGGTCTTAGTTAAATGCCAGTGGTTGCCTGCGGTTATAGTGTACCATGAAACAAATACCAATTTCAGTTTGCTGAATATAGAACAATAGTTTGTTGGGAAACAGAATGGCTCCATACGTACAAGAACATCACCTGCCTGAACCTTTGGGCAATGCAAAATACACTTGAAATTATACATAAACAGATAATTATACACGTAAAGGTATAATCTACCCATAGTTAGAGAGGCTGTTCCCGCACATCTTTCATTCTCTGGGACAAAGTGCAAGAAAACACTTGTCATGTGATATATGACTCCTGCTGCATTTGTAGCCTCTATCTTTCTCTCTCACTATCACATTCACAGAGATTCTCCAGCCTGAGTTTCTTGCCATCACGCCTCCCCCTTGGAATTGTGGAATTACCTGTTATGTCGATGTTAAGTCAGGTGAGAACTGGATTGGGCTCAGTGGTAAGATCCCCAGTAACCTGCCTGCAGTCACTATCTGGGCTCATACAGAACAATGGCATCTTGGGTGAGCTAGTGCAAGGAAGCAATCTTCCGTTGAGCTGAAGAGGATCGTGTCCCTTGAGAACTGGGCTCCAGCAGGAATCAGAGTCACTGGGAGAAGAGGGGAGAGGAAGGGAGGGAGAGAATCGAGAGATGTGGATCAGAGTGAGAAACCTTTATAAACATTAGTGTCTTGAAAATACAATGTGCAAAATATTAATACACGCTCACATTTACCTGCTCTCAGACAAGTTGATCAATAGTTATAAACCCCAAATTTTTTTTTTTTGAACAGCTGTACGAGCGGATCGAATGCGTGGTGGTCGGAATAAGTTTGGACCCTTGTACAAGCAAGACAGGGCGTTAAAGCAGCAGAAGAAAGCTCTCATTCACGGCAATGGAATTAAACTGGATCCTACCTCTTATGTGATGCAAAGCCTGCCGACAGACCTGAGCACACCCATCGCCAGTGAAAGCCTGCATTCAGCATCCAAATGCCTATCCTTAAGCTACAACAGCTTGTCATCATCGGGGGGAGATTACAACAGCAACCTGGTTGGTGCTTCGCCAATCACTGAGGCACATGGTCCAGTGCCAGGGTACCAGCTGTGCAGCCCTTTCCTGAGCTGTCACGTCAAGTCGGAACACATGGACCCCAGCTACCCGGGCTCCCCTGAGCCATTGCTCAGCAACTCATACATCGAGGCCTATAGGCCCGGTGCATCTGTAGCCGTGCCGCAGCTGATACAGGAGTTGGTGAAGTGTGAACCAGATGAGGCACAGGTCCGGGTGAAGATCTTAAATTACCTGCAGCAGGAGCAGACCACCAGAGGGAAGCATGAGAGGCTCAATACATTTGGAATCATGTGTAAAATGGCTGACCAAACCTTATTCTCCTTGGTGGAATGGGCCAGAAGCAGTATCTACTTCAAGGAGCTGAAGGTAATGCAATGCTCAAGGAAAGGACTGACTTTTATGACCTTAATTGGTTGCCATTTATGCCACCAAAATGTTCGTAACCCAAGTAATGGAATCTTGAGTCCTTCTCTTCCTGGCTACACTGTCAATCCAGGATAGCATGCGAGCTGGGGTGTGTTATAATTCAGCAATGATTCTAGGGATTTAGATCGCACCATAAATCACAAGAGTGGAGTTTGAGCTATTTATCAATGTCATCGACTGGGATCTACAAGGTGTTTGAAACATAATTCCAATGAGTGATTTGGCACAGTGTGCTTGTGACGGAGCACGTGTGACAGAGCACGTGCAACAGAGCGCATGTGGCAGAGTGTATGTAACAGAGCACGTGTGGCAGAGCATGTGTGACAGAGCGCATGTGAGAGTGCGTGGGACTAAGCATGTGGAAACTTGTAATAAATCACGTGATTTTCTGCACTTGCCGTCATTTTGCACAGTGTTCTAGAGACATAAAAATGAGCAGATCCCAATGATAAGTTAGTTACTGCAACAAACCACTCGCCTTTTCTCATTAAACAAATAAGTGGCATTCTGAGGGGCATGGAAGGCGATTATGCCATTGTCTTTATTGTCTAGAATTTGCTCATGTCATTGTCAGTAAGCTTCTACAATTGTCAGGAAAGAAAGAGAGAGAAAGAATTGAGTGAAAAAAAAGAAAGACCAAACATATCTTTACAAAGCACCTTTCATGTCCTCAGAATGTCTCAATGCACTTCAGAACCAATGTATTAATTTAGGAATTGCAGTTATTACTGTTATATTGCTCAAATGAAGCAGCCAATTTGCATGCAGCAAGATCCCAGAAACTGCGAGTAAGATGAATAACCAGTTAATCTGTTTTTGTTGGTTGAGGGAAAGTTTAATTATACCTTTTCCAACAGTGCCATGGGATAATTTACATCACCTGAACAATTTTAGTTTTAAATCTCATCTGAGACACAACAATGCAGTACCCCACTCAGTACTGCACTAACGTTCTGTGCCTGGAGTGGACATTGGACCCACAACCTTTTGACACAGTGGGGAGAGCTTTGTGCCAATGACACCCTTAAAACCTGTATTATACCTGTGCCTTGTATTGATAACAGGACATGTTAACTTCTCCGTGTTTACCGCATAAAGATGCAAGTATCATTACATTGACAGAAAATTTCCACATAGGACTTCGAAGCAGAGATACACTGTCAAAGTGAAAATTTCTTGATAAAATGAGGTCGATAATTTAGATTCCAATGGTTTTTTAAAATTAATTCATAGGATGTGGGCATCACTGGCTAGGCCAGCATTTATTGCCCGTTCCTAATTGCCCTTGAGAAGGTGGTGGTGAGCTGCCTTCTTGAACCACTGCAGTCCATGTGGGGTAGGTACACCCACAGTGCTGTTAGGAAGGGAGTTCCAGGATTTTGACCCAGCGACAGTGAAGGAACGGTGATATAGTTCCAAGTCAGGATGGTGTGTGGCTTGAAGGGGAACTTTCAGCTGGTGGTGTTCCCATGCATCTGCTGCCCTTGCTCATCTAGGTGGTAGAAGTCACGGGTTTGGAAGGTGCTGTCGAAGGAGCATTGGTGCTTTGCTGCAGTGCATCTTGTAGATGGTACACACTGCTGCCACTGTGCGTCGGTGGTGGAGGGAGTGAATGTTTGTAGATGGGGTGCCAATCAAGCGGGCTGCTTTGCCCTGAATAGTGTTGAGCTTCTTGAGTGTTGTTGGAGCTGCACCCATCCAGACAAGTGGAGAGTATTCCATCACACGCCTGACTTGTGCCTTGAAGATGGTGGACAGGATTTGGGGAGTCAGGAGGTGAGTTACTCACTGCAGGATTCCTAGTCTCTGACCTGCTCTTGTAGCCATGGTATTTATATGGCTACTCCAGTTTAGTTTCTGGTCAATGGTAACCCCCAGCATGTTGATAGTCGGGGATTCAGCGATGGTAATGCCACTGAATGTCAAGGGGAGATGGTTAGATTCTCTCTTGTTGCAGATGGTCATTGCCTGGCACTTGTGTGGCGCGAATGTTACTTGCCACTTATCAGCCCAAACCTGGATATTGTCCAGGTCTTGCAGCTCTTTAAAACCTACCTCTGACAAAGTTTTGTTCATTTATCCTAATATCTCCTTATACGGCTTGGTGTCCAAATTTTATTCGGTAATCACTCCTGTGAATTGCTTTCGGACATCTTACAACATTGTAGGCACAACATAATTGTTGTTGCAAGCCAGGTATTCCTGACACCAATATCCTTAACAAAACAAAATAAAAAGCCAGTAGCCCGCGCACCATTGCTTTGTTATGAAGTGAGGAAGCAGCAGCTGTGCGTGGGGTGAACAACGGAAGTGTTCTGGAACAGGAAGAAAGTCCTTTGTTTGCAGGTTCATCTGCTTACTACTACATGCTGGCACTTTTGCTCTCAGGAACTGTGCTGACAATTCGTGTAAACAGGATGGATTTTTTTTCCTCCAAGGAAAGGGAATCCCTTTGGCCCAGGCTGGCTCCGTTACAGCCCAAGAGCTGCAACTGAAGTCCTCCCTAAGTACTTTTTGTGAGGGAAAGGAGACGTAGCTAGCCCAGCCAGTAAGTTGTCCATTTGCCATGGCACTGAGGCACATAGACCAGGAAGGTTCCTCCCTCTGATTCCCAGTTTGCTCCAAGGTGATCTGGTTCATCTGCCCAAGGTCTCGGTGAGACGAGCAATCAGCCTGATCATCTGATCACTCTCCAATCACCCTCTTTCCAGGAAGCGCACCAATTTTGAGCATAAATCAGAACAAAGCAGCGCTGTGATGCCTTTTATTGTTCATTAGCTTGCCGTTACTCACACTCTAGGCTGACATGTGACAAATGGCCATTTGGTTGAGGGACCAGGTGCTCAGGGAACCATCGACCCAGCCAGAATAAGCATGTTCAAGAGAGGACAGGGAGAAAAGGAATTGGACACTGCAACAATTTAATTCTCCTCTGTTTCACCCATGACATATTTGATTGTTGCTGAACATTTGTTACAAAATTGGAGATGGTTTTGACTTGACTTAGCAAAGAGAAGTTTGGGATTCTATTTTATGTCCACCATGGCTCAGTTGGTAGCTTCTAGGTCAGAGATTCATGCGTTCAAGGCCCTGATTAGCACACAATCTAGGCCCACATAGAGGGAGTGGATGAGGGAGTGGATGAAGGAGTCTCATCTGTTGATTGGATGAGACATTAAATTGAGAAATAGAAACAGAAAGTGCTGGAAATACTCAGCAGGTCCAGCAGCATCTGGGGAGAGAGAAACTGAGTTAACGATTCAGGTCTGTGACCTTTCATCAGAACTAGCAAGGGTTAGAAAATGCAGCAGGCTTTGAGCAAGTGAAGGGAGGGCGGTGAGGAAGAGAACAAAAGGGAAGGTGTGTGATAGGGCAGATGGCAGGAGAGATTAACTGGCAGAGTTGTCATGGGACAAAGGCAAAGGGAGTGCTAATGGTTGTTGTGAAAGCCAAAGCATTTGTACAGATAAAGTGTTAATGCAGAACAATGAGCAGCTCTGTCCAAAAGCACAACATGAAAAACCAAGTTTAAGGCAGGCACATGGTTAAAATATAAAATAAAATAACATTTTAAAAAATGTAAAAAGGCCAGTCATGCTTTGAAATTGTTGAACTCAATGTTGAGTCCAGAAAGCTGTAGAGTGCCCAATCGAAAGATGAAGCGCTGTTGCTCGAGCTTGTGTTTATGTTCACTGGAACACTGCAGCAGGCCAAGGACAGAAATGTTGGCGTGAGAGCAGGAGGGTGAGTTTGCATTTACATTAAATTTAGAGCCTGTCCGCCGAGCGACTCTTCAGATACTGAAGCAGTCCGTGTCCATAGGCAGGAAGACCTGCACAACATTCAGGCTTGGGCTGATAAGTGGCAAGTAGCATTCATGCCACACAAGTGCCTGGCAATGACCATCTCCAACAACAGAGAACTTAACCATCTCCCTTTGACATTCAATGGCATTACCATCACTGAATCCCCCACCAACATCCAGAAACTGAACTGGACAAGTCACATAAGTACTGTGGCTACAAGGGCATGTCAGAGGCTGGCAATTCTCGGCAAGTAACTCACCTACTGACTCCCCAAAGTCTGTCCACCATCTACAGGGTACAATCAGGAGTGTAGGGGGGGCGGTGGTGTAGTGGTGTTGTCACTGGACTAGTAACCCAGAGACCCAGGGTATTGCTCTGGGGACATGGGTTCAAATCCCACCACAGCAGAAGGTGGAATTTGAATTCAATTAATAAATCTGGAATTAAAAACCTCTAGTCTACTGATGGCAATGAAACCATTGTCGATTGTTGTAAAAACCCATCTGGTTCACTAATGTCCTTTAGGGAAGGAAATCTGCTGTCCTTACCTGGTCTGGCCTACATGTGACTCCAGACCCACAGCAATGTGGTTGACTCTTACATGCCCTCTGAAATGGCCTAGCAAGCCACTTAGTTGGCAGCCCACTGCTACCTTCTCAAGGGCAATTAGGGATGGGCAATAAATGCTGGCCTGGCCAGCGACGCCCACATCCCATGAATGCATTTTTTAAAAAGTGTGATGGAATACTCTCCACTTGCCTGGATGGGTGCAGCTCCAATGACACTCAAGAAGCTCAACACCATCCAGGACAAAGCAGCGCTTGATCGGCATCCCATTCACCACCTTCAACATTCACTCCCTGCACTATTGGCGCTCAGTGGCAGCAGTGTGTACCATATACAAGATGCACTGCAAGAATTCACCAAGGCTCCTTCGACAGCAGCTTCCAAACCCATGACCTCCACCACCTAGAAGAACAAAGAGCAGCAGACACATGGGAACACCACCACCTGCAAGTTCCCCTCCAAGTGACACACCATCCTGACTTGGAACTATATCGCCGTTCCTTCACTGTCACTGGGTCAAAATCCTGGGACTCCCTCCCTAACAGCACTGTGGGTGTACCTTCACCACATGGACTGCAGTGGTTCAAGAAGGCAGCTCACCACCACCTTCTCGAGGGCAATTAGGGATGGACAATAAATGCTGGCCTGGCCAGCGTCGCCCACATCCCATGAACGAATAAAAAAAGCCTACTTAGGCGGCTTTAAAAGGACCCCAAGGCATTATTTGAAGAAGAACAGAGGATGGCCTAAATTTATCCCTCAAACAACACCCAAAAACAGATCAGTCATTCATCACAATGCTGTTTGTGGGATCTTGCTGTGTGTGAAATTGCCTGCTGCATTTACCCAGATTACAATACTGACTAGGCTGTCAAATTAATTGAGTGATATTAAATGTGTATCAAACCTTAGACCACGGTTAGAGTACTGTGAACAGGTCTCCATATTATAAAAAGGATCTTAGAGGCACTGGAAAAGGTGCAAAAAAGATTTGCATGGATGCTACTAAAACTGAAAGGTTTATATCAATCAAGAAAGACTGAACAGCCTTAGAAAAAAGAAGGCTGAGAGGTGACCTAAAAGAGTTTCTTTGAGATTATGTAAGGGTTTGTGGGGAAGGTCACTAATAAACGTAATAGGGAATTCAGGAGAAAATTCTTCACCCAGAGAGTGGTGAGAATGTGGAACTCGCTACCACAGTGAGTGGTTGTGGCGAATAGCAGAGGTGCATTTAATGGGAAGCGAGATAAACACGTGAGGAAGGAATACAAGGTTATGTTGACGGGATGAGCTGGAGTAGGGTGGGAAGAGGTTCATGTGGAACATAAACACTGGCATAGACCAGTTGGGCTGAATGGCCTGTTTCTGTGCTGTAGTTTCCATGTAATTCTTTATATGGAGTCAGGTTCAAATTGGCAAGAGGAACATTTAGGGTTGGAGGTGGCTCATGTAGAGCATAAACGTGGAGCAGTTGGTTGGAATGGCCTTTTTCCACGTGTACATTCTATGTAATAATTTATTGGTTGTGAAACAAAGGTCTGAAGAGATGAAAGGCATTGCCTGGAAGCAACATCTTTCATTATATAGCTACGAATCAGTGACAATATGAATCACAATGTATAGCAATAAGGGACCATAAGCACTGTAAGCTCACACTGCGAGCAACTAGCCTCGACTGACACAGTGAGTTGTGAAATTGCGAGCTTTCCTCCAGCAGCAGAAACTCAGCCAATGAGCCAGTAGGTGAGGGGGGTAGGTTGGGGGCAGGGATAGACCTGAGCCAATCCTGCTCACGGAGAAGCGAAGGCAAGCCCAGGGAAGCGGAAGCCCAGAAGTTCTTTGTGGGGCCTGGAGGAGCATTTCTGCTCCAACAAGAACACAAGAAAAAGGAGCAGGAGTAGGCCATTGGGCCCCTCAAGCCTGCCCCACCATTCAATAAAACCATAGCGGATCTACCTCACTGCTCTGTCCCCACATCCCTCGATTCTCTTACTGTCCAAAAAAAAACTCGGTGGTCTGCTACAAGTGAGAAGCTGGGGCTGTTCTCCTTAGAGTAGAGATGGCGAAGAGGAGATTTTGATATGGGTGTTTAAAATCATAAAAGGATTTAGCGAGAGTAAAGAAAGAAAAACTGTTTCCAATGGCTAAAGGATCAATAACCAGAGGGCACAGATTTAAGGTGATTGACAAAAAAAAAAGGAGGTGACAGAAGGACAAACGTTTTCACGCAGCGAGTGATTAGGATTTGGAACACACTGCCTGATAGGATGGTGGAGATAGATTTAATAGCGGCCTTCAAAAGGGAATTGGATAGATAGTTGAAAGAGAAAAAGAATGCAGGGATATGGAGGGAAAGAAGAGGAGTGGGACTAACTGGAATGCTGCTCGAAAGAGCTGGCACAGATCTTCTATGAATTGGCCAGACGTATAACTCCAGTTCAGTGACTGCCGGTGGAATGAGCTTGTGTGTGAAATTCCGGTGAGGGCGGAACCGAGCTTGGCTTTAATGCCCCCACGATAAAGTAGTCCGTTGTCATTCTTTCTCTCTGGAGTGTAACTATTGCCCGTGGATGAGGAAGGCTGCCTGAGACAGCGACTTCAGGAGAGAAGGGGCACAAATAGGAGTTTAAAAAAACACTCGAACACGAGGAGGGAAATGATTTGTGAGAGTTGGCAACTTGAGATGGAGAAAATAAGATTAAAACAAGTTTAATGAACCCAAAAAATTTCAGTGGCATTGAGCACCGAACTGCAGCAATTTTAAACAGCGAAACACGTAGAGCAAGCGAGCAGAAACAAAACAGAAGTGTTGTCAACATTAGTGACATAATCACACACAAGGGACATCCTGGTTAGCAGGAGTGGATGCTCTGAATCAGACGGTCACTGCTTTGATCTGTCTTCAGATCTTTTTCCAGTTTTCCACATGGCGTCAATCGCTGAGTGAACTGTTCCTTTCCCGCAACAGAAAGGGAGGAGCAACACAGTTCCAGGTAGTCACAGTCTGCTCAAGGTTTAAGTCAATGAGCAGAGGCCAGCATGAAAACTGGGGACTCTTGGCCTCCGGGAGGCCTGAGTGAAGAGAAAGTTAATTCCAGTTCTACAGCGCACTGAGGAGAAAGAATATTTCTCAATATGTTTCTCATAATACTCAGTTTGATGAAGTGTTAGATTATTGTTTAAATTACGGTACGTATTCAGTTTCAATGAACTATCCTGATGCCACCTTGGCCAATTGCACAAGATGGACTCTCCATTACTGTGCATTCCCAGAGAATCCCAAGATCCCAGTGAATTCTGCATTGTCTAGTACATCAGAGAGATCAGACGTGTGCTCAGTAACATGTACTATGCAGTACATCAGAGAGATCAGACGTGTGCTCAGTAACATGTACTATCCAGTACATCAGAGAGATCAGACGTGTGCTCAGTAACATGTACTATCCAGTACATCAGAGATCAGACGTGTGCTCAGTAACATGTACTATGCAGTACATCAGAGAGATCAGACGTGTGCTCAGTAACATGTACTATCCAGTACATCAGAGAGATCAGACGTGTGCTCAGTAACATGTACTATCCAGTACATCAGAGAGATCAGACGTGTGCTCAGTAACATGTACTATCCAGTACATCAGAGAGATCAGACGTGTGCTCAGTAACATGTACTATCCAGTACATCAGAGAGATCAGACGTGTGCTCAGTAACATGTACTATCCAGTACATCAGAGATCAGACGTGTGCTCAGTAACATGTACTATCCAGTACATCAGAGAGATCAGACGTGTGCTCAGTAACATGTACTATCCAGTACATCAGAGAGATCAGACGTGTGCTCAGTAACATGTACTATCCAGTACATCAGAGAGATCAGACGTGTGCTCAGTAACATGTACTATCCAGTACATCAGAGAGATCAGACGTGTGCTCAGTAACATGTACTATCCAGTACATCAGAGAGATCAGACGTGTGCACAGTAACATGTACTATCCGGTACATCAGAGAGATCAGACATGTGTTTAGTAAACTATATTGTCCAATATGTCAGTGAGAGACCAATGCCCATTATCCAGTGTTAGAGTGTAGGCTCACTGTCCTTGATCTAACATTTAATTTGCCTTTGATAACTGGTACTTTAAGCAGAATGATTGTAGTCTTTATCTGGGGGAGGACAGGAGTGGGAGAAATAGGATAAGATGCTGAATGATTTTTAATCAACATTTTTGGACTCATATTTGCTATAATTTAGTCACTAATGTGTTGTTTTCCAGCTACTAAGTTTTGGCAAACTGTTACACATTAGCACATTCATGGTATGTTTACAGACAGTGCTCTAATAAGTCATTCCAGCCAGACCAAACTATTTTGGTCCCTTTTATGGACTGAATGTGTTATCTAAGAGATTATGTCAAACAGGATGGTGGAAACACATCACATTGAGAGCAGAAAATGACAGGAAAGTGTCCATGTTTTCCTGATAGGACATTTTCGTGTTTTGATGTCAGAACATGCCGCTCACTTCCTCAAAAATCCAGAGAGAGTCATACAGGAAAAACCCTTGCAATAAATCATTCGGCATCTCATCCTGCTTCCCTAAATCCTCTCCTCCTCCCTCTGCCTAATCTCAACGCACACAGCGAGCAGAAGATTTCAAGGCATCATTCATTTTCCTCACTTGTCCTCTCGTGAAGGCACTGATCTTTCACTGGTATCCAATCCGCCAGTGACCAGACTTCACAGTAAGGGTTAAGACAGTGGCGTAGTGGTAATGTCACTGAACTAGTAATCCAGAGACTCAGACTAATGCCCTGGGAACATGAGTTCAAACCCCACCACGGCAGCTGGTGGAATTTAAATTCAATTAATAATTTTTTTTAAAATCTGGAATTGAAAGCTAGTCTCAGTAATGTTGCCAAGAAACTATCATTGATTGTCGTGAAAAACTCATCTGGTTCACTAATGCCCTTTAGGGAAGGAAATCTGCCATCCTTACCTGGTCTGGTCTACATGTAACTCCAGACCCACAGCAATGTAGTTGACTTTTAACTGCCCTCTGAAATGGCCTAGCAAGCCGTTCAGTTGTCAAGGGCAATTAGGGATGGGCAACAAATGCTGGCCTTGCCCAGCGATGCCCACATCCCATGAAAGAATAAAAAAAAAACAATTGACACGTTGGTATGAAACTGTTTCTTTCACTATGTTAAGAGGTGTTAAAACAGCTTTAGTTCAAACAACAGAAGGAAGATGTTCATCGTGAACGTGATTGAGGAAAAGTGAAACAGAAAATCCCAGCCACTATTTCCTGAGCTGATTTTCACCGTGCTTTCTTTGTGTTCTCACAGGTTGATGATCAGATGAAACTTCTCCAGAACTGCTGGAGTGAACTTCTGGTAATGGACCATATCTATAGGCAGGTGGCTCACGGGAAGGAGTCGAGTATCCTGCTGGTAACTGGGCAACAGGTAAATGTGACTCCTTTTAATGTAACATTACATCAAATGTACAGCTCAGAAACAGGCCACACCACCAAGGCCATGCCAGTGCTTATGCTCCACATGAGCCTCCTCCCACCTGATTTCCCTTTACCCTATCAACAATAATAACAACTTGCATTTATATAGCACCTTTAACACATTAAGATGTCCCAAGACCCTTCAGAGCAGCATTATCATAAGGAGATATTGGAACAGATGACCAAAAGCTTGGTCAAAGAGGTAGGTTTCAAGGAGCGTTTTAAAAGGAGGAAAGTGACGTGGAGAGGTTTAGGGAGGGAATTCCATAGCTTGGGGCCCAGGCAACAGATGGCAAGGCCGCCAATGGTGGAGTGATTAAATCGGGAATGCTCAAAAGGCCAGAATTGTTACTTTTATGCCGGTACAACATTTCTGCGTTGATTAACTAATGTCCCTCTCCTCTCAGATCGACCTTTCAACCATCGCGTCACAATCAGGAGCCACATTGAATAACCTGGTGACCCGCACACAGGAACTGGTGGCCAAACTTCGCTCCCTGCAAACTGACCGGCACGAGTTTGTCTGTCTGAAGTTCTTGGTACTCTTCAGCCCTGGTAAGCCAATAAAAACTTGACCAGAGATTTCCTTCCTTTTAGTCAGCTTCTGGTGACCTTGGGATCAGGTATGAGTTGCCCAACCCTCCAGGATTGCCCTGGTGTCTCCAGGAATTAATCTCCAGGGAACTGCTGCCAGCAAAATCATTAAGAAATTGATTAAAAAGAGATTGCCCAATCAGCGTTGTGTGTAAGCATCCAGTTCATTGAGTTGTCACATCAACTCTCGGAGTGCATGTCCACAGGTCCCGTAAAGGTGGCAGGACAGGTAGGTAGAGTGGTGAATAAGGCATATGGAATGCTTTCCTTTATTGGCCGAGGTATAGAATACAAAAGCAGGGATGTGATGCTGGAACTGTATAAAACGCTGGTTAGGCCACAGCTGGAGTATTGCGTACAGTTCTGGTCGCCACATTACAGGAAGGACATAATTGCTCTGGAGAGAGTACAGAGGAGATTTACAAGAATCTTGCCAGGGCTCGAAAGTAGTAGCTATGAGGAAAGATTGGATAGGCTAAGGTTGTTTTCCTTAGAACAGAGGAGGCTGAGGGGTGACTTAATTGAGGTGTACAAAATTATGAGGGGCCAAGATAGGAAAGACAGGAACGACCTGTTTCCCCTAGATGAGTGGTCAATTACCGGGGGCACAGATTTAAGGTGATTGGTAGAAGGAGTAAAGGAGACACGAGTAAAAACTTTTTCACCCAGAGGGTGGTGGGTGTCTGGAATTCACTGCCCGGATCGGTGATGGAGGCAGAAACCCTCAACTCATTTAAAAAGGTACCTGGACGTGCACCTGAAGTGCTGTAACCTGCAAGGCTACGGACCGGGTGTGGAAGGTTGGATTAGATTGAGCGGCTGTTTTTTTTTCAGCCGGCGCAGAACACGGTGGGCTGAATGGTCGCTTTCTGTGCCGTAACTTTTCTATGGTTCTATGGTTCTCCTTCCCTTCTGCAGATGTGAAGAATCTGGAAAACCGTCCCTTTGTCGAGACCATCCAGGAGAAAGTAAACAGGGCTCTGATGGACTACACTATGTGCTTCCCACAGCAGGCCGACCAGTTTGGACAACTTCTCCTGAGGCTCCCTGAGATACGAGCCATCAGCATGCAGGCCGAGGAGTACCTCTACCTCAAGCACTTAAACGGAGATGTGCCTTGTAACAACTTGCTGATTGAAATGCTCCATGCTAAGCATGTCTAATTGGAAAACATGGACGTTTCATAGGACAGAGACACGCTCAATGTTTTTGGCTTAGGTGCAAAGCTTTCGAGATCCTCCAGAAATCTGAAGATTAAAGAAGTACGCATATAGAACGAGGTTTGCACATGAACAGCCAGAGAGAAAGGAAGGGCCACACACAACAGCAAGCGAATAAACAAATTAATGCTACCTTTTCTTTGAATGGACTGTGCTTTCCTTTGGAGCCTATTTTTAGTGGAACCATTCCAAGTATCACTGGTTCAACTGAGAATGGGACACAATGGAAACTATTGTACAGTTTTACTTCAGGTTTGACATTGTTCAATTCATTTATCAATGCCCCCCCCCCCACCCCTCCCAGTCAAAAGCAAGAAAATTCAAGCTTTTAAATGGTTTGACATGATGATATAGTCATTGGGGTCAATGTAGGTACGAGGTGACAATAACCAAAGCTGAGAGGAGTGAATGGTAATAATTCTGCACTTACATTGAGTTGCCATTTCCTCCATTGCAAATGCTACTCAGATAAAGCCAATCTGGTAGAAGGGGAAGTAATATAATGGCAGAATGATAAAGATGGTGATCAGCATCACGAGTACCTACAAGCATCAAAGATGCCCAACTATACATCACCTCCTCTTCACCAAACTAATGCAGAGCCTGGAAGGGTTGCCAATAGGCAGTATCGTTGGTAGGAACAGACCGGAGGATTGAGAAAACACCCCAGATAGCCAACAAAGAGCTGCTGGATATGGCATTTCCTGTTCCCACCAAGTAAATGCACTGCGCAGCTTGATACTGAGCAAGTCATACAGAACAGATGATTCCAGGTTTTATACCCATTCTGTATTCAGTTAACCCATCTGAGCTGGGGCATCAGATGGTCATTGATTGAGAACAGGATTGGTCTGGTCAGCTAAGTTTCCACACTCCCTATCCCAGTTCACACATGAAGAAGAGCCCTTTGGCCAATTGTGTTGCCATGGTTGTGAAAACTGCCCTCCTGTAAGAGACAGCACCTTACAAAGAGGAGGGCAGGGAATCATTTGTTAATAAAAATCCAAAGTCAATGTGGAATCTAGTTTGGATAACATGGAAAAGGTTGACAGTCACAAATCTACAAAAGCAGTGGCTCTTAAAGAGGAACGCCCTTAATGTTTTCAATAAAATAATGGCAGGTGTTAATTTACATCTGTTACGTTGGTTCAAAGATTCAAACTACCCTCGAACTTAGCATTGAGGCTCTCTGGAGTGTGATGGTCTGAAATAAAATGTTTCCTCTCAATATGGCACTCAACTAGCTATTCCAGACGTAGACAGATTACTGATTAGCTGATCTAGGAGCTGCCAGAATTTCACACTACTGACAAATGGGATTCCCTCCTTGCTTTGGGTTTGAGGCATATTGCTGGGAGGTAGATTAGAGAAGAGTTGTTTATTCTGAATCTAGCCTTGCTGTACCTGGCATAGGAGTAACTGAGTACCTGCTACTGATGCTGAGTGTCCAGAGTGGAAAAGCATTCCATTTCCCAGTGCTCACATTCCTTATTTTTGTTCATTCATGGGATGTGGGCATTACTGGCCAGGCCAGCATTTATTGCCCACCCCTAATTGTCCTTGAGAAGGTGGTGGTGAGCCGTCTTCTTGAACCACTGCTGTCTGTGTTGGGTAGGTGCATCCACAGTGCTGTTAGGAAGGGAGTTCCAGGATTTTGATCCAGTGACAGTGAAGGAACGGCGATATAGTTCCAAGTCAGGATGGTGTGTGGCTTGGAGGGGAACTTTCAGCTGGTGGTGTTCCCATGCATCTGCTGCCCTTGTCCTTCTAGGTGGTGGAGGTCGCGGGTTTGGGAGTTGCTGTCCTCATCTCTTCACGCCCTTCTCCCCCCCCCCAAAAAAAACTGACATAATGATCCTGCCTGTAGCGAAGCATAAATCATTTTAATTACGTCAAATTTTTTCAAAGCACTTACTAAAAGCATGACAAAAATGGAAAAAGCAAACATTCTCCTTTAACATGGACACATTTCGACATCTGCAGGTGACAAATCTCTTTCAACCAATCTAGATTTATATTCCTTGTGTATTACACCTCAGACTTCACACCTAGAAGTGTCAAAAGCATTTTTAAAAAAGGGATGATAAAGGGCATTTATTTCCTACCGTTCTGTTTGTCACTGATGATTAATTGTCCTCAGGGTGTGCCTATTGTAACAATTAGACTTTAGTTTAGTTTAGTGGTTCAAGAAGACGGCTCACCACCACCTTCTCAAGAACAATTAGGGATGGGCAATAAATGCTGGCCTTGCCAGTAATGCCCACATCCCACGAATGAACAAAAATAAGGAATGTGAGCACTGGGAAATGGAATGCTTTTCCACTCTGGACACTCAACGTGGTTGGGGATCACTAGATATTTGCTTTTCGTCCAGTAGAGATGAGTGAAAAGTGAGAATCTTCCACCATAAATGGTTGTCAATTGCAAGAACTAAGACTAAAGCAACAGCTTTAAGCTCCTCTAAAGACTCAGAGGGAAAAGGCATCAACTGGTGGGACGTATTTCTAACAAGAACGATCTGCCCACTGCTATCCCCAGGGTCAAATCTTGTTCTATGCTGACTGAGCTGTTCTCATCTTACCGGAAGGATACTACAATTCACTTACGAGTGCCAACTCTGGTTGGGCATATTCCTGGAGGTGGCACATGACCTCCCACCTCCAAACACATGCCTCCCCCCACCCCCCCCCTCCCCACACCCACACACATACCCGCCGCTCATGGTCCAACACGTCCATCCTCACAGCGCCCCACCTTCCCACACCACGGCCAATCAGAAAGCGAACAGACTTTTCATTCCCCAGTTGGATGATTCTTCACTCTCAGTCAAACCGCCATTTTCTCTCCACGTCTGCTATTTTTCCAACTAGGTCAACAAAAATGTTCAACAAAAGTCTTTTTCTAAAAACACAACTTTTTAAATTGCATCTATGATTTTTCTCCTGAGTTTGCTCGCAGCAGCGCCCTGCAAATTATCCTTTAATTCCTGGAGACTCCAGGGCAATCTGGGCTCACCTTAATATTGATAGGATGGAGGAGGAGAACAATCAGTCCAGGTGCTTACTGTGAACCGTAGAAGGTAGTGGTTATGTTACAGGGTCAGTATTCCAGAAGACTGTACTAAAAATCCACTGACTGTGAGTTCCAATCCCACCATGGCCGTTTAAGAATGTGAACTCATTTAAAAAATACACTGGGCATAAAAAGCTGATGGTAAAACTGACCATCGGTCTTTTGGATTGTTGTAAAAACCTAACTGGTTCATTAATGCCCTTTAGGGAAGCAAACTTCTTGCCCTTACCCAGGCTGTGAATCCAGTCCTAAGCCATTGACTCTTAACTTCCCTCAGTGAAGTCACTGAGCAAGGCCCTCAGTATTTTTTTAAATTCATTCATGGGATGTGGGCATCATTGGCCAGGCCAGCATTTATTGCCCATCCCTAATTGCCCTTGAGAAGGTGGTGGTGGTGAGCTGTCTTCTTGAAGCGCTGCAGTCCATGTGAGGTAGGTACACCCACCCTTTTTATTGACTTCATAGCGGTTAGGTACAACTGAGTGGTTTGCTAGGCCATTTCAGAGGGCATGTAAGGGTTAACCACATTGCTGTGGGTCTGGAGGCATATGTAGGCCAGACCAGGTAAGGACAGCAGATTTCCTTCCATTTTTAACCATTAGTGGGTTTTTAACAACAATCGACAATAGTTTCATGATCATTAGAATAGCTTTTAATTCCAGTTTTCTTAATTAAATTCAAATTCCACCTTCTGCTGTGGTGGGGTTCGAACCCATGTCTCCAGATCAATACCCTGGGTCTCAAGGTTACTAGTCCAGTGATAATACCACTATGCCACCGCCTCCCCTTGTGGGCAACTGGGGATGGGCATTAAAATGCCAGTCTTGCCTGTGATGCACACATCCGCAGAATAAGCTGCTACTGAAAGGTGAACACAGGGCTGGGCTCAGCTGTGATGCCCTCCTTGGTCAGCTCACCTTCTGGCATGCACTGTTTCACGTTCAGGCATGGAGGTAAGCCACTGAGATACTGCAGATCTGCACTACACTCGCAAACAAAAAAATCAGGGGAAAAAATTGGAAAGAAAATGATAATTGAGGGCAGGTATCTCCATATTCTTAAAGATTGTACTGAAGCATTGCTTGGAAAGGAATCAAGGAGCAACTTACACTGAAAGGTTATGTAATAATTCAAAAGGTTTCCCACAGTATAATAGGAATGGACTTCTGTCATCTAAACAAGCAATTACTTGTTATTTGGAAGCAGATTACATGGGGGTCTCTGGGCATGTGTGTTTGAACAGAGAAAATTCTGACTTGTTCCAATAATCTTGTAAATTTACAAAAATATTTTCAAATGAATCCCAAGACAATCCCTATCTTTGTGGCACCTCGCCATGTTGCTGGCATTCCAAGGTTGTGACAAATAATTCACGTATGTAAATAAAATAAAGTTAGTCAACACCATTTGCAACAATGATTTGCCTCGGTTTATGAGTACTGTTTGTTTAACATTGAATGTCAGATTCTGTGCCTTAGATATGGCCCTTGCATTGTCCTAATGTGGACCCAATATCTGAATTTTAAATGAATAGACTTATTAATGTTTATACAATCTTATGTACAACATCATTCAACACCTTTCACTAATTTACAAACTCTTGCAGATTAACTGACTTCAATCTGGATCTATAAACTGTTAAATCAGCTCCAGCTTTGATATAATGTTGACTTTGGGAATGCCCCTAAATTATCATCTTCAAAGTGATTTTTCTTCACAGGTTTAAGCCCAAGATCCACCTCTTAGTGAATTTCCAGTCTTAGATGTGAAATCCTTGGGCATGTCACTGAGGGGAAGAAATGTTAAACCAAGGTCCCATCTGTCCTCTCAAGTGGATACACAAGCTCATGTTGATCCAGCATCACTAAAAATACATTTATTTTTATTTATTTAGAGATACAGCACTGAAACAGGCCCTTCGGCCCACCGAGTCTGTGCCGACCAACAACCACCCATTTATATTAACCCTACAGTAATCCCATATTTTCCAACCACCTACCTACACTAGGGGCAATTTACATTGGCCAATTTACCTATCACCTGCAAGTCTTTGGCTGTGGGAGGAAACCGGAGCACCCGGCGGAAACCCACACAGACACAGGGAGAACTTACAAACTCCTCATAGGCAGTACCCAGAAACGAACCCGGGTCCCTGGTGCTGTGAGGCTGTGGTGCTAACCTCTGCGTTACTGTGCCGCCCCAATGGTTATTATCACATTGCTGTTTGTGAGATCTTGCTGCGTGTAAATTGGCTGCTGCATTACCTATATTACAACAATGATACACTTCAGAAGTACCTCATTGACTGCTGCTTTGGCACACCCTGAAGTCGTGAGGGGTGCTATAGAAATGCAGGTTATTGCTTGAAGGTTAAACCATCAGAAGACCAGGAGACTCCTCTCATGTGCTGCTGGGACCATGAATCAGAGGAATCATAAAAAAAAATTACAGCACAGAAGGAGGCCATTCGGTTCATCGAGTCTGTGAAAGAGCAATCCAGTCCATTCCCCTGTTCTTTTCCTGGATCCATGCAAATATTTCCCCTTCAAGTATTTATCCAATTCCCTTTTGAAGGCAACTGATAAAACTGTTTCCACCATGTATCAGGCAGGGAATTCCAAACCCTAACCACTTGTTGCACAAAAAGTTTTTCCTTACATTGCCTCTGGTGCTTTTGCCAAACATGCTCCCTATGTTTAATCAACACTTTAACCACTGGAAACAGTTTCTCTTTCTTTACTCTAGCTAAACCCTTCAGGATTTTAAACACCCCTATCAAATCTTCTTAGTCTTCTCTTCTAAAAGGAGAACAACTCCAACTTATCCAATCTATTCACATATCTGTAATCCCTCATCCCTGGAACTATTTTCTTAAATCTCTTCTGTAGCCTCTCCAAGGCCTTCAAATCCTTCCTTAAGTGTGGTCCCAGAATTGGACACAATGCTCCAGTTGGGATCGAACTAGTGTTCCTGGCTTTAATACTCGATGCCTCTATTTATAAAGTCCAGGACCCCATATCCTTTATTAACTTAATTAATACAAGGGGACGTGGTGGTGTAGTGGTATTGCTCTGGGGACATAGGTTCAAATCCCACCACAGCAAAAGGTGGAATTTGAATTCAATTAATAAATCTGGAATTAAAAGCTAGTCTAATGATGGCCATGAAACCATTGTCGATTGTTGTAAAAACCCATCTGGTTCACTAATGTCCTTTAGGGAAGGAAATCTGCTGTCCCTACCTGGTCTGTCTGACATGTGACTCCAGACCCACAGCAATGTGGTTGACTCTTACATGCCCTCTGAAATGACCTAGCAAGACACTTAGTTAGGGCAATTAGGGATGGGCAATAAATTCTGGCCTGGCCTGCGACGCCCACATCCCATGAATGAATTTTTTAAAACGGCTGCTTTGTTAACAAGCCCTGTCACTTTGAAAGATTTGCTCACAAGCAACTCCAGGTCTCTCTGTTCGTGCATACCCCTTTTAAAATTGTACTATTTTGCTTGCATGTTTCTCCTCGTTCTTCCTAACAAAATGTATCACCTCATATTTCTTCATTGAATTGCATCTGCCATGTGTCCAACCATTCCACTAGCCTGTCCATGTCCTCTTGAAGTCTATTACTCTTTTCCTCACTATTCATTAAACTCCCAGGTTTTGTGCCATATGCAAATGTACTCCCAGGTCCAAGCCTTTAATGTATCTCAAATTAGCAGTGGCCCTACAACTGAACTGTGAGATACACCACTCTATACATACAAAAACAAAAGCAAAATACTGCGGATGCTGGAAATCTGAAACAAAAACAAGAAATGCTGGAATCACTCAGCAGGTCTGGCAGCATCTGTGGAAAGAGAAGCAGAGTTAACGTTTCGGGTCAGTGACCCTTCTTCGGAACTGACAAATATTAGAAAAGTCACAGATTATAAACAAGTGAGGTGGGGGTGGGGCAAGAGATAACAAAGGAGAAGGTGCAGATTGGACAAGGCCACATAGCTGACCAAAAGGTCACGGAGAAAAGGCAAACAATATGTTAATGGTGTGTTGAAAGACAAAGCATTAGTACAGATTAGGTGTGAATACACTGAATATTGAACAGCAGCAAGTGCAAACCTGAAGAAAAACAACCTGAAAAAAACAGTGGGTAAGCAAACTGAACAAACTAAGATGAAATGAAATAAATGCAAAAAAAGATTGTAAAAAATGTAAAAAAAGAATGTAAAAACAAGGAAGAAAAAATAACTAAAAATGAAAGTAAAATGGGGGGCTGTCATGCTCTGAAATTATTGAACTCAATGTTCAGTCCGGCAGGCTGTAGTGTGCCTAATCGGTAGATGAGATGCTGTTCCTCGAGCTTGCATTGATGTTCACTGGAACACTGCAGCAATCCCAGGACAGAGATGTGAGCATGAGAGCAGGGGGGAGTGTTGAAATGGCAAGCAACCGGAAGCTCAGGGTCCTGCTTGCGGACTGAGCGGAGATGTTCCGCAAAGCGGTCACCCAGTCTGCGCTTGGTCTCCCCAATGTAGAGGAGACCACACTGTGAGCAGCGAATACAGTATACTACATTGAAAGAAGTACAAGTAAATCGCTGCTTCACCTGAAAGGAGTGTTTGGGGCCTGGGATAGTGAGGAGAGAGGAGGTAAATGGGCAGGTATTACACCTCCTGCGATTGCAGCGGAAGGTGCCCTGGGACGGGGACGAGGTGGTGGGGGTAATGGAGGAGTGGACCAGGGTGTCGCAGAGGGAACGATCCCTTCGGAATGCTGACAGGGGAAGGGAGGGGAAGATGCGACTGGTAGTGGCATCACGCTGGAGATGGCGAAAATGGCGGAGGATGATCCTTTGGATATGGAGGCTGGTGGGATGAAAAGTGAGGACAAGGGGAACACTGTCACGGTTCTGGGAGGGAGGGGAAGGGGTGAGGGTAGAGGTGCGGGGAATGGGTCGGACACGGTTGAGGGCCCTGTCAACCACAGTGGGGGGAAATCCTCGGTTGAGGAAAAAGGAGGTCATATCAGAAGCACCGTCATGGAAGGTAGCATCATCAGAGCAGATGCGTCGGAGATGGAGAAACTGGGAGAATGGAATGGAGTCCTTACAGGAGGTAGGGTGTGAAGAAGTGTAGCCGAGGTAGCTGTGGGAGTCAGTGGGCTTATAATGGATATTGGTAGACAACCTATCCCCAGAGATGGAGACAGAGAAGTCGAGGAAGGGAAGGGAAGTGTCAGAGATGGACCATGTAAAGGTGAGAGAAGGGTGGAAATTGGAAGCAAAGTTGATAAAGTTTTCTAGTTCGGGGCGGGAGCAGGAAACGGCACCGATACAGTCATCAATGTACCGGAAAAAGAGTTGGGGGAGGGGGCCTGAGTAGGACTGGAACAAAGAATGCTCGACATATCCCACAAAAAGACAGGCATAACTGGGACCCATGCAGGTACCCATAGCAACATCTTTTACTTGAAGGAAGTGCATGGAGTTGAAGGAGATGTTGTTCAATGTGGGAACAAGTTCAGCCAGGCGGAGGAGGGTGGTGGTGGATGGGGACTGGTTGGGCCTCTGTTCCAGGAAGAAGCGGAGAGCCCTCAAACCATCCTGGTGGGGGATGGAGGTGTAGAGCGATTGGACGTCCATAGTGAAGAGGAGGCGGTTGGGACCAGGAAACTGGAAATTGTCAAAATGACGTAGGGCATCAGAAGAGTCACGGATGTAGGTGGGAAGAGACTGGACCAGCGGAGAAAAGACAGAGTCTAGATAGGAAGAAATAAGTTCAGTGGGGCAGGAGCAGGCTGACACAATGGGTCTGCTGGGACAGGCCCGTTTGTGGATTTTGGGAAGGAGGTAGAAGCGGGCTGTCCGGGGTTGTGGGACTATGAGCTTGGAAGCCGTAGAGGGAAGATCTCCAGAGGAGATGAGGTCAGTGACAGTCCTTTGGATGGTGGCTTGATGTTCGATGGTGGGGTCATGGTCCAGAGGGAGGTAGGAAGAAGTGTCCGTGAGTTGGCGTTGAGCTTCTGCAAGGTAGAGGTCGGTACGCCATACAACAACAGCACCACCCTTGTCTGCAGGTTTGATGACCATGTCGGGGTTAGACCTGAAAGAACGGAGTGCCTCAAGTTCAGAGGGGGACAGGTTAGAGTGAGTGAGGGGGACAGAGAAATTGAGACGACCAATGTCTCGCCAACAGTTTGCAATGAAGAGATCAAGAGCGGGTAAGAGGCCAGGGAGAGGGGTCCAGGTAGAGGGAGAATGCTGGAAGCGGGTGAATGGGTCTGCTGGTCGGGGGGAGGACTCCTGGTCGAAGAAGTGAGCCCGGAGGCGGAGGCGACGGAAGAAGAGCTCAACGTCATGCCGAGCACGAAATACATACCTCTGGCCTGAAAAACAACCACTCTCTGTTTTCTGTCCCTTGGCCAATTTTGTATCCATGCTGTTATTGCTTGTCTTAGCTCATGGACTTTAATTTGCTAACAAGCTTATTACGTAGTATTTTATCAAAAGCTTTTTGAAAGTCCATATACAGAACATCAACTGAGCTGCCTCTGTTACCTCAAACAACCCAATCATGTTAATCAAACAATTCTGTGCTGGCTCTCCTTTATCAGTTCCTGCTTGTCCATGTGGCTGTTAATTGTCTCCCAGATTATTGTTTCTTAAAGCTTCCTCACCACCATCATTAATCTGATTGGCCAAGAATTGTCAAGTTTATCCTTCTCCACTTTTTTGAACAAGGGTGTAATATTTGTA
Organism: Heterodontus francisci; assembly: GCF_036365525.1. Taxonomy (NCBI): domain Eukaryota; kingdom Metazoa; phylum Chordata; class Chondrichthyes; order Heterodontiformes; family Heterodontidae; genus Heterodontus; species Heterodontus francisci. The sequence goes on along the minus strand of NC_090413.1, from coordinate 24,882,822 downwards.
ATCCACCAGTCCTCTGGCACCACCTCTGTATCTAAGGGGGATTGAAAGATTGTGGCCAGAATCGCTGCAATTTCTACCTTTACTTCCTGCAACAACCTAGGATGCATTCCATTTGGACTGAGTAACTTTCCTCTTGAAGTACTGCCAGCTTTTCCAGTACATCTTCTTCATCTATTTCTTTCTCATCCAGTATCCCGACAACCTTCTCATTTCCCATGGCTTTGACAAAGTCCTCTTCCTTGGTAAACATTGATGTGAAGTATTCATTTGGTGCCTTAGCCATGCCTTCTGCCATTCCCAACTTATCTCTATTTTGGTCCCTAATTGCCCCAAAACCCCCCTCCCTGCCACCTCCGACAACCCTATTCCTGTAAATATGCCAAGAGAAGACTTTGGCAACTAACATAAAAGGGAATACGATCTGTCCTTGTACTGACTGTTTGTCCCTCTTATTTCTTTTATCACTTCTCCTCTGTACTTTTTGTATTCAGACTGATTCTCCCTTGTATTATCAAGCTGGCATCTGTCATAGTCCTGAGTTGTTATTCTAGACCAGGGTTGTCCAGCATACAGCCTGCGGGCCAGGAACCAGCCCGCCAAATGTTTCCATCTGGTCTGCAGGTGTATTTCAGACATGAGACGTTTTCCATTCATTTTTTTCTTTTAAAAACATCACGAGTTAGTTTCACAGTTGACAGGTGCACATATCGGGAACAGCGGTTTCCCAACTTCGGACAGATTCGGGCTTTTCCAGCAGATGCCAACGTTTTTTTTAAAAAGGCCGCTGGAAAACCCAGAATCTGTCCGAAGTTCAGAAACCGCTGTTCCCATTTCCAACACCTGTCAGAGAGAGAGGTGGCACGTCACAGGGGAGGAAAAGAGAGAGAGAGAGAGAGATCACTCCTGCCAAACGGACATCAATTCAGAATACTCCACATCGCTACAAGAAGTGTGCAGGCAAACATTGACTATTTGTGCAAGCAACAAATTTCCAGGTATCTCACGAAATCAGTGTCTGACATGGTGATGAGAAAGCAAGTCAATCAATTAATCTTCTCATTTAAAGCTTCTTCACAAAAATGTTTTGATTTTTACATACAAGGCGGGAGTAATGCACTGTTAATTCAGTCCCGCTACTCCACAGGTCACAACATATCAGTAAAGTTTCCCACCTACCGGAAAATAGTCAAATTAATCATTTTATTAATCCCCAGAATAAAGCACGACAAACCAGGTTTTATTAAATAACAACTAAATTAACTATTTATTAATAAACCAAGTTTTAAACGATAATGAGATGTATCAGTGACTGAATGTTGACATTTGGTATTTCAAGTGCAGGCTGCAGAGCAATTTGTATCCAAGCAAACTAAAGATTTTACAACAGTCTTATGATACATTTTTAAAAAATTCCTGAAATCTCAAGAAAGTTTCTGCTGTTAGACTGCTACTTTAAAATTTAAATAGACCTGTTGCTACAACCTGTGCTGAAAGATGTGTGTAACGCCTACTGCGTATGAAAAGATTTTAGAGCTCCTTAATCTTCCTAACCCTCATGCACACACACATTCAATTACCACGGCTAACTGGGGGAAATGGTTATATTGATTTTATAACAGTTTCTTAGGGACAACAAAATAACTGGGTTGTAACTTCTGGTGGGTTGTTTCTGGATCGGTGAGGTGTCCCAGTGTCGAATACTCGAAGTCTCCAGGTGGAATTAATGAACAGTCTGTGGTGGGCAGTTCAAGGCAGTACGTCTGCAGCAGGCGCACACACATCTTTCAGCAACAGGTTGTAGCAACAGGTCGATTTAAATTTTAAAGTGGCAGTCTAACAGTAGAAACTTTCTTGAGATTTCAGGAACTTCCAAAAATACAAAAGTCAACAAAACTTACTCTCAGCAAAGGAGCCTTCTCCACAGAGCACAGCAACTACAGTACTCGCTCTTCAGGCAGGGATTCTTGATTGGAGACAACAGCAACCTGCCACACCCAAAACACAGGCTTCCTTTCTCCAAAGCAGTGTTTCTCCACAGAGTGTAGCAATTCCTCTTTTCTCTGGGTCTCTTCCTCTCTCTTCAGGCATAAAGAGCAACAAGGATTTTAGCTCTCATACAGTAGAATAGCAACTCCTTCAAAGTTCTTTTGACTTTATGAAGAAATTAGAATGGCAGCGCAGTGTTTCGGCAGCACAGTGGCGCAGTGGTTAGCACCGCAGCCTCACAGCTCCAGTGACCCGGGTTCAATTCTGGGTACTGCCTGTGTGGAGTTTGCAAGTTCTCCCTGTGACCGCGTGGGTTTCCGCCGGGTGCTCCGGTTTCCTCCCACAGCCAAAGACTTGCTGGTTGATAGGTAAATTGGCCATTGTAAATTGCCCCTAGTGTAGGTAGGTGGTAGGGAATATGGGATTACTGTAGGGTTAGTATAAATGGGTGGATGTTGGTCGGCACAGACTCGGTGGGCCGAAGGGCCTGTTTCAGTGCTGTATCTCAAAATAAATTTTTTTTAAAAAATAAATAAATTTTATCTCAGGGTTATCTCAGGGATGTATTCCTGCCCAGACTCCAGCAATAACTCTCTTTTTAGCTGCTCACAGCTCCCCGATCTCTTTTCACTGCCAAAATGAAACTGAAAGCCTTTTTTAACAGGAATCATAAGACTGTCATAAAATCTTCAGGTTGCTTGGATACAAATTGCCCTGCAGCCTGCACTTCAAATACCAAGTGTCAACATTCAGTCACTGTTCACAGAAAATAACAGGTCTTAAAGGCACACATACCTCTTAATTTTTAAAGAAAACAAAACTCATGACATGATGAATAGTAAGATAATTTTTTAATGCCTTTATCTTTCCAAAATTGTCTCACTGGCCCCCAAATTCAGACAAAAATTGTAATAGAGTCATACAGCATGGAAACAGACCCTTTGGCCCACAACGTCCATGCCGACCATAATGCCTATCTATACTAATCCCACCTGCCTGCATTAATTCCATATCCCTCTATGCCTTGCTCATTCAAGTACCTGTCCAGATGCCACTTAAATGTTGCTACTGTTCCTGCCTCCACCACCTGCTCAGGCAGCTCATTCCAGATACCCACTATTCTTTGTGTGAAAAATTTACCCCTTTGATCCCCTTTAAACCTCCTCCCTCTCACCTTAAATCTATGCCCTCTAGTTTTAGTCACCCCTACCATGGGAAACAGACTCTGGCTGTCTACCCTATCTATGCCTCTCATAATTTTATATACCTCTATCATGTCCCCTCTCAGCCTCCTTCGCTCCAGGGAAAACAGACCCAGCCTATCCAATCTCTCTTTATAACTCAAGTCCTCCAAACCAGGCAACATCCTTGTGAATAACGTGGGCTCCCCACGCGAAAAGGTTGGACAACCCTGTTCTAGAAGTATGATGTCAAGTGGGTCAAGGTGCCCACTTCATCAGAATCTATCATGTGATCTTTGAGCCTTTCGAGCTCAATCTTCCAAAATACCAACCCTATCGTTTGAGCTTCTGAGTTTTATTGTCCCAGATACATACGAATAAAGACATTACACTTAACATTTGACCATTGGTCCCATTATTAACCATGACTGTTTCTTAGGGACCAACAAACGCTCTATTGCTTTTGTCGAGAGTCTGTTCTGTTCAGGGAGGGAACTTGGTTAATTTGAATGCTTGTCCTTGAATTCAGTGCTCACTATCCAACTTGAATAACCTGCTGTGACCTATGTTATCAAAACTCGCAGCACTTTAAAACATATTGGCCGAGAAAGTTGATTCTGCCCGAACACTAAAACACGGTTTACCAAAACCTGAAAATCTATTTGAATTGGCATCACAAGATGAAGGCAATTTGGCTCCTCTTGACTCACCCATCCAGAAAGAAGCCAAAGACTTGCAGGTTGATAGGTAAATTGGCCATTGTAAATTTCCCCTAGTGTAGGTAGGTAGTAGGGGAATTAAGGGAAGGTAAAAAAATGGGATTAATGTAGGACTAGTATAAATGGGTGGTTGATTTTGGGATTTTCTTCTCCCTGCTGCTTTCACATGCGTTCAAGTCCTCTGAAGAAGGAATTTTCGTCCACACAAGATCAGGGGGCAGGTTGTTCAACCTTGCCCGTCTAAGAGCGAAGTCCAAAGTACGGAAAGTCCTCATCAGGGAACTCCTCTTTGCTGACGATGCTACTTTAACATCTCACACTGAAGAGTTCCTGCAGAGTCTCATTGACAGGTTTGCGGCTGCCTGCAATGAATTTGGCCTAACCATCAGCTTCAAGAAAACGAACATCATGGGGCAGGATGTCAGAAATGCTCCATCCATCAATATTGGCGACCACGCTCTGGAAGTGGTTCAAGAGTTCACCTACCTAGGCTCAACTATCACCAGTAACCTGTCTCTAGATGCAGAAATCAACAAGCGCATGGGAAAGGCTTCCACTGCTATGTCCAGACTGGCCAAGAGAGTGTGGGAAAATGGCGCACTGACACGGAACACAAAAGTCCGAGTGTATCAAGCCTGTGTCCTCAGTACCTTGCTTTATGGCAGCGAGGCCTGGACAACATATGTCAGCCAAGAGCAACGTCTCAATTCATTCCATCTTCGCTGCCTCCGGAGAATACTTGGCATCAGGTGGCAGGACCGTATCTCCAACACAGAAGTCCTCGAGGCGGCCAACATCCCTAGCTTATACACACTACTGAGTCAGCGGCGCTTGAGATGGCTTGGCCATGTGAGCCGCATGGAAGATGGCAGGATCCCCAAAGACACATTGTACAGCGAGCTCGCCACTGGTATCAGACCCACCGGCCGTCCATGTCTCCGCTTTAAAGATGTCTGCAAACGCGACATGAAGTCCTGTGACATTGATCACAAGTCGTGGGAGTCAGTTGCCAGCGTTCGCCAGAGCTGGCGGGCAGCCATAAAGGTGGGGCAAAAGTGTGGCGAGTTGAAGAGACTTAGCAGTTGGCGGGAAAAAAGACAGAGGCGCAAGGGGAGAGCCAACTGTGTAACAGCCCCGACAAACAAATCTTTCTGCAGCACCTGTGGAAGAGTCTGTCACTCTAGAATTGGCCTTTATAGCCACTCCAGGCGCTGCTCCACACACCACTGACCACCTCCAGGCGCTTACCCATTGTCTCTCAAGACAAGGAGGCCAAAGAAGATGGTCGGCACAGACTCAGTGGGCCGAAGGGCCTGTTTCAGTGCTGTATCTCTAAAATAAAATAAAAATTTTAAAAAACCTAGAGACTCCTGATCACAGAATCTGTGCTTCCTAAAAGATTCCAGGATTTTTGCCTCAACTCTCCCACCCAGATGTCCAATCCATGTATTGGTCATTCTTTGTGTGAAGCAAGTCATGACATCAGTATTAAATTGATCTTTTGTTAGTTTGAGCCAGTTCTCCTTTGCCTGACTGTCGTGGTTTACTATTGACTTGAGGCAATTTGCTACTCAATCAGCTGCAAGGTGTGGAAAGTGGGAAAATTCCCTTTTTTTAAAGTTATTCATGGGATGTGGGTGTCGCTGGCTAGGCCAGCAGTTCTTGCCCATCCCGAATCGCCTCTGAGAAGGTGGTGGTGAGCAGTCCTCTTGAATCGCTGCAGTCCATGTGGTGTAGGTGCACCCACAGTGTTGTTAGGGAGGGAGTCCCAGGATTTTGACCCAGCGACAGTGAAGGAACGGCGATATAGTTCCAAGTCAGGATGGCGTGTGGCTTGGAGGGGAACTCGCAGGTGGTGGTGTTCCATGCGTCTGCTGCCCTTGTCCTTCTAGGGGGTAGAGGTTGCCGGTTTGGAAGGTGCTGTCTAAGGAGCTTTGGTGTGTTGCTTAGTCACAGCATGAGGTGCTTTTTTGTATTTGAGGTTGCAGTACACTTGGCGGCTTTGTTGTCTACCTATCTGGGCTGTACTTAACCGTGGACTATACAAATCTAATACAATGTGCCCTAATGGAAGAACTGGTTCACTTTTCCCAGACTGGCCTCTTTCATCTTAAGATGCACAAAAATTCACTAAAAGCTAAAAAAAAAAGAGTATTTTTGAAATCAGTCATTAAGAAGCAAGCACAGTAATTGGTATTTAGCAACATTATAAAAGCTTTTAAATAACTAGAAACAGGCCAATGGAAATGCAATTCACGTAAAGAATTGTCCAGGTGGCAGAAAACAAGCTGACCTAATAAATGGACAACAAATGGATCGAAATGGACTTGTTCCTCATCACACAGCATTTGACATCTGTAAATTGTAGGATGCTAATTTCACCTTAGATGTAGGAACAACACCAATTTGGAAACTATTATCATAAATTGGTTGCATGCAGTTAGAAATTGTTTCCATCTGTCTCTATCTGGAGCAGCAGTCTGTTATCACGTCTTTTATAGTTATCATTCATCATCCATGCAATGTACCCGGGTTTAACACTGCAATGAATTTGGGATAGAGAAGCTTGAATATGCTGTTGCTTCATTCCCTGAAAGTAGAGGTATGTACGTACTTAGAGTGTCAGTTGTGGCTTAGTTGGTCGCACTTTCGCCTCTGAGTTAAAAGGTTGTGGGTTCAAATTTGACACTCCGGTGATGTACCGAGGGAGTGCTGTATTGTCAGAGGTGCTGTCCACCGGGCGATACATTAAACCGAAGCTCTGACACAAGAACACAAGAAGTAGGAGCAGGAGTAGGCCATTCAGCCCCTTGAGCCTGCCCCGCCATTCAATAAGATCATGGCTGATCTGTCGCAGGCCTTAACTCCTCTTTCGGGTCTGCTCCGCATAACCCTCGACTCCCTGAGATTTCAAAAATCTATCTCCTCCTTAAATACGATTAGTGGCCTGGCCTCCACAACTCTCTGAGGTAGAGAATTCCAGAGATTCACCACCCTCTGAGAGAAGAAATTCCTTCGCATCTCAGTATTAAATGTGTGCCCCCTTATTCTGTAACTATGTCCTCTAGTTTGAGATTCCTCCATCACTGGAAACATCTTCTCAACATCTACCTTGTCAAGCCCCCTTAGATTTTTAGATTTAGATTTAGAGATACAGCACTGAAACAGGCCCTTCGGCCCACCGAGTCTGTGCCGACCATTAACCACCCATTTATACTAATCCTACACTAATCCCATATTCCTACCACATCCTCACCTGTCCCTATATTCCCCTACCACCTACCTATACTAGGGGCAATTTATAATGGCCAATTTATCTACCAACCTGCAAGTCTTTTGGCTGTGGGAGGAAACCGGAGCACCCAGAGAAAACCCACGCAGACACAGGAAGAACTTGCAAACTCCACACAGGCAGTACCCAGAATTGAACCCGGGTCGCTGGAGCTGTGAGGCTGCGGTGCTAACCACTGTGCCACTGTGCAATAAGATCACCTCTCATTCTTCTAAACTCCAATGAATAGAGGTCTAACCTGTTTAGCCGCTCTTGATAAGACAACCCCTTCATCCCAGAAATCAGCCTAGTGAACCTTTTCTGAACTGCCTCCAATGCTAGTATATCCTTCCTTAAATACGGGGACCAAAACTGTATGCAGTACTCCAGGTGTGGCCGCACGTTACCCTGTACAGTTGTAATAAAACTTCCCTATTTTTAAAATCTCACCCCCTCGCAATAAAGGCCAAAATTCCATTTGCCTTTCTAATTACCTGCTGCACCATCTCAATCTGATTACAAATGCATATGGATGCTTAACACGCTCATTCGAAATTCTTTCCTCATTTATTTATCGGAGGATTTAACTTCTTTAAATGTCTCTGTTAAAACTGACAATAACTGGCACTGTGAGTAAAACTGCACACTGCTTTGTAATTCCAGGTTTTTTTTTAATAACTGAATTCAAATTCTCAACCTGCCATTGTGGGATTTGAACTCACATTCTGCTGAATTATTAGGCTGGGAGCATAACCACCTCAAATTTAAGCCTTGCAGTCACAAATAAAAGACACTTTTCATTCACCTATCCTCACTTTGAAGCAAAGTGTACTCATTGTTTAAACTCCATCACCTGTCTCTCTCTTTCACTCGTGTGTTAAACGATCCACTTCATCCAACAACAATTTACATTTATACTGCATCTTTAACACAGTGAAAAGTCCCAAGGCAGCTCACCACCACCTTCTCAAGGGCAATTAGGGATGGGCAATAAATGCTGGCCTGGCCAGCGACGTCCACATCCCATGAATGAATTTTTTAAAAACTCATGGAAGAGTCATCAAATAAAATATTATGCTCAATCACATGAGGAGATATTAGGAAAGGCGACCAAAACCTTGAGCAAAGAGGTCGGTTTGAAGGAGCGCATAAAGGAGGGAAGGGGGCTATTGACATTTAGTGAGAGAATTCCAGAGTTTAGGGCCCAGGCAACTGCAGGCATGGCCACCAATGATGCAGCAATTAAAATCAGATGCTCAAGAGGCCAGAAATGAAGAAACATAGATACTCAATGGCTCGACAGTTATTTTACTTGTGATTTGGACATTGTATGCTGCTTGGGAGATGTTCTTACTTCAAATAAATTCCATGATAAGTTAACAAAATTTTATTGCATTGTTAGTTTTTTGTAGTGCTTTGAAAGTATTATTTTTACATGCTTTTATTTTTATAGCTCTGATACTGACTGAACACACATTAGAAGGTTTTAGGAAAGGGCCGCAGTGCAGAGAATCAACAAGAAAAACTTGTGTAGGATGCACAGTTCCTGTCAGCAGATCTTACTTCCTGTTGACACAGCTTTTGTTCACACTTGCCATCAAAAGTCATCATTGTGAATTGCTAAAGCTTACGCCTCTCTGTTCTATTCAAAAAAGCCAGGCGGTGAAGGATAGAACTGGAGCCAATCTTTACACACTTGTATAGGCTTTTATTTATGGAGATACACATTACAAACAAGCACCTCCCCACCCAACAATCACAGTTTCAGTCTGTTCCTATTTATAGCAGCACAAGTGAATCCTCAGTTAATGCCCACCACCTGTATACAATTAAACACAATTAGTACACAGTTAACACTCTCTCCCTCTGTTAAATTATGAGGACAGGTTGCCAAAACTAGGCCTGCATTTCTTTGAATAGATTGAATAGAATATTAAGGGGTGAAATAATTGAGGTGATAAAGGATTCAATAGAGTAGATAGAAACTATTTCCTCTGATGGGCAACCCAGAACAAGGTGCCATAACCTTAAAATTAGAGCTAGCCCATTCAGCAGCGATGTTAGGAAGCACATCTTCACACAAAGAGTAGTAGATATCTGGAAGTCTCTCCCCCAAAGAGGTGTTTGGGGGGGGGTGGGGGCGTCAATGGGAAATTTAAACACGGAGATTGATAGATTTTTGTTGGGTAAGGGTATAACAAGACATGGAGCCAATGAAGTAAATTAAGATACAGATAAGCCATGATCTAATTTAATTGTAGAACAGCCTCAAGGGGCTGAATGGCCCCCTCCTGTTCCTAAATTAAACCTTGAGGCAAGGTATTTTAATCAGGTAGTTGAACACAATAAACAACCAACAGATAGCCCCTACTAGAGGTTAATTGTGCAGTCTTTACTCAACTGAGACTGTTCGTTAGATAAATATCATGTCCAATGCATCGATAAAACAATTCTACTTGTTTATGTCTGAAACATTTTTTAGTCTCACTCCACACTATGAATTCCTGTGGTTTAGCACCATCCAGTGGTCAAAATGCATTGCAGCCGAAATACAAGATTTATGAAGAGATGAAAATCAATAAAAACGTGACACAAAAAGTCTTAAAATGGGGCGGTTCGCCCCTGTGGCTGAACGATTAAATGTTATCAAGGCTGTGGTAGCAATCCACCCATTGCATAAGAGGTCTGCTTCCTGGTTTCCGCTGCGTAAGCTAATCATTGAGTGTAGGGCTACAATTGGCTGCACATGACAATTTGGACAAGATTTTCTTTTTCTTCCGCTTCTCGGATGGTGCCAATTCAAGCTGGAATCCAGTTCCACGAATGTTGCTTGATCTCACCCAAGGCTAGCCCGAGTGCTAACTCCCCCAAGCATACATTGCTCATGCCAGTTTTAACATTCAGTGTTAGCAGACTATTTTAACCATCCTGGCTGTGCTGAATACCATCCAAAAGTCAGATGGAAGTTACAAAAGGCAAACCAGAATCCAAGAGCCACAGGGTTCCAAACACAGCTATTGGTGACACCCCTTGCAAAATGCCCTGGAGGGAAAGGAAGGTGCTGAACAATTGGCCTTCTGAAAATGATGATCAGCTCCTGAACCAGAAGGATGTTCTCAAAGTTGCTGCAGCCCAAGACCTGCAGTTGTAAAAATGCCCTCTGGGCTGACCTTGGGGCACTTCAACAGTAAGAGATTTTGAGGGAGTGGCAGGGGAGAAAAGGCAGGTGTGAAGTTTTTTGGTGAGTCAACATTAATTTATTGCACACACTAGGCTAGCGTCCATTCCCCCCAACATCATTCTGTCCACTGCTAGTTAGATAGTGGTCTTCAAATGTTTGGAATTGCACAAATAGTGGGGGTGGGGTGGGTTGGAGGGGAATGGGTCCAATGATATTACATGGCCCTGATGCAATTTGGAAGTACCAATGGTCAGAGTAAGCGCTCCATCCGGTCCTGATAGACGTAGAGCACCTAAACCAACGATCATTGAAGGGACTGATGGAAAGCCATTCCAAGAATAGGGCAGCTGTGTTTCTTTTTAACCACAGTAAGTTTGATGCCCCTCCTGGGCCCCACAACAAACGAGCCAGTTGCTGCCCAATCTTCCCAGAGAATCGTCTCCCCCTCTTAGTCAGAAAATACTGCTCAGAGACGAGTTATCAAATTTCCTTTCCCCATTCATAAACAAGCAGCCAGTGAGCACCCCAAATATGTATGAATATAAAAATGAGTCTCAATCCGGAAAATGTTTTGTATGCATGGACCATGCATATTCTTGTCCATTTTTCAGGTGAGTGCAGATGATAATACACTCACACAGCTTATGGAAACCATTTCAATCATTAACATTTTTTCACTGATGTGTACACAATAATAAGGTGGGGGTGCGGGGGAACAGTCAGAAAATGCAGTGAAGTATGGGAAATGTATCTGGTAAATGTAAAAAACATTAGAAAGGCCGTCGAGTCCTTCGAGACGAGTAAAACTCCCGGAAGCGATGGCTTACTGGTTGAGTTGTATTCGGCCCTGTGGGACTGGGTCGGCCCAGACCTACTGGAATAATACGAGAGTATACTCCTGGCTGGCAGCATGTCAGAATCCATGAGGAAAGGCATCGTTACCCTCATCTGCAAGCGGAAGGGGGAGAGGGCAGAAATCAGAAATTGGCGGCCCATCTCACTGCTTAATGTTGACTACAAGGCTCTGTCCAAAGTCATCGCCAGTCGGGTCAAGTCTGCTCTGGAGTTGGTGATTCACCCTGATCAGACCTGCACTGTACCCGGCAGGAAGATCTCCGATAGTCTCGCGTTACTCAGGGATACGATTGTCTATGTACAGGAGGGTGGACACCTGCCTCATCAGCCTGGACCAGGAGAAGGCTTTTGACAGGATATCGCACACCTACATGATGGATGTGCTTTCCAAAATGGGGTTCGGGGAGGGAATCTGCAATTGCATCAAACTGCTCTACACAAACATCAGTAGCGCAGTCTCAATCGATGGGTGGGAATCGGAAAGTTTCCTGATCCAATCTGGAGTCAGACAGGGCTGTCCTCTCTCCCCGGTCTTGTTTGTTTGCTATATTAAACCCTTTGCTGAGTCCATTAGGAAGGATGCGAGCATAAGAGGGGTGACAATCCCAGGCAGTGGAGGCACTCAGGTTAAAACCTCCCTGAACATGGATGACATCGCCGTCTTCTGCTCAGATCCGCTGTCCATCCGTAGACTGATGAGCATCTGCGACCAGCTCGAACTGGCCTCGGGGGCCAAAGTTAACCACGGCAAGAGTGAGGCCATGTTCTTTGGAAACTGGGCCGACCGATCCTTTGTCCCCTTCACCGTCAGGTCAGACTACCTGAAGGTGTTGGGGATATGGTTCGGAAGGGCCGGGGCTTGCACCAAAACCTGGGAGGAGCGAGTAGCCAAGGTACAACACAAGCTGAGCATGTGGGAGCAGCGATCTCTCTCCATTGTGGGTAAGAACCTGGTCATCAGGTGTGAGGCACTCACGTTGTTGCTGTACGTGGCGCAGATCTGGCCCATACCCCACTCCTGTGCTGTGGCGGTCACCCGAGCCATTTTCCGCTTCATCTGGGGATCTAAAATGGACCGGGTCCGGAGGGACACGATGTTCAAACCTCTGGATAAGGGCGGGAAAAATCTACCCAACTTTGCCCTCATCCTGATGACTACCTTTGTGTGCGGCTGCATCAAGTTGTGTGTAGACCTCCAGTACGTAAACTCCAAGTGTCACTACATGCTGAGGTTCTATCTGTCCCCAGTGTTGCGAAGGATGGGCCTGGTCACATTGCTGCGTAACGCTCCATGCAGTTGGACCGTGCCGTACCACCTATCCTTCGTGGAGTAGTTTCTGCGAAAAAACACCTTTGACCACCGATCCATCAGGAAGTGGTCTGCACGGAATGTCCTCAAGGGCCTACGGGAAAAGGAGACGGTGGATCCTGTTGGATGGTTCCCCGAGCAGACTGCCAAAGTCATTTGGCGGAATGCCTCATCACCAGAACTTTCAAACAAGCACCAAGATGTAGCTTGGCTGGTGGTGAGAAGAGCCCTCCCTGTCAGATCCTTCCTGCACGCCCGAAGTCTCACCCCCTCCGCACAATGCCCCCGTGGTGGCTGTGGTGGGGAAGAGACGGTTGCCCACCTCCTTCTGGAATGTGTCTTTGCAAAGCAGGTGTGGAAAGAGATGCAGTGGTTTTTGTCGAGGTTCATCCCAAGCAGCTCCGTAACACAGGAGTCTGTGCTCTACGGGCTGTTCCCAGGGACGCACACCGAGACAAACATCAACTGCTGCTGGAGGACTATCAATTCAGTGAAAGACGCCCTTTGGTCTGCCCGAAACTTGCTGGTCTTCCAGCGCAAAGAGTTGTCCACCACCGAATGTTGCAGACTGGCACATTCCAAGGTCCAGGACGACGTGCTGAGGGACGCACTAAAGCTTGGGGCAGTCGCAGCAAAGGCTCAATGGGGAAAGACCACAGTGTGAGGTCTCCCCACCAAGCTGAACTGAGGGGCTGGATCCATGGGAAACCCCTCGAACTGTATCGGGAAAATTCCGTTTGCTGTAAAATGTAAAAATGTATATGGCATGAAAAATGAAATGGAAGGGTTGTGAGGCAACTCATGACTGTATAGGAGGAAACTGATCACCCTCGCACTGTTTGTAATTGTTGACTTGGTGCTGTTTGGAACTGTTTTGTCATGTATTTTTTTTTTACAGATTTTTATGAATAAAGTATATTTTGGAAATTAAAAAAAAATAAAAAACATTATTAGAAATTGTGCAACTGTTACCAAAGAAGTGTCAGAAAAATAGTTTGTCAAGCTGCATGGAGCTATTTGACTGTACTATATACCACTGTTGATGGCTTGGCCATGTGAGCCGCATGGAAGATGGCAGGATCCCCAAGCACGCATTATACAGCGAGCTCGTCACTGGTATCAGACCCACCGGATGTCAACGTCTCCACTTTAAAGACATCTGCAAACGCGACATGAAGTCCTGCGACATTGACCACAAGTCATGGGAGTCAGTTGCCACTGATCGCCAGAGCTGGCGGACAGCCAGAAAGGAGGGGCTGAAGAATGGCAAGTCAAAGAGACTTAGCTGTTGGCAGGAAAAAAGACAGAAGTGCAAGGAGAGAGCCAACTGTGTAACAGCCCCGACAACCAATTTTATCTGCAGCACCTGTGGAAGAGCCTGTCACTCTAGAATTGGCCTTTATAGCCACTCCAGGCACTGCTTCACAATCCACTGACCAACTCCAGGCGCTTACCCATTGTCTCTCGAGATAACGAGGCCAAAGAAGAAGATATACCACTGTACTATATACAAACAGTGAATTAAAACAGTCTTAATATCTTTTTATTGACAGTAATCACACCACAATTCATAATATTAGCATAAAAACAAGGTAAATACTTCACAAGAAATATAACCAAACCAATGCTGTAATTATTGATCAGAGAAACAAATCTCTTAGAACTGTCATTGGAACTCATTTTCTTTGTCCTTTCTAGATGTTAGATGTCACAATACAGGAGCTACCTTTAAATCAGGTTTTACTGTAAGCATTGTTCCCAGCAAAACTTTGCACAGCTAAAATAAATCAGTTTCCACATCATTTGATATTTGATCATAAAGCGTTTTTAAATTTTAGATTACTAGATGCAAATAATATTTGTTACCAACTTTCTTTAAGCTACAAAATAATTAAGTGCCACAGCCATTAATCATTAGGGTTTCGGAAAACTCCGCTAAGTCTTGACAGAGTCTGCTATAAACACGTTGTTGGCATTCAACTTCTTTTGGCCAGAATTCCATCCAGGTTTCACCTCCAATCAGATAGCTTATCCTGAAATTGAGAGAGCCAATGATTGAGGAAGCAAACTCACAGGAACATTGATAATGAATACTTTCTAATTAGCTGGAACTTGTGATGGCTAGTTATTATTTCTATGTGATATTTGACTCATGTTCTCCTTATCATAAAAAGGATATTGAGGCACTGTAGAATGTGCAAATAAAAGATTTACAAGGGTGATATCAGAGGCCAAAGGTATTAGGAGAAATTAAATAGTCTGGGGCTCTTTTCTCTAGAAAACAGAAGGTGATGGATAACCTGTTATCGAGACCTTTAAGATTATGAACGGGTGAACAGAGAGATGTTTCCACTTGAGGGGGAGTCCAAAACTAGAGGCCATACATATAAGACAGTCACTAATAAATCCAATAGGGAGTTCAGGAGAAACCTCTTTATGCAGAGAGTGATGAGAATGAGAAACTCGTTACCACAGGGAGTGGTTGAGGTGAATAGTATAGATGTATTTAATGGAAGCTGGATAAACACGAGTGTGAACGGAATTGAAGGATATGATGATATGGTGAGGTGAAGAGGGATGGGAGGAGGTTCATGTGGAGCATAAACACTGGCATGAATCAGTTGTGTTGAATGGCCTGTTTCTGTGCTGCATATTCTATATAGTTCTATGTCATTATTCTAATTCGCATTTCCAAAAATCAGCATGAATATACAATTGTTTAGGTTATTATGGGATTAAAGACAGAAAAAAGGACATATAATTTTCCATAATCTCAAATTATTATAGAATGTAGTAATTTATCCCTCAACCAACAATACAAAAACAGATTTCCTGGTCATTATCACATTGCTGTTGCTAAGAGCTTGCTGTGTGCAAACTAGCTGTTGTGTTTCTTATGTTACAACATTGACTACACTTCAAAAGAACTCCATTGACTGTAAATGTGTTGGGACACCTCGAAAAGCGCTATATAAATGCAAACTCTTTCTTCTTTCTCCCTTATTTATCGCGAAGGGTGCCCAATGGCTGAAGCAAGTGTGAGAATTGCCCCTTCAACCAAAAATAATGTCTGGATGTGCTACACCAGAGGAATGTAAAGATTTTGGAGCTGATAGGAATATGTCCACAAAACCCAGGCCCAACAAGTGTGACAGAGCTGAACATTATATGTTCTAAATTGTTGTCCAGAGTGGACACTCTACTTTCCATCTCTCATCGGGAATTAGACAGCCAGCTTCTTCAGATTACAATATCATGAGGTTTTTAGAAAGAAGTGTTTCATTTTCTAAAGGGCATTTCTTCAGATTAACAATAAAATATCAATTGTGGGAAAATGCAGGAAACGAAAACAAAGAGTAAAATCAGTTCCGAACGTACAGCTTACCTTTCACCGTCATACCACAAATCTGATCCCTCCCCCATTATTAAATAATCTTTTCCCAAGTCCACGTGAAACGTCCCTTCACAGTTGGCATGAGTGATTAGTGTTCTTAAGTCTTCATTCACAACTGGATCGCTTCCTAAGTACAAAATCCACAGAGTCAGATGGAAGATTATTCTGATTGAGCATAGTTCAATGTTTTCTAATACATTAGTCACTAACTACATGTGGCTAATTGGGAATCTAGATTTGGTGAATGACATTTCTAATTATTAAATAAAAACTCTATAATTGACACCGTCATTGAGTGTGTGTAGAGTCATAGAATGGTTACAGCACAGAAGGAGTCCATTCGGCCCATCGTGTCCATTCTGGCTCTCTGCAGGAGCAACTCACCTAGTCCCACTCCCCCGCCATTTCCCAGCAGCCCTGCAAATTTTTCTCCTCAGATAATTATCCAATTCCCTTTTGAAAGCCATGATTGAATATTTTGTTTTATTCGTTCCGGGGATGTGGGTATCGCTGGCTAGGCCAACATGTATTGCCCATTCCTAATTGCTCTAGAGAAGGTGGTGGTGAGCTGCCTTCTTGAACTGCTGCAATCCATGTGGGGTCCCTATTGACTTCACAGCCGTTAGATACAACTGAGTGGCATGCTAGGCCATTTCAGAATGCATTTCAGAGTCAACCACATTGCTGTGGTCTGGAGTCACATGTAGGCCAGACCAGGAAAGGACAACAAATTTCCTTCCCTAAAGGACATTAGGTATGAGTGAACCAGATGGGTTTTTACAACAATTGGACAATGGTTTCATGGCCATCATTACATTTTTATTAATTGAACTCAAATTCCACCTTTGGTCATGGTGGGATTTGAACCCATGTCCCCAAAGCAATACCCTGGGTCTCTGGGTTACTAGTCCAGTGACAATACCACGATGCCACAACCTACACCACACACAGATACTGAAGCAGTCCAGGTCCACATGCAGCAAGACCTGGATAACATCCAGGCTTGGGCTGATAAGTGGCAAGTAACATTTGCACCACACAAGTGCCAGGGAATGAAATGACCATCTCCAACAATGGAGAATCTAACCATCTCCTCGACATTCAATGGCATTCTTCTTTGGCCTCCTTATCTCGAGAGACAATGGATACACGCCTGGAGGTGGTCAGTGGTTTGTGAAGCAACACCTGGAGTGGCTATAAAGGCCAATTCTAGAGTGACAGGCTCTTCCACAGGTGCTGCAGAGAAATGTGTTTGTCGGGGCTGTTACACAGTTGGCTCTCCCCTTGCGCCTGTCTTTTTTCCTGCCAACTACTAAGTCTCTTCGACTCGCCACACTTTAGCCCCGTCTTTATGGCTGCCCGCCAGCTCTGGTGAACGCTTGCAACTGACTCCCACGACTTGTGATCAATGTCACAGGATTTCATGTCGCGTTTGCAGACATCTTTAAATTACAATCACTGAATCTCCCTGCATCAACATCCTCGAGGTTACCATTGACCAAAAACTTAAGTTGTACAGCCAGATAAATACTGTGGATACAAGAGCAGGTCAGAGGCTAGGAATTCTATGGCGAGTAACTCACCTCCTAACTCCCCAAAGCCTGTCCACCATC
The DNA here is from genome assembly GCF_036365525.1 of Heterodontus francisci. Lineage (NCBI taxonomy): Eukaryota > Metazoa > Chordata > Chondrichthyes > Heterodontiformes > Heterodontidae > Heterodontus > Heterodontus francisci. The sequence goes on along the minus strand of NC_090413.1, from coordinate 24,865,313 downwards.
TACAGGGCACAAGTCAAGAATGTGATGGATTACTCTCCACTTGCCTGGATGGCTGCAGTTTGAACAAGACTCAACAATTGCGATACCATCCAAGACAAAGCAGCCCGCTTGATCGGCACCCCATCCATCACCGACGCACAGTAGCAGCAAAGTGTACCATCTACAAGAAGCACTGGAGCAACGCATCAAGGCTCCTTTGACAGCACCTTTCAAAGCCGCGACCTCTCCCACCTAGAAGAACAAAAGGCAGCAGACGCACGGGAACACCACCACCTACAAGTTCCCGTCCAAGTCACACACCATCCTGACTTGGAAGTGTATCACCACTCCTTCACTGTCACTGGGTCAAAAACCTGGAACTCCCTTCCCAACAGCACTGTGGATGTACCTACATTTTTATTTTAGAGATACAGCATTGAAACAGGCCCTTCAGCCCACCGAGTCTGTGCTTACCATCAACCACCCATTTATACTAACCCTGCACTAATCCCATTACCCTCTCACATCCTCACCTTCCCTCAATTCCCCTACCACCTACCTATACTAGAGGCAATCATAATGGCCAATTTACCTATCAACCTGCAAGTCTTTGGTTGTGGGAGGAAACCGGAGCACCCGTGGTCACAGGGAGAACTTGCAAACTCCGCACAGGCAGTACCCAGAATCGAACCCGGGTCGCTGGAGCTGTGAGGCTGCGGTGCTAACCACTGCGCCACTGATGGAGTGTGGCTTACCACCACCTTCTCAAGGGCAATTAGGGATGCGCAATAAATGCTGGCCTTGCCAGTGATGCTCACATCCCATGAACGAATAATTTTTTCAAAAGTAGAGATGAGGGAGGCCATTCGACTTATTTTAACTCCTCCTTCCGTGGGATACTAAATTCATCCACATCACAGATTTCAATTGTGCTTTCATTGACTATAGTGCTGTGCCTCCACCATTCCAGGTATTAACCTCTGTCTCAAGAAATGCTGCCTAATGCCAGTTCTAAACTTCATCTTTACCAGCTAGTAACTGCTGCTCTCTCAACCCTTTGCCCATTAAACTGCTGATTATACAACTTCCCCTCCTGCTCCCCATGATTGCTCATATTGTTAATGTCTCCCTTTCCTCTGGTGCTATTCTCTCTCCCTTTCAAATCTGCCATCACCACCCCAACCGCCCTGACCTGTCTGTCCTTCCAAACTACCAGCCTCCCAAACCTGTATCCATCTTTCCCGCCGAAACACTGAAATGGCCCTTATCAAAGTCACATAGTATGTGACTATGATGGTGATGTACTATCCCTCCTCATCTGCTTGCCACGTCTGCAGTCTTTCACAGAGTTGACCACACCATCCTTCTCTCCAACACCTTTCCTCCACTCTCACATGAGTATGACTGTTGTCACCCGTTCCATTCTTATCTATCTGGTCATAACTAGAGAATCACCCATCAAATTTTATTTGATAGCGTTCCTGATACTTTGTGACATTTTACTATGCTAAAGGTGCTATATAAATGCAAGTTGTTGTATGTCAACATTTCCCATTCAATTCGCCATGCCAACTATTATGGGCACTAAGTGGCCGTGTGGAGCAAGTGTCGTTAATATCGCCCAGCATTAAAGTTTGCTATTCTACTTCATATCAATGTGCACGAGCATAAATTATTTATTTTTCTGATAGCGTGCTTTCTCGATGGTCGGGTTATGGAGCGTGAAAATAACTCACCTTGTTTTATCACAGTCAGAATTTTCATTTTGTAGTAAAAGTAACTGTCTTCCTTTTTCTTCTCTTGAAATGTTACTTTGTAAACTAAAAGCGATAAAATAGATTTGAAAAAAATATGTTAAATATTGTTGGTCGTGTATCATTACACCGTACAAGTTCTGCGGCTTTGCTCACAAATGAGCAGCAGAGTTGCCGTGCTTGGCCACTAACCAAGTGTGTGTCTTAAAAGCTTCTGCTCTAAATCAGCAAGCTTAGGTATGGCCAATCAAGGAGTGATTGTAACTGCTATGACCTCCTCAAGTCAGAGGCAGATTGCTCTTACTGCATTTTTGGGTAAGTCAGAGGTCAGAATGACTTTTTTCAATCTTGTTTTTAGGTATGGCACAGAATTTGTGATACCTCACATCTGAGAGACATGTTTCAAGGCAATTCCACCTCAGTTACAGAATGGTTTCTCTGTCATTAACCTTTCAAATATTTCTCCTGGCTTGCTTACAGCCGCATCTGGGTGATTGATCCTCAATTATGGGTGGTTCCCAGGCAATCTGGGGGGGCTGGCAACCCTGACTGATAGGGAAAGTGATATCGTAATAACATTATAACACTGTACCAGAGCAGCATAGTGTCCAGCCTACCCATATGGTAGGCTCCCTATATCAGCTGTGCTGCAACAGTACAGAAGAAAAGCCAATGATTTCCCAACAAGGAGAAAAAACTGGGCCATTCTCAAATATTTCCTATGATACAAATGAAAACTGGTATTTTCAAGTGCTTAGCAATTGGGGAGAGTGTGATGGGAGGGAACGGCGAGCAGAGGGGCGTAAGACAGAACAGCGGGATATTGCGGTGAGAAGTCGGGAGTGGTAGGATGGAGCAGTGAAAAGGCGGGCGCAGGAGGGAGCGGGAAACTGAATGCGGTGATTCAGGCAGCGATCGCAGGAGGAAGCAGGGAACAGAAGCAATAATCGCAAGAGGGAGGGGTGGCATGTGGAGGTGGCGATCGCGGCCATTGGAGGGGGTTTGGGTTCAATTTGTTTTTGTGTGTCAAATTGAGCAGTGCCATCTTTGTTACTGGCAGCTGCCTGAGACATCGCAGACAGTGACGCTTCAGTGCAGAAGGCTGCATTTGCACATGTGCCAGTACTGTGCCACCTAGCGGTTGCATTATCAGCAAATGCAGCCTTCTAATAATCTAACAATCATTGAATTTCATTGATACAAATGATAACTATCAATTAATGCTATTATCCACCGCCATTACAGATGCAATGATAAAATACATGTAGGTATGTACCAATCCCTTTCAGGGATCAGTCGAAAGGACTGATCAGTTTTACAACACAATATGCTGAACGATGAATTTACCGTAATCAATTCCAGGGGCACATGCCTTGTCCTCACGGTCTTGATCAGAGATACGTTGTTCAATCAATTTAACCAATATGCAGCTTCCTACAAATGCAAAAAGAAAGAGAATTTTATTTGTGAAATAACTGTGTTCAAATTTTTCCGATAATTCATTAAAATGAAAGTGGCAAACTCTGAATGGTCAACTTCCTTTACTTAATTTGTTTTTTTCTTTTCTCCTCCTTCCTCAAAACGCTCCTCTTCCTTCGTTACTTAGCTGATTATAAAATAGATTTTTCTCTTCCTTACTTCAGTTCTTGCTAAGGTTGTTGTTGATACATTCCAACGTAAGAAACAGGAGCAGGAGTAGGCCATTTGGCCCTTCGAGCCTGCTCTGCCATTCATTATGATCATGGCTGATCATCCAACTCAGTAACCTGTTCCCAGCTTCTCCCCATACCCTTTGATCCCTTTAGACCCAAGAGCTATATCTAACTCCTTCTTGAAAACATACAATGTTTTGGCCTCAACTGCTTTCTGTGGTAGCAAATTCTACAGGCTCACCACTCTCTGGGTGAAGAAATTTCTCCTCATCTCAGTCCTGAAAGGTTTAGCCCGTATCTTTAGACTATGACCCCTGCTTCTGGACTCCCCCACCATCGGGAACATCCTTCCTGCATCGACCCTGTCATCCTTCCGCAGTCTACTCACAATTCAATAAGATCATGGCTGATCTTCGAGCTCAAACCACCTTCCCACACTATTCCTCGATTCCCTTAGTATCCAAAAATCTATCAATCTCTTGAATATACTCATCAACTGAGCATCCACAGCCCTCAGGTAGAGAATTTCAAACCTCCGAGTGAAGAATATTCTCCTCATCTCTGTGCTAAATAGCCGCCCCTCGTTCTGAAACTGTGACCCATAGTTCTAGACTCCCCAGCCAGGGGAAACATCCTCCCAAGCACCTCCCCTTTCACGCCCCTTAAAGATTGTATATGTTTCAATTAGATCACCTGTCATTGTTCTAAAGTCTAGGGAATATAGGACACACAAGAGATATAAAATGTCACCATTGTCTATTTGCATATTTTATTAACTTTGTAAATGTATTTAAGTAAAACTTCTCGTAAACATTTTTTAATGCAGGACTTCTTTCAGAAGCTCCCTCTAAACTTAAACAACAGCACAGTTGTGTGAAAACTTGCGATCTTTTTGGATGAATCTCTGAGTTTTAACATGAATAAAAGAAAACGTTTGGAATATATTATTACAAAATAAAGATTCTAGTTTGAACTTTTGACTTCAAGTTAGATAAGCAACACTGCTTATTCAGGAAAGTTGCAATGCTTGTGCTTTACTCTGATGATTCAAATTCAGTAGAAGATTTCATTCTTAGTAACTTTCCATTGACACACCAGAGTTGAGGAGACAGTCGGGCATAGAAGCAACAAGTCCTGGTAAATTCTACAATTGATCAGTTTTGATATCAGCACTTTTAAAATTCCTTAAGTTGTACGCACAGGTAGTAGTGAATTTCTTCAGCTAACACTTATTGGTGAGTGGACCTCCATGTGTAAAGGGCTTAAGTATTTCAAACACAGTACTCCAGTACAATTTGTAATTTTATTATGTTACAAATTCTATCTACTTCAAGCAATAAGTTCTATGCTTATTAAATTGAGGTGGCGGCTGAAATATCTACAACTATTTGATTTGTTGCCATTATTCTTTAATTGCACTATTATAATGCACATTAATAACTGTTTCATTGTTGTTACAAACTATTCAATGAAAGTTTATCTACACTTTGCTCTCGTGTTTCTACATTCACTGCATCTTCTACTGTGGCCATGTTGCTGGATTTTGAATATGAAATTTAAACATGTGTGACACAAAATCTAACACAGAAATGTTAGGTGATGGACAAAATGCAGGCTAGGGACAATGATTTTATAGAACATGGTGACTATGCTCCAAGCAGGAAGCCATGCTCACAGGGAGTGTGGGTAAAAGAACAAAACTACACCTTGTAGCCCTATCTTTATCCCATGCTACCTGGAAGCAGGGTGCACCACGAGAAGAACAGGATTGCAGAATCGCCTATATAGATTGGCTACACACTGTTAAATACATATTTATACAAAATTATTAAAATGCTATGCATTTGCTGTGCTGTCAAAGCTGGGTTAAGTCAGGTTTGCACGAGTAACTAAGTCATAGCAATTGGTATATGTATATCTACTGATGTTAACATTAATGGAACTTCATCCCATGTTGACTGCATTATTGGAAATCACAGCACTACTTGATAATTTTAACTTAGATTATATCCCAAACGTAATGAGTAAAAGAATAACGTAGTGCATCAAATGAAAAAACACACCCATACAAAACTAATAACGGAATCTTACCTTCTGCACATTTGCAGACATCACCTTGACAGATTTTGCTAAGCATAGAACTGCTTTCATTGACATGGTAGAATTTAGTGCAACTGCTCTCTGTACATAGACAACAAAAATGACATGAATATATTATAGATGTATTAAGACAAGCGATATAATCAATTTAAGCACAATTTATTAAAACACCAAAATCTGACTTGCTAAAAAATGCCTTCACTTTTCAATTTAGAACAATTGGCAATGGAACATTGTGTAATATTAGCTCAGAAATTACTGTTTGCTATGCAAACTGTATAAAAGTTCTATGTCCATGAACAGAAAAGAAACAAATTCAAATAAACAAATTGTGATAATGAATACACTGAAATCCTTGACTTTGGCATTCTTCCCTTTTTGAACATATAGCAAAGCTTTATGTTTTCAGGTCAATGAATATTTTAAGTTTTACAGTTGCGTTACTTTAAAAATCTTTAATTCCCATCTTTCTTATAACTATCCTGTCCTAGTCTCCTCATGATGTATAGTTTTCAAGTAACTTCACATTTTTTGCTTCTCATCTTAATCACTGTCCAAAAGAGGTCAGTCAGTAAGACAGCTTTACAACTCCTCACCTGGATCGTAATATTCATAAATCTTAACAGAAGCTGGTTGAATAAGTCCAACTTTGAAGAACTGATGTACTTTAAAACCAAAACAAGTGTCTTCTACATTTGAAACCTGTTTGGAATTTAAAAAAAGAAAACCAAGGCTTACATATCAGAATGCAATTGTTCAGTTAAAGATTAGCCAAAAGGATTAATCTACATGTGTGGAATGAAGAAATTGGTGCAGCAATATTGGGAATAAAATTCACCTGAAGTTACACAACAAGGGGTTGCTTGGGAAGTGTTAAAGACAAACAAAACCTCACACTATTAAGGCAAGATTGAAATGTACAAGTAAACGTCATGAAAAATAATGATTAATTCAGTCCTTTTAAATTCTGAATCCTGGTGACAAAAAATTAAAACTCAATTTAGTTGGGCATTAAGCAGAAGAACTTTTAACTTTTTCATTTCGGCTTGGGGTTGAATTTCGAAAAGACTAATGTGATGAAGATGTCTTTCCTGGTTGTGCTATACGTTAGATGATGTTCAATAGTATCAGGCCAGCATTTATTGCCCATCCCTAATTGTCCTTGAACTGAGTGGCTTGCTAGGACATTTCGAGGGCATGTAAGAGTCAACCACATTGCTGTGGATCTGGAGTCACATGTAGGCCAGACCAGGTAAGGACAGCAGATTTCCTTCCCGAAAGGACATTAGTGAACCAGATGGGTTTTTACAACAATTGACAATGGTTTCATGGCCATCATTAGACTAGCTTTTTAATTCCAGATTTATTAATTGAATTCAAATTCCACCTTCTGCTGTGGTGGGATTTGAACCCATGTCCCCAGAGCAATACCTGGGTCTCTGGGTTACTAGTCCAGTGACAATACCAGTACACCACCGCCTCCCCTATCTCATAATTGTTGAAAATCTAGGTAGCTTCTTACTGAATCCATATAAACGATCAGCGATCCTCTGGTTGATAATGCCTTGTCTAGTTCAAATCTTGATATATACTTGTCTACTCCATCTTTAAGCTGAAAATAAATCAGATTAAATGTTAATAAGTTATGGTTTGTTAATATGTACAAGAGGAAATAATAATTGTATATAGTTTGATCAGGCACGGTTGGGGCATGAGCAGAAAACCACCATCAATATTCGAAAGTCTCAAAACCAATTACTGATACATTCACACAGGTAGAATTCTGATTGTATAATATTAGCTGGGAGTAATGCTGGAGTGAAAGGAATGCTAGTCTGAAATAGAGGGAGTAAGAGGAATGAGAGTAGTACATGAACTGGGGTTGGAGGGCAGCATGAATTGGGGGAGTGGTGGCGAGCAGGAGAAGAGCAGTTGTGCGAAGTGAAATTGAAGGGGAGAAGAGTGATAACATGCCTGTGTGGACTGGTGAGAAAACGACAATACTTACATTTGGTAAGTATTTTGTATTTGATTATGCTCCACATAACATGAATATTTCTTCTAAATGAGTGCTTCACTGGCAGCAGAAAGGTCATGTCCGTGTGAAAGCAAGGCAATATGGGTGGAGCTCAGGAATAGGAAGGGTGCAGTCACGATGTTGGGGGTTTACTACAGGCCTCCCAACAGCCAGCGGGAGGTAGAGGAGCAGATATGTCGACCGATTTTGGAAAGATGTAAAGGTAACAGGGTTGTAGTGGTGGGTGATTTTAAATTCCCCTATATTGACTGGGACCCACTTAGTGCTAGGGGCTTGGATGGAGCAGAATTTGTAAGGAGCATCCAGGAGTGCTTCTTGAAACAATACGTAGATAGTCCAACTAGGGATGGGGCCGTACTGGACCTGGTATTGGGGAATGAGCCCAGCAGGTGGTCGAAGTTTCAGTAGGGGAGCATTTCGGGAACAGTGACCATAATTCCATAAGTTTTAAGGTAGTTGTGGATAAGGATAAGAGTAGTCCTCGGGTGAAGGTGCTAAATTGTGGGAAGGCTAATCATAACAATATTAGGTAAGAACTGAAGAATTTAGATTGGGGGCGGCTGTTTGAGGATAAATCAACATCTGGCATGTGGGAGTCTTTCAAACATCAGTTGATTAGAATCCAGGACCAGCATGTTCCTGTGAGGAAGAAGGATAAATTTGGCAAGTTTCGGGAACCTTGGATAACGCGGGATATTGTGAGCCTCGTCAAAAAGAAAAAGGAAGCATTCGTAAGGGCTGGAAGGCTAGGAACAGACAAATCCCTTGAGGAATATAAAGACAGTAGGAAGGAACTTAAGCAAGGAGTCAGGAGGGCTAAAAGGGGTTATGAGAAGTCATTGGCAAATAGGATTAAGGAAAATCCCAAGGCTTTTTATACGTATATAAAGAGCAAGAGGGTAACCAGGGAAAGGGTTGGCCCAGTCAAGGACAGAGAAGGGAATCTATGTGTGGAGCCAGAGGAAATGGGCGAGGTACTAAATGAGTACTTTACATCAGTATTCACCAAGGAGAACGACTTGGTGGATGATGAGCCTTGGGAAGGGAGTGTGGATAGTCTCAGTCATCCCATTATCAAAAAGGAGGTGGTGTCGGGTGTCTTGCAAAGCATTAAGGTAGATAAGTCCCCAAGGACTGATGGGATCTACCCCAGAATACTGAGGGAGGCAAGGGAAGAAATTGCTGGGGCCTTGACAGAAATCTTTGCATCCTCATTGGCTACAGGTGAGGTCCCAGAGGACTGAAGAATAGCCAATGTTGTTCCTTTGTTTAAGAAGGGTAGCAAGGATAATCCAGGAAATTATAGGCCGGTGAGCCTTACGTCAGTGGTAGGGAAATTATTAGAGAGGATTCTTCGGGACAGGATTTACTCCCATTTGGAAACAAATGGACTTATTAGCGAGAGGCAGCATGGTTTTGTGAAGGGGACGTCGTGTCTTACTAATTTGATTGAGTTTTTTGAGGAAGTGACGAAGATGATTGATGAATGAAGGGCAGTGGATATTGTCTATATGGACTTCAGTAAAGCCTTTGACAAGGTCTCTCCTGGCAGACTGATACAAAAGGTGAAGTCACATGGGATCAGAGGGGAGCTGGCAAGATGGATACAGAACTGGCTCTGTCATAGAAGACAGAGGGTAGCAGTGGAAGGGTGCTTTTCTGAATGGAGGGATGTGACTAGTGGTATTCCGCAGGGATCAGTGCTGGGACCTTTGATGTTTGTAGTATATATAAATGATTTGGAGGAAAATGTAGCTGGTCTGATTAGTAAGTTTGCGGACCACACAAAGGTTGGTGGAGTTGCGGACAGTGATGAGGATCGTCAGAGGATACAGTGGGATATAGATCGGTTGGAGACTTGGGTGGAGAAATGGCAGATGGAGTTTAATCCGGACAAATGTGAGGTAATGCATTTTGGAAGGTCTAATGCAGGTGGGAAGTATACAGTAAATGGCAGAACCCTTAGGAGTATTGACAGGCAGAGAGATCTGGGGGTACAGGTCCACAGGTCACTGAAAGTGGCAACGGAGGTGGATAAGGTAGTCAAGAAGGCATACGGCATGCTTGCCTTCATCGGTCGGGGCACAGAGTATAAAAATTGGCAAGTCATGCTGCAGCTGTACAGAACTTTAGTTAGGCCACACTTTGAATATTGCGTGCAATTCTGGTCGCCACACTACCAGAGGACGTGGAGGCTTTGGAGACGGTACAGAAGAGGTTTACCAGGATGTTGCCTGGTCTGGAGGGCATTAGCTATGAGGAGAGGTTGGATAAACTCGGATTGTTTTCACTGGAATGACGGAGGTGGAGGGGCGACATGATAGAGGTTTATAAAGTTATAAGTGGCATGGACAGAGTGGATGGTCAGAAGCTTTTTCCCAGGGTGGAAGAGTCGGTTACTAGGGGACATAGGTTTAAGATGAGAGGGGCAAAGTTTAGAGGGGATGTGCGATGCAGGTTCTTTACACAGAGGGCGGTGAGTGCCTGGAACTTGCTGCTGGGGGAGATGGTGGAAGCACGTACCATAGAGACGTTTAAGAGGTATCTTGACAAATACATGAATGGGATGGGAATAGAGGGATACGGACCCCGGAAGTGCAGAAGGTTTTAGTTTAGGCAGGCATCAAGATTGGCGCAGGCTTGGAGGGCCGAATGGCCTGTTCCTGTGTTGTACTGTTTTTTGTTCTTTGTTTGTTGAAAGGTCAAATGTCTATCTTCAAATTTAGATCAAATTGATAATGGTCAATTCAAGACTTTGGGTCAGTGACTAGTCCTTTAACAAAATTGCTCATTGCATTTTTAATATTTACTTATCAGTGAAAGGAAATTCTGTACTCAGATTTTAGTTCTAGATAAAAATATACTGTGATCATTTGAAGTATATAGAACTAGAATTGACTGTTCAAGAGATGTATTTGCTGGCATACCATTGCTCTCTTTCAATATATTATGAGGTAGGGTGCTTCTGCCACTAGGGAGAGCAGAGAGATTCTAAAGATCAATATTCTCCAAGGGGATAGTCAAACTGGGTTCTGTCATAACTGAAAAACTTTCCCAGTCATGCATTTGCAGCCACAATTAAATGAACATTCCCATCTCAACCAACACCATTCTTATCTTATATTTTGGGAGACAAAGGGAATTAAGGGATGTGGCGATAGAGCGGGAAAGTGGAGTTGGACATTATGATCATTGTTAGGGAACCTATACTTCCACCACTGTTTTTGCTCAATGTTATTTCTTAGCTCCACCTGATCTGATTCTATAACCCAATTTTCTGGGTTAAGATCCTTTCTCATTACTGCTTTCATCTCATCCTTTATTATCAGGGTTATCCCACCCCTTTTTCATTTTGCCCATCTTTTCTAAAAATCAAGTATCCTAGAATATTTAGTTCCTAACCTTGGTCAACCACATCTCATCTACGAGGTCAAACCTATTTATCCCGATTTGGCCATTAATATACCTAACTTTCTGCATTCAGACGAGGCACCTTTAATTTTAACATTTGACTAATTTTCCTTGATGTGGCCTGGGTCGCTATATAAATAGAAGTCTTTCTTATTAAATAATAAAGATATCTCACCAAATTAAGATCTTGTATATCTGGAGAAAATCCTGTCAGCATGGAAATATCTGCAATCGCCATTGAGGAACTTGATTGGTCAAGATATCTGTAAACAGCAAGTTCTTAGTTTACTTACAAAATTAGCAAAAAATAACTACAATCATCAGATCATGTGAGCATTCATTGAGAAATATGCAAATTATAGAACACATCTGCATTCCCTTCTTCAGCTCATTATTTACTCTGACCCTGAAAAACATTCCTTTTGTTTACAGTAATTCCTTAATGGCAATTCTTTAAAGCTGTATAATGCCACAATCTATTTTTTTTAATATTTTCATTGAAATAAACTGCCGGCAAAAGTCACTTTTACTTGGAGATAAAAAGACTAAGGGATAAAAATTTGAACTTAACGGCAGCTCAAAATGAGCAGCAGCACTCCCATGGATATCAGACAAGCAGCTGAGACAGTGGAGGAGTCAAGAGAGGTGGTGGTGAGAAGTGATGGATGTCAACAGGGTACATGTGAAAGATAACTCCATGGAGGAAAACAGGCTTCAGTTGGCTTACCACGGGAACAACACAGCATCTAACCACCTCTACTTCATATTCAATGACATTACCATCACTGAATCCCACTATCAACATCCTGGGTGTTACCATTGACCAGAAACTGAACTGGACCAGCCATATAAATATTGTGGCTACAAGAGAAGGTCAGAGGCTGTGAATCTCCTGACTCCCTAAAGCCTGTCCACCATCTACAAGGCACAAGTCAAGAGTGTGATGGAATACCCTCCACTTGCCTGGATGAGTACAGCTACAATGACACTCAAGAAACTCGACTCCATCTGGGACAAAGCAGCCCGCTTGATTGACACCCTATCCACCACCAGTGCTCATTGGCAGCAGTGTGCACCATCTACAAGATGCACTGGAGTAACTTGCCAAGGCTCTTGTGATAGCACCTTCCAAACCCTCGACCTCTACTGCCTGGAAGAAAAAGGGCAGCAGCCTCATGGGGACACCATTACCTACTAGGTCCCCTCAGACACACTATCCTGACTTGGAACTATATTACCATTCCTTCACTGCCACTGGGTCAAATCCTGGAACTCACTAGCAGCACTGTGGGTGGACTGCAGCGGTTCAAGAAGGTGGCTCACCACCACCTTCTCAATGGCACTTATGGATAGGCACTGAGGATGCCATTTGTGACTTTGGTTAGATCCATTTCGGTGTTATGGCCGGAGTGGAAGCCTGACTGAAGAGATTCAAACATGGAGTTGCAAGCGTGGTGGGCTCAGATTTGGGTGCCGACAGCAACTTGACAGAAAAGGAAGTTTGGAGATGGGGTTGGTAGTTTGCAAGGATAGAGGAGTCAAGGGTAGCTTTTTTTTTTGAAGAGGGTGATAATGACAGCTATAAAAGGGAGGGGGGTTAGTACCTGAGGAGAGGGACCATTTACAATGTCAGCTATCTTGAGAACCAGGAATGCCAATTGGATGGTCAGCAGATGAATGATAACGGCATAAGGAGTGCAGAAGGTGTATCTAACAGACAAGTTGATCTTGGATAGGTTCATGAAGGAAGAAAGAATAGAAACTAAAGATGCAAGTTCAGTGTTAGGGTAGAGGGAGGTTTATCTTTATGAGCAAGGAGAAGGAGAGAAATTAGCAGAGAGAGCTGAATGGATGACCTCGATCTTGCGGGGAGGCAGTGGCAAAGTGGTAATATCACTGATCTGGTAATCCATAGGCCCAGGCTAATGCAATGGGGACATGGGTTCAAATCCCACCACGGCAGCCGGTGGAATTTAAATTCAATTAATTAATTAACAATCTGGAATTGAAAGCTAATCTCATTAAGGTGCTAGGAAACTATCAACTGTCATAAAAACCCATCTGGTTCACTAATGTTCTTTAGGGAAGGAAATCTGCTGCCCTTACCTGGTCTGGCCTACATGTGACTCCAGACCCACAACAATGTCATTGATGCTTAACTGCCCTCTGAAATGGCCTCGCAAGCCACACACGTCAAGGGCAATTAGGGATGGGTTAAATGCTGGCCACGTCCCATGAATGAATAAAAAATAATCTTATGTGACAAAGAAGTCCATGAGCTCCTCATACATTAGAGGTGATGGTGCAGGAGGATAGAGTTTGCTGCCTGTTACAGTAGATATTGTTAATCTTCATGTTTTGAATACTGACTGCTAATTTTATTAGGAACAGTTGACAATGTAAAGGAACTGAATCAATATTAATCCAAGGTTTCAAATGTGTGTTCATTATGTTTCCTATCAGCAACCTGTCAAGCCAATTCCTTGATAATATCAGGTAACAAATGTAACTCCAAACTATCGAAATCGAGTTTCTTACCGTGCACAGATTTTTAACAAAACAGAATTCACAGCATTTTCGGGTCGTTCATCTGTAGCAATGCAAAACAAGACCAGTTATTGCAATCATGAATGTCTTAATTCACAATTATATATTCAAACATAGATAAAGGAAAATGAAATTGTATTAATATAGATCCTTTCATGACTTAAGGATGTCCTTGTAGCCAATTAAGCACTTTTAAAGTGTAGTCACTGTTGTAATGTAGGAAACGCAACAGTCAACCTGGGCCCAAACAGGTCCCACAAAGAGCAATTCCATCACTGTCCAGATCAGCAGATCTAAGGTATTGATTTAGGGACAGATGCTAGCCAGGACACCAGGAGAACTCTCCTGCTCCTCTTCGTATACCGCTATGGAATTACGTGCATTTGAGAGTACAGACGGCCATTTCCATCAGTGCCACACTCCCTCCAGTACTTCACTGGTGGATCTGCTTAGATTATGTGCTCTCAAGGCTCTGGAGTGAGGCTTAAGCCAATGATTTTCTGTCTTAGAGGCCAGAGTTTCACCGACTGAACCAAAGCTGACACCTTTCTTCCCATTCTTTTCACACTCCTGCTATCTTTTTTCAAAAAATTTTAGAATTGCCATGTGATGACCCACTCCCTTGTCACTAGTCATCTATCCAGTGTCAATATTCACTGATTAAACTGAGTTGAAATGCTCTGGAAGGATATTGTGGGGGGTAAAAAAAAAAAGCTGAAACCTGACTGATCTACCACTTCCAATCGAATTCCAAATCTGCCATCTCCCGCCCAATACTCAAAATAATATAGAACACTCATGTATCATTTAACAGATTGATTGCCAGAAGCTGAAATACAGATTTCTCACCAAGGGCATGTGGATTATGTGGTCAATAAAGATTGTATTATTATAGTGGTTTATTTTACAAATTGTTAAGAAGAAAAGGAATGTTTGTTTTAACAAAAAAGATGAATGTGAAATGAGGTAACTGGTAGGTACTAGACAATGTGGAATTAAGACCATGGAGGGAAGAGACCAATGGATTGCAGGGATCGACCGGCAAGTCTAATCCTCATCAGCAGTCGTCATGCACCCTTCCACTGGAATTCACTTCCTAAATCCCTCTGACTTGCTACATCTACTCCCACCTTCAGATGTTCTTCGAACTCCTGCTTGATGTCAATTTCCCTGCATTTTTCAAACACTTTGGAATTCTTTAATATAAAAATATAAGAACATATGAAATAGGAGCAAGAGTCTGCTCTCCCATTCGCTAGATCATGGCTGATCTTCTACCTCAACTCCACCCTCCCGCACTATCCCCATATCCTTTAATTCCCTTAGTATCCAAAAATCTATCAGCCTCTGTCTCAACAACTGAGCATCCACAGCTCTGTGCTGTATAGAATTCCAAAGATTCACAACACTCTGAGTGAAGAAATTCCTCCTCATCTCAGTCCTGAATTCTTATTCTGATACTGTGACCTTCAGTTCTACACTTTCCACCCAGGGTAAACATCCTTCCAGTCAAGTCCCTTAAGAATTTTATATGTTTCAATGAGAATACCTCTCATCCTTCTAAATTCCAGGGAACATAGGCCTAGCAATGTTAAGGGCACTATGTACCAGTACAACTTGTCATCGATGTGAAGACTAATGGAATAAAGCATTTGCACATAGTGATCCAATTATTAGTCAAAGCATTATGTGAGGTGCAATCTACTCTCCATTGGAAAATGATTTGACTGTCATAGATTTATGACAAATGATTACATTTATTGTGTGACTTAAATAGCTGCTCATGTTCACCTACTTCCAGAAATGGGTTAAGTTTCGCAGAATCTCGCAAATCAAAATTTCCCCACCTTCCCCATATTTCCATGTTCAAACCTCTCTCTGTCCAAGAGGCTCATCACGTTCTGTTAATAATGTTTACCATTTTCCTGATTGTTACACTTCATGAAAGATGACTGCAAAGGGAGAAATTTAACTGCCTCAACCCGATGGAAACTAGGTGGAATAGGAGGCCAAATCCAAGCGGGTAAACTTTCAGCTTGCTTCCTGCCCTGCAACTATATTAACACCAGTGTTTTTTTCTTGGTGGCTGACTCGGGCATCAACGGCAATGCCAGTATTTATTGCCCATCCCTAATTACCCTTAACCTAGTAGCTTGCTGGGCCCATTTCAGAGGACAGTTAAGAGTCAACCACATCGCTGTGGGTCTGTCGTCACATGTAGGCCAGACCAGGTAAGGACGGCAGATTTCCTTCCCCAAAGGAAATTAGTGAACCAGATGGGTTTTTAATGACAATCTGCTAGTTTATTGGTTACCATTATTGGCACTAGCTTTTTATTCCAGATACTTCACTGAATTTAAATTTCCCAGCTGTCCAAATCATTAGTTCGGGCCTCTGGATTACTGGTCCATTAACATAAGCATTCTGCTACCATTCCCTTGACTGGGTCCTGTCACTTAGACAGGACCCCAATGCTATTTCAACTACTGAGAAAAACTAAAACATCCCATCATATTTCTTGACAGGATTCAAGAAATGCAAGAATGATTCTGGTTCTTGGTTGTATTACAGAGTGGGTTGTGTGACAACGAACTATGAGAAATAATGCTCCCCAGATGTCTTGTGCACAGCTCACCTGGAGCAACTGCTTGCACAGTTACTTGCAAATCAAATTTCTTGCATTCTTTGACTTTTCTAGACAGCAGAGCATGATAACTAGATACAACCTGTACAGTAAAAACACAAGTATTGGTTACTTATCAAAAACAATACACTTGAAAGTAATAGGAAAATGAGGAAGATAGAAAGACAAAAACATACAGCGTTCACCATACATCAAATTATACTATCTTTTACATGTTGCCCTCCAAGTCACATCCTGATTTGAAACTATATCGCCGTGTCTTCATTGTCACTGGGTCAAAACCCTGGAACTCCCTTCTGAACAGCACTGTACCTACCCCACATGGACTGCAGCCGTTCAAGAAGGCAGCTCACCAGCACCTTCTCAAGGGCAATTAGGGATAGGCTGGCCTTGCCAGCAATGCCCACATGCCATGAACAAATGAAAATAGGTGCTCACTTGCTCCGTGTATGATGTGGAAGATGTAACGCTTCTGAAACAGACTGAGTTTCTTCCGATAGCAATCCTCCAAAAGCAGACACTCCCGTACAAGGGAAGAGTTTCTTTTTTCCATGTACTTCACATGGCTTTTCTGCTTTTGCTGCTTGAGCCCAAATTGTTAACTATGTTAAAAGTTTTATGTTTTAGTTGTATGATTGCTTTCTGTAGGAAGTGGGAAGGTTTGAATGTTCTGGTCTCCATATTGTGAAAAGGAAATAGAGGCAGGGAGAAGGTGCAACAAAGATTCACCAGAATGATACCAGAACTGAGAGGATATAACTCTCAGGAAAGGCTGTGACTCTTTTCTCTAGAAAAGAGAAGGATGAGGGGTGACCAGATAGAGATCTTTAAAATTATGCAGTAGTTTAAACAGTATTATGTAATATTTACAGCACAGATTCACAACAATGATACTGGAACTAAGAGGTACACCCATCAGGAAACATTGAACAGGTTAGGCCTCTTTTCTCTGGAAAAGAGAAGGCTGAGGGATGACCTGATAAGAGGTCTTTAAAAATATGAAAAGGTTTGATAGGATAAACATAGAGTTTTCAGTTGCGGAAGGGACCAGAACTAAGGGGACATAAATATAATATAGTCACGAATAAATCCAATAGGGAACTCAGGAGAAACTTCTTTACCCAGAGAGTGGTGAGAATGTGGAACTCGCTACCACAAGGAGTAGTTGACGGAAAAAGTATAGAGGCATTTACAACAAAGCTAAATAAACACACAAAGGAGAAAGGAATAGGTTGAGTTGATGAACTAGAGTAGGAGGAGGCTTGTGTGGAGCATAAACACTGGCATGGACCAGTTGGACCACATGAACTGTTCTGTTCTGTGCATTCTATGTGTGATGGAGCTTCTTATGCTATTATCTGGGTGGTTAACCATGTCACAATGATAACATTTAATATATTACCTGCGATGATTCAAGGGATAAGTGAACGATGGACTGAATTCTGCTTACAGTATTGTCCTCCCAGACAATAAGTTCTTGGAACTAACACTTACCTTCAAAGTTCCTTGTCCATGCCCATTTGCTCTTACTGTAAACTTTTCCTTAGCGCTCATCTGAAATATAGACAGTGTAGATGAGCCATTAACCTTATACAGCATCAATTCAATATAACAAAAACCCAGGAAAAGACTGGAAAATCATGAGCAGCAACAGCTTTGATTCATGATATGATAATGGCTTCATTTTGTAATATTCTAACAAACTAAAAATGAAAGGAAAAATTGAAGGGCAGTTTGGTGATTTTCATTCTTGTTCTTAGGACGTGAGTGACAGGGTAGGGGGTGAGGGTTAGGAGGGCCCTTCTCTTGCATTGCCATAGTCCTTGAGGTTCTTACAATGGTGTGTCCAAGTCAGGATTGAGTGCAACTTAAGACAGAACAATAGAGGTAGTGATGTTCCTGTGGCCTTGTTGCTCTTACTCATCTCACTGGGGCTGACAGTTACTGTCCAAGTAACTTCAGTGAGTTGCTGCAGCGTATCCTGTAGATACTGCACACCATATCCTCAGTGCAATAGTGGTGGAGTATTGAGTCTAAGGGCAGGGCACCGAACAAGCAAACTTCTCTGTCCCAGATGCTCAGCTGCTTGAATGTTGTATGGCTGCATCCATTGAGATGGATTCGAGTATTCCACCCCAACTTGAACCTTGTGGATAGTGGAGAGGCTTGAGGAGTCAGCAAATGAACCAGTTATGGTTGGGCATCCAGGCTCTGCCCTGCTGCTGTACCCAAAGGGCTGATATGGCTAGTCTACTTACAAGGTTCTGGGCAATTGAAACCTCATAAGACATTGGTGGCTCGACCTCAGCAATAGTAATTTCATGGAAGGTTGAGGGGATGGTACTGGCAGTTTTCTCGTCAGAGATGGTCTTTCCCAGCATTCGTGGTAGAAATATTACCTCCCATTTGTCTGTCCCAGCCTGACTGTTGCACGAGTACGGGTGTATCTTGATGTGGGCAGTTTCATCAATGGACGAATTGTGAATCGAACTAAACACTTGTGAAACCATCAGCAAAGAGACCGCACCTCCTGACCATTTTACAGACGCAAACTTTATATTACCCTAAACAGCACAATCAAGGACGGTTTACACTTTGCATGGAAAAATAGCCAGAGTGATGGAATTTTATCCACAAAAATATCAGTAAAAATCTTGTAGTTCCTATAAGGGAGTGGTTATGTTAATGGACTAGTAATCCAGAGGTATGGATTAATTATCTCAAGACAGGAGTTTAAATACCACCCAATCTGCTCCCAAAAATACATGAGAGAGGCTCTGTCAAAATTTTCCCTTTCCTAAAGTGAAAAACCTGACATCTTTCTGGACTGTTGTGAGGCTAAAATTTGGAATTCTGTAATATGCCACTGAAATTCCTAAAGGTTGCGCAGTAAAACTGTAAACCCTTGAGCCAGCCAACACTAACATTATTGAGAAAAAGAAGAGACTTAAGTGCTGCAGCTACTGAAAAAATACATCTAATGCACGTAAATAAAGTGGGGTGGATGGAGGCTCTCATGGAGCAAAATTAATTCACTACTGTAGGTTGGTAATGCAGAAAAATTGGACTGACAAACAGGCACGAATGATTTACATCACCTAGTAGAATGACAATATGGTCAAAAATAACAGGAAGCAGAAACACACACAGTACATCTTTCAAAAAATGCTTTAAAATAAACTCTCAAACCTAAGTAATAACTAACCCTTTCTGATTTCGATACAAATGAATTTGATGAGTCGAAATGCCATGGAATAGGGTTCTGTCTGCCAGTAATGGTTACAACGACATCTAAATCAATTTTTTTGAATTCAGGAATCTCAGCTCTGTACTTGGCCAGACCTTGCAACGCAACCATTGTTGCCTAGGGGAAGAAAACAGTTATTGTTAAATATTTTTGAGGAGGAAGTAGAAATTTCAGACTAAACCTGCAACATTAACCATACTTGCTTGCTTTAGAAATAAGAATAAGTAATCAATTTCTTTATGGCTTTCAATTAAAAATCTTGAAGAATAATCAGGAGATTTCAGAAAAGCTTGCAGCAAAAGTACTTCTGGCTTCCAGTTGCTACTTGGGAATGGAGAGGAAAAGACACTAAACTTAAATATTCTAAAGAATAAGTTTAATCAAAAATGATTAAATATGTCATTTAAGTCTGGAAATTAGTTTTTCTTTTATTCATTCATGAGATGTGGGCATCGCTGGCCAGGCCAGCATTTATTACCCCACCCTAATTGCCCTTGAGAAGGCGGTGGTGAGCCACCTTCTTGAACCGCTGCGGTCCATGTGGTGTAGGTACACCCACACATATGTTAGGGAGGGAGTTCCAGGATTTTGACCCAGCGACAATGAAGGAATGGCAATATATTTTCAAGTCAGGATGGTGTATGACTTGGAAATGAACTCGCAGGTGGTGATGTTTCCATGCGCCTATTGTCCTTGTCCTTCTTGGTGATAGAGGTCGTGGATTTGGAATTAACGCAAGTGATGCAATGATAATTTTAATTTATTTTATGAGTTAGCACCTCTTAAATGGTCACAAATCATTCATTTTTTCCTCAAGAGACATCATAAATTTGGTTGGAGGGGCACTTATAGGCTGGTACAACATCCCTACTAGATTTTACAGTATCTGCAAAACAAATTTCCTAATAAATAGAAACTGAAGTTCATCATTAGAGTTAAGTACATCAGATAATTTTCTTATATTCATGTAATTACAGTATATTCTATTTTGGCTGGTTATTGGATACTGTGTTAGCTTGGCTCAGTTGGGTGCATTTATTTTCTGTATTCGCAGGTTGAAGATTCACCTAGTGTTTAAATTAGGCTGCTGATCAGTAGATCAATTGGGGAGTACTGCAATATCAGAACTGCCATTCCTTTTGGAATACAATTTGATAGAGATCGACTCCACTGGTGGACAATTTCCACTGGAATTACATTAGAGTGCTCGCATAACTTCAACTGATTGTGGTGGAAATTCTGCTGATTCTCATTTGATCCTGGCCATTTCCAGCACTTCCCATCAAAGTGCTGGGTGCGTAGAATTACATCTGATCAAATGTGGGCAGGAGTTTTCGAACACTTTGCAAATGGTGGAACTACATCAGTTGTTGCAGTTGCTGCCACTTGCGCTATAGCAATCCTGGAGGCAAGAGATACCTGTCTGTCCTTGGTATCCAACTTTGCTGACGCAGATGGAGTGTGTCAAGGCCAAATAATTGAACAACCTAATATTTTGCTTCCCTTTATGATCGCTCAGTAGCCACTAGGCATGGTTTATTGCAAAAGGCCTCCATGGTCTCTGGCAATCACCATGCTCCCTGTAGACAGAACCTGAGGCTGGAAAACCATCCAGGATCGGGGACACATCTTCATGATGAGGGCAAGGCCCCCAACTATTTCACAACAGTATAAAATCATCCCCCTCACTATACTCTGGAATTCTCCAGGCTTTCCTCCACCAACAATCCGAAGCAAAAAAAGGACACAGAATTACAATTAATTATTTCGTTCATGCTCGTCAGGTCTTGTGTGTTGAAATGGCTCCTGACATTTGTTTTGAAAACATTGGCCAATGAACCTCCCAAGTATCTCACTATGAAATCTGAGAGACAGACAGGGCAAGCTATTGCATAAGCCCAAGTCTTTCCTGTTTGACAGCAATGGAAAGATAGGCTTTCACCCCCACCATCCAAGATTTCTGCTAAACTGTTAGTTTATTTTCTTAAAAATTAATCATTAGAAAGGTAAAGTAGAATTGTGCAACCTGTGTGGTTTGGTAGCCACCTCCATACTCGCTCTTTAGCGATAGCCATTTCACTAATTTACCAGCCTGCTCAAATCTCCTGAGCTGCGTGAGAGCCAGAAGGGCATATCCTGTGGCTTCAATTGTGTACAAAGAGTTAACATTTCCATCGTCTGCCCAGTATGACTGGTCTAAAAGGTGCAAGAAAAAGAATGAGTTAAAGTAAATAACATTCAAATTAAGTCTGCCATCCATTTCAAAATACAATGGTACATACATACGAATCAGGAGCAGGCCATTCGGCCCTTGAGCCTACTCCGTCATTTGATAAGATCATGGCTGATCAGATTGTGGCCTCAACTCTACTTTCCTGTCTACTCCCTATAACCTTTGACTCCCTTGTCGATCAAAAATCTGTCCAACTCAGCCTTGAATATATTCAATGACCCAGCCTCCACTGCTCTATGGGGAAGAAAATTCCACAGACTAACAACCCTCTGAGAGAAAAAATATTTCCTCATCGCTGTCTTAAATGGGAGAGCCCTAATTTTTGAACTGCGTCTCCTAGTTCTAGTCTCTCCCATAATCAAGTATGGTTCTGTGCTCGCCAACTTACCAACATTACCAACTTTCAAGTGCATTCCCAGGGACATTGGCCCTTACGAACTTTAAAAGCTAGAACTACAATTCCAGCAGAATCTGTACCTGGTTAGTTCTCAGTTCCTTCTCAGTAAGGGGTAAGTAGACCAGAAAAAAACTCAATGGTTCTCCTATTTTTGGAGCTTTTAAAAATTAGGAATAAAAAATTTATTGGACAATGAATGTTAAATATTCATTTTAAATGAAATTTTATCTCTGCTCCCCTCTGGCCAATACCCTCAGCAACAAAAGCTACACAAAGAATTTCTCCACTTAAATGTTCCACCACTCCACTCAAGATTTCTGCTATGCTATATTCCAAAATAAGGAACAACGAGGGACAGTTTTTCTGCCTCCCTCCTCTACACCCAAAGAGTGCTGCTCCTGTTTAGACCCAGGAGTGCTGGGTCATATTCCTTATCATTAACATGATAAGGGGCGGCACAGTGACGCAGTGGTTAGCACCGCAGCCTCACAGCTCTAGCAACCCGGGTTCAATTCTGGGTACTGCCTGTGAGGAGTTTGCAAGTTCTCCCTGCGACCGCGTGGGTTTCTGCCGGATGCTCCGGTTTCCTCCCACAGCCAAAGACTTGCAGGTGATAGGTAAATTGGCCGTTGTAAATTTCCCCTAGTGTAGGTAGGTGGTAGGGAATATGGGATTACTGTAGGGTTAGTATTAATGGGTGATTGTTGGTCGGCACTGACTCGGTGGGCCGAAAAGCCTGTTTCAGTGCTGTATCCCTAAATAAAAATAAAATAAAACATAGCCCAGGGATGATCACACCCCCACCCCTCCCCCCCTGCACCTCCTCCCTAACATTAGCAATAAGCTTACACACGTGCAGGCTTCTCAGACCTGCAGCAGCACCAAGGCTACTGGATCCTGGAAGGGCTCTAAAGAGACTTCCTGTTCTGTCTTTAGCCCGTGTCTCCCCCACCCCCTCCCAGCCTGAGCCCATCTGATGGACAGATGCCCAACCGCAGACCAAAGAGTCACGTTTCATTAGGCACCCTGGTGATGGGTGCCCAGCAAACAATGATGCATGAACATGAAGCAGAATGGGTTGAAACTGGTCTTCAGCAGTAGCGCCAAACATGCTTATAGCCAATAATTCTGACTCAATGGAATAGAAACTGGGTATGGTGTACAACAGGCTGCTCATTCGCTATAAGCTCGTTTCACACTGCTAAATAAAACAATTTCACCCTGTTAACCTTTTATTACTGATTAGATCAAGGGAAAATGTTCACTGCTTCAGGGGTGCAGGGAATTCAGAATTTTCAAACTGGTTTGAGGTCTTGGGCTAGATTTCCAATCCAGGGTCGGGAACCCGAAGTCCAGATCATTTCCAGCTCCCAATCCGGTGCGGTGTCTGGCGCACTGCTATTTTAATATGCAAAGCCCCTAATTGGGCCAGAGACAAGCTCAGCACCCAATTAGTGGTTATGGGTGCTGCCTGGAGAGGGGGAACTGGCTCTGGAGGGCAATGCTCAAAGGAAGATGACAGCCCTGACTTGGCTTACCATTGCCTTGCTGCTTGGAGCAGGCAGGAGAGCAGAGGGCCAGTAGCCTCTCAGTGCATTCGAGTGGCCAAACAGTTAATCACAAGCTACTTGACCCACTCTACTCAAGCGATGGCAACTTAGTGCCACCACTTGGCACCTCAGTTTGAATAACCCTTTTTCTTCAACACTTTAATTCTGCAGCAACATCACAGTATGGCTCCACGCAGTGCTCTCAACAGGTGGGCACTAACATGCCCCAGTCTGTTCGCTCTTCCCGGTCGCAGCTTTGAAAGTGTCTTTCTGGAACTCTCCAGCTGGTTAACAGCTCTTCAACGAGCTTAACAGGCAGTTAATTGGAGGTGAGCAGACTGCTGACTCCCGCACCCATGCTTTGAAAATTGCTGTGCGTTCCGAAGCCAAGTGTAGACCCACACGCCACCTGGGAGCGCTATCTTCAAAGCAGCCTGCACCTGACCTCACCCCCATGGGTGTTTGAAAATCCAAACCCTGGTCTCAGGATTGAAGTCAGCCTTGTCTCAGCCTTAGTTTCTATCAACTGTAAATAATAAATTACTGTGAGATTCCCTGCAGAGACGGACAAAATGTCAGCAGGAAGATTCAGAAGGCAGACAGAAAAATATACACACAACTACTAATCAGACTTACCTGCTGAAGCAAATTTCATTAGGATGTCTACTTTGTCTTTTTGCAGTAGTGATAGGGCGTAGGTGGTTATTGTCACAGTGTACGCTCTCTTCAGGTCACCAATGTGATTCTCCAGGTAGTCTCCTGCTTTTCTGACACTGTTTTCATAACTCTGAAATTAATAAATCAGAAATTAATAATCAAAAATTAAATCAAAAGATTGTAAAATGACATTTCATCAAGTGTTAACCAACTGGTGTACTGAGTACACATTCACAGCAGCAATATTTATTAAACGTATAAAATCAGTTCTATTGTTTTTGCTCAATAAAATGGGACAGGACTGGAGTTGTAACATTTTTTTTGCAGTGTAAAGTTTAAAGAAAATCAGCAGGTTATGCCTTTGTTTAGTTTATGTGGCCATGGCAAGAAAGGCAAATATTTAAAAAATCGTCACCTGCACATTGCAAAATCACCTATGCTGAACACTCTGGGATCGCCAAAGCTTACAGTATCATTGCACATATTGCAGGAATGCTCTCCCAACCCATAGTTAATAAACGTGGACTTGTGTTCTTGTCACCCTGATTGCTGCCTCTTCCACTGACCCAGCCTTCACTTTCATCTCCATCCTCTAACCTATCCCCAGTCACCGATCTCACTCCTTTCTCCAATCATCTCTCCCTATCTCCACCTCTGAACTCCCTACTGCCACTGACTTATCTCCCCAACTCCATCCTCCCTTCAGTCTCTCTCTCCTCCCCTCACCTGGCCTCTAATCTCTCTCTCTCAACCTCCAGCATCTGAGTTAGACTTGCTCCTGCACCCTCTAGCTCCAAGATTTTTGCCCACAGCATTGTTGAACTTGTGAGGTGATAATTCTCAGCAAGGGAACCAGGGCGTCTGGAACCAAGTAAACAGGGTGCAAAATAGGATCAGGCTTGGCAACGGTGCCCTCTAGGCAGGTAGCCTGCTAGCAATCACTTCTAAAGTTCACACACTGAATAACTGCCACTTGGGTGAAGTTAAGTTGATTGATGGCAATGGAATCGAGCAAAAGCCAACTGTTTCAGATGAGATAGGAAAAAAATTGGAGGTAAATTCAGGAAAATTAACTAAACCAAAAGATTGCCTTGTGGTTTTGCCAAATGGAACTCTTTACCTCTACATAAAATGAGCAAATAGGTTTAGCTTCAAGCATTGCGATGAGTACAAATGCAGTCAGTGCAGCCTCGCTTTGTGATTCACGGTATCCTCCCTAAAGGAAGTTAACATACAAAAAAAAACTATGAAATGTTTATTTCAGCCACTTTTCCACATTATGACTTAAAGCAAATAGCAAGAGTAGTTAAACTGCTGATTTCATTTTTCTGGAGCTCGTTGTTTAGCAAAGATATTTTTTTCTTAAATCAAAGGCCTGAAGCAAGTCCAAACGAAAAGAAACTGACACGGAAAGTTTCTACAATTAGTGTAATTATTGAAAACTCGAAAGCCTAAAATTCATCTGAGGGAACAATGTGGCCATTCGGGAATATCAGAGAGGCTGTAAAATTCCAATTTCTATGTGAGATTTGCAAATCAAACGTTTTAAAAGCAAAAATCTAAACAGGAAAATTACACTTGACAGTCATCTGTTTTGTTGGATTTTGAATGTGTTGTTAAAATATTGAAAGTAACAAGTTTTGCCGACAACTTGCTTTGATATAGAGTCCCTCACATTGGAAAAATATTATAGAATGCTTTCCCACATGGAGAAGAATAGAACGGATACTGAGGACGACTGTAGAATGTGTAGTTGGAATTTGGGAGTGGGAAGAAGTATTTTATGAAGAGGGTTTTGAAAGCAGAGGGATTTACGGACGAAGGTCCAGAGGGCAGTGGTACAATGGCTGAAAGAACATTCACCCAAAAGGGACAGCAGAGGAGGGGAAATGACGCAGGGGTGAAAGCAGGCCGCCGGAGGTAAAGTGACACAAGACCACGGAGGCATTTCAAGAAACAGAAAGGGATAAAGGAGAAGGTTAAGGGAAGATTTGAGGGAGATGTTTAAAATTTTGGAAGAACTTTGATACAGCAAATAAGGAGAAACTTGTTCCAGTAGCAGAAGAGTGTCAGCAAGCAGAAGACCCAGATTCAAGCTCATTCACAGAAGAATCAGAGGCGACGAGGATTTTGTTTTAGACACAGCAAGTTGTTATGATCTGGAATACGCTGCCTGAAAGGGTTGTGGAAGCAGATTCAATAGTAACTTACAAGAGGGAGTTGGAGGAATACTTGAAGGGGTAAAATCTGGCAAAGAGCAAGGGACTGGGACTAATCAGATAGCTCTTTCAAAGAGTCAGCACAGGCACGATGGACTGAATGGCCTCATTCAGTCCTGCAAGATTCTGTGATTAAACTTTTTTTTAATACAACCATCTGGAATGATAAAGAGTAAAAGAAATATTTTGCGTACAATCATCTCTCCATGAATTACAGGTGCATCTTCTTTGAAGTTGCCCCCCGGTTTTTGTTTGTTTAATATCAGCCATTTTACTGCACCACAGAGAACGCCCGGTTCAATTGCGATCAAGTTAAATGACATTGCAAACACCTTCACCACATAAGCGGTCAACCTACAAGGAAAGAAGTGCAACATTATACCCATTTTTTTAAAACGATTGTGAGAGAAAACATCTTTTCTGGAGTAGTATAATAAAACGAACAGTATTTAATCGAAAGAAACTATTCACACTGAAACCTTATCAACACCACTGTGATTAATAATTCAATGACATCGACTTTGAAATCTAAGCATTATATGACTTAAGGTTCTGAAACTCCACCCCACCCCACCGCACACCCCCCTCCCCCCCTGTAAAAACCTCCCTGCTTCACTACATCTCTCTCCTCCTTTAAGACGCTACTTAAAACCTACCTCTTTGACCAAGCTCCCGGCTACCTGTCCGAATGTCGCCTTCTGTGTCCAATTTTGTTTGGTAATCGCTCCTGTAGCACCTTGGTAGAGTTTATTGTGTTAAAGGTACCATAAAAAAATACTTCTTGTTGTTGGTTCATAGCAGATGGCTGGATCATTAAGGAGAAGCCTTCTTTCTATTGCATTAGAGATTTGAATGGATTTTGTGTAACCTAAACAGCACCGACAACCAATCTTTTCTGCAGTACCTGTGGAAGAGTCTGTCACTCTAGAATTGGCCTTTACAGCCACTCCAGGCGCTGCTGCACAAACCACTGACCACCTCTAGGTGCTTACCCATTGTCTCCCGAGACAAGGAGGCCAAAGAAGATACTGCCATTAATGCATCACAATACTTTTGACAGTAGTGTCATTAGCAAGAAGACAAAAGCAGCAACTAGAGTCATAGACTCAACCATTTGTACTTGTCCGGTGCCTTTTGTTGCATTATTTCGTTTCTGTAGCATTGCCAGGGTGTTGCAGAGAAAGTCTCAGACTCCAGTCAAGGTTAACTAAAAACTCTATTATTTACAGTTACTATACTCTCTGCAAGCCACCTAAGCTAGCATCCTTCTTCTCCATAAGCCCATCTCAAAGAACAAAGAACAGTACAGCACAGGAACAGGCCATTCGGCCCTAGAAGCCTGTGTCGATCTTGATGCCTGCCTAAACTAAAACCTTCTGCACTTCCGGGGACCGTACCCCTCTATTCCCATCCTATTCATGTATTTGTAAAGATGCCTCTTAAACGTCGCAATCGTACCTGCTTCCACCACCTCCCCCGGCAGCAAGTTCCAGGCACTCTCCACCCTCTGTGTAAAGAACTTGCCTCGCACATCCCCTCTAAACTTTGCCCCTCTCACCTTAAACCGATGTCCCCTAGTAACTGACTCTTCCACCCTGGGAAAAAGCTTCTGACTATCCACTCTGTCCATGCCGCTCATAACTTTGTAAACCTCTATCATGTCACCCCTCCACCTCCGTCGTTCCAGTGAAAACAATCCAAGTTTATCCAACCTCTCCTCATAGCTAATGCCCTCCAGACCAGGCAACATCCTGGTAAACCTCTTCTGTACCCACTCCAAAGCCTCCACGTCCTTCTGGTAGTGTGGCGACCAGAATTGCACGCAATATTCTAAGTGTGGCCTAACTAAAGTTCTGTACCGCTGCAGCATGACTTGCCAATTTTTATACACTATGCCCCAACCGATGAAGGCAAGCATGCTGTATGCCTTCTTGACTACCTTATCCACCTGCGTTGCCACTTTCAGTGACCTGTGGAACTGTACGCCCAGATCTCTCTGCCTGTCAATACTTCTAAGGGTTCTGCCATTTACTGTATACTTCCCACCTGCATTAGATTTTCCAAAATGCATTACCTCACATTTGTTCGGATTAAACTCCATCTGCCATTTCTCCACCCAAGTCTCCAACCGATCTACATCCTGCTGTATCCTCTGACAATCCTCATCACTGTCCGCAACTCCACCAACCTTTGTGTCGACCGCAAACTTACTAATCAGACCAGCTACATTTTCCTCCAAATCATTTATATCTACTACAAAGAGCAAAGGTCCCAGCACTGATCCTTGCGGAACACCACTAGTCACATCCCTCCATTCAGAAAAGCACCCTTCCACTGCTACCCTCTGTCTTCTATGACAGAGCCAGTTCTGTATCCATCTTGCCAGCTCACCTCTGATCCCGTGTGACTTCCCCTTTTGTACCAGTCTGCCATGAGGGACCTTGTCAAAGGCTTTACTGAAGTCCATATAGATAACATCCACTGCCCTTCCTTCATCAATCATCTTTGTCACTTCCTCAAAAATCAAATTAGTGTGACTGTTACATCATCGCTCATACAGTGAGGGGGGGGTGCTCTCTCACTGTCTTCAGTATTAACCCTTTACCTTAGTAAAACATCCCAAGGCATTTCACAGAAGCAAGATTCTATAAGCTATGTCAATATAAGATTCCCAGAAGCGGAAAGGAAACATTTAATTCAATTGTAACATACCATGTGCTAGCATCTCGATGTGGAAATGCTGCATAAGAGCTCTCCGGCTTGCGATATGCCAGTTGCTGAATGTAACCTGAGTGCAAAACAAACCAAATAAAAAACAAAAATCTAAAAAGCTCTAGAAATGTGGGGGGGGCGGGGGGGGGGGGGGGGGGAAACACAAAAAGCTGGGGAAAATAGTGATCAATAGAATCATAGAAAATGGGAAAAAAACAAACCTGAACACATCTATGATGAACTATCTATGATTCCTTAACAAAATCTGTGCTGCATTTGCAGTAAAAACTGTCAGGAAGACATAGTCAAAATATATATGTTTCAATGATCATGTTAGAAACAGTCATTAATGTTTTTTTGCTGAGAATTGGATTAAAGGACAAGTTTGACAAGTATGTCAAAAATCAGTAACTGCAATGTACATCATTTACTATCCAGTTTGCGGGCAGATAACCTGAGTGGCCAATGTCACTTGAAAGTTGTCTGTGCCCCTTTGCTCATAAGTAAGAGATTTGGCTTGGCCATAAATTGGTTAGTCTGGAGAACAATCTTGGAGATAGTGACTAAACATTTTGTAACTGAATAATACATGCAGTAACAAGTACTCAATGTTTTGCACAAAAGCTTTTTGTTAATTATCTTGTCAGAGCTGAATCGGAATCAACAGTGATAGACTGAAATATAGACATAAGTGAATTTAAGAGAATCGCTTTATCGACAGAACTGTAGGGCGCCATTTATTTGTAATTGCATTTATCTAATGTTGTCACTAGCTTTGGTGAGCAAATGACATTTTGTCCATGAGAGAGTCTGTTGTTTCTAAACTAGCATCAGGTCCTAGTTTAACAGCTTATCAAGATGAATAAACTAGTTTAGGCTACCTACCCGTTAATCTCCTTGTCCATTCCTGTCCCATTCTGCTTTTCTGTTTTACGTGTTTACATTCTGAAATATTATCTGCTCCATCCTATAAAATTCTCCTGATCTGGAGATCACTGCGCTTTTGTTGGCTGCCCTGTCTTCAGACACACATTACAAGCAGGTGGAGAAGTTGCACAAATATTGGCCATCACGGGTTAAATTGTCTTGTGACAATAGCAGTGAGAGAAATGGTCCGTCTTCCTATTGCTGATTTTTCTACTGCCTCACATTAATAACCACAATGGCACAGTGGCGCAGTGGTTAGCACTGTAGCCTCACAGCTCCAGGGGCCCGGGTTCAATTCTGGGTACTGCCTATGCAGAATTTGCGAGTTCTCCCTGTGACCGCGTGGGTTTTCGCCAGGTGCTCCGGTTTCCTCCCACCACCAAAGACTTGCAGGTGATAGGTAAATTGGCCATTGTAAATTGCCCCTGGTGTAGGTAGGTGGTAGGGAATATGGGATTACTGGAGGGTTAGTATAAATGGGTGGTTCTTGGTCAGCACAGACTCAGTGGGCCGAAGGGCCTGTTTCAGTGCTGTCTCTCTAAATAAATAAATAAATAAATAAATAAAAACAAAGAAATTCTGCAGAAAATACTGACCAAACACAGCCAATCCCAACCAAAGAAAACAAGAGCACAGTCAAGGCCACTGAATGGTCCCACTTCCTTGTCAGTCGGTCTCCAAACCTGCATACCAGTTCATCAATGATCCAAGTTGACTCCATGCTATCTACAAGTGTACTTCATCCCACCACAGAGCCTCAGACTCTAACTGTGAGCATTTTATTCTTTGCTCCCTGTTGTCAGATTATGACTAGGATGCCTCTCTCTTAATCTCTGCCATGTCAATGTAACCTGAATTCCCTCCAGTTCATTTGCATGTGCATTTTGGTTGGTGATCCTCATCAAAGCCCATATCATTTTTTTTTCCTTTTTGCCCTTGTCAGAACCTTCTCTCCTACTACCCAGTGATGTCATCTTTCATGGCTCCCTTTCAGATGCTTTGCCCTCCAATCACTATCCCAGCACAACAGTGCTCCTCAATCTTAATTCCCTACAGCTGCCCCAGTCGGAATCTTGCCTTGAACATGCACTGATCTACACTCTATGCCCCTCTTTGCAATCTTCCAAAGATTCCATGAGACACCATCATTGCCTCCTTACGAGGAGCAACCTCAAGTACTCCATTTTACCATCCTTCTGTCCAATTCACCCACGCAGGGTAATCTTGCCAAATATTGCCTCCAATCAGTGCTGCTTGGGACCTCTTTCAGCAGATCAACCATCACTGCCCACTCTGCATTTCCTCCGAATAGCTACGTATATTCACATGCAAGGCATCACTGTTTCATTGCCATTGATAGTCTGGCTTTGGTAGAACTTGGCTCCTGAGACATTGTTCTCATTACTGAAGCCTTCTTTCCTTGTTAAGTTTTCCCCCAGCTGCCCACTCAAACTGCCATGGTGGCAGTGTGGCTCGTAGCAGTAAATCACCCTTGATCTCTCCCACTACTCCTACAGCACCTACTAGCTCCTCAGCTTGGTTCCATCTTGCCTCACCTCTACATTCTCACCCTGAGTTTCCACCCTGAGATATTATCCCTCCTTTCCCCACCAATCCTTTGCACCAAGCGACTGATCATCGACAATAACATCAAACTCCATCTCGGCTCCCTTCACCTGCCTTTGAATTCATAGCCATTCCATTCCCCCTAAAGTTCTCTCTCCTTTCCCACCCATGTTCACAGCCACCCTCTTGAGCATGTTACCTGTTGTGGCCTCAACAGCCTCCATCATTGATAAGATCATAATGGTCACCACTGTATTCTTCACCACCCATATCCCTTTGCCTCATTCTAACCCCACTTCTTCTGTATCCAACCTTGGGGAAAAAGATTCTTCCCCCAAGTCACATGCAAAAGCACTTTCTAACTTCCAACTGCCTAGCCAATGGCCCTCTATTCACCACAGTACTTCCAGCTGCCACTGATTGCCTCAAACACTCCATTGTCCCTAGAAAATCATTTACTCTCCCCCCATTCTTGTCGAATGAATGGAATTTTGAACGTAACTCAATTATCTCCCCACTTGTTGAAATCAATAAGATTGAGCTCAGCTGTCTTCTTAGGTACTACAAAGTACTGTTTCATTAAAAACAAGTAGGAAGGGAGGGGGTGTGAATGGGACATGAATCCTCGAAGAGGATAGGCTCAGCAAAAAAAAAGTTGAAATCTCTGCATTATGAGAAAAAGATACGGTGTGATTTTGAAGTATCACCTTGTTGCAAACTATAGCACTCAAAATGAGCATTATTGGCGTCATGTAGATTGTAGCCTCTCCTCTGAACCTGACTTATGTTATATCATCAGCGAAAGTCTCAATATGCATAAACTTGCAAAATTTAATTTCCAAAAAGAGAACACAATTGTGTATGAAGATAGTGATGTGTACCTTGTTTAATGTTCTTCAGTGAAGTTTCTCTGCGATCCATTCCCAATTTTTCCCATTGCTGGGTTTTGTCCAGAAAGTTTGTGACAATCACACCTGGGGTTATTGATGCCATATTCTGCTCTCCGCAGCCACAAGGGACTCTAATTAGATGGTTCAGTTTCGTTCCATCAATAGAATTTTCAATAGTTTCAGCTAATAGATCTCCTGTTTTGTTAACAAAATAAACTTATAAGTACAGTGTTAAATATATTTAAAAAAAACAAAGTTAGGTTTAATCGATGGAATTAATCACACTTTGAATCTCAGAAAGCAATTCCCCTCATTCACGGCCACAAATCTTTGATTTCTTTCACTCTGAAATCCATTGAGTAGGCACTTTGAAAATAATTCTCATAATTTGCAAAAGAACGACCAGTTAAAAAAAGCGTGAATGGACCTTTGTGCTATCTCTGCCCTCAATAGTATGATAAACCCATGAGTCTTTATTTTAAATAGATGGACTTAGCATTCAGTAGGAATTGGTCAGTCAATATCCTTATTTGAACAATATTTAAAAAATCAAAACACAGAATGAGGTCATTTGACACATTGCGCCTGTGCCAGGTCTTTGGTGGAGATATCTACTTAGTCCCATCTTTTTAATCTCTTCAAGTGTCAAAAGCCAGAGTAAATTTTTATTGTAAGGATGAAAAGTTCACATTCTGCCATCTTGAATAGTCCAAATATGCACAAGCCAGATAAAATCTAGCAATGCGCTTTCCCCTTCAGTCTGTACAAGAAATTGTCTCGGTTTATTTGCACTAGAGATCCCACACCACAATCAATGTACCTTGTACACTGATGAACGTCAGCGGCTCTGTGTTTGGAACGACATCATCTGGCACTTTGAGGTCAACTTTAATCACTTGTTCATGACCTAAATTGAAGAAAGAATATATCGATTTATATAAAGAAAATCTTTTAATCAAATCTTTGATTTTCTCAACAACTATTGGTTTGGGTTTGTTTCCTCTGTCTTTTTAAATCACCTTAGTTGTCTTCTCTGTAGTCAACTCCTGAAGTTTACTCGAGATTTCAGTGTTTTACTTCCTCCCAAACTTTCACCAATGGAGAACAAAGCTCCAAGATTCTGAGATACCTCTATTGAGATATGCTCAAACTGACTAAATCTCTATCAAAGTCTTATTTTTTCCTGTGTGGTATAATTTAGAAACCCATGGTTAAGAGTGAGAAATGATTAGTGACATTAAATAGTTGCCCCTGTTTTGCTTAAATTTTACTAGAGGAATAGAATTGATAAGCAGAGAAATTACGTTAAAGTTGTATAGAATTTTGGTTAGACCACACTTAAGACTACTGAGCAAAGTTCTGGTCTCCATGTTAGAAAAAGGATATAGAGGCACTTGAGAAGGTGTAAATAAAAGATTTACAAGGATGCTGCCAGAACTGAGAGGTTATACTCATCAGGAAAGATTGAACCAGCTGGGGTTCTCTTTTCTCTAGAAAACAGAAGGTTGAGGGGTGAGCTGATAAACGCTTATGGAGGCTGATAGAGAATAGGGTCAGCATAGAAAAAGGTGCTTCCACTTAGGAGGAGACCAAAACTAGGGGCTATAAATATAAGATAGTCACCAAAAAATCCAATAAGGAATTTAGAAAAAACTTTGTACTCAGAGACTGGTTCCAATGTGGATCTCACTGCCACAAGGCAAAGTTGAGGCGAATAGCTTAGCTGCATTTAGGGAAAGCTAGATAAACACATGAGGGAGAAAGGTGCAGAAGGTTACACTGATCGAGTTCGATGAAGAGGGATGGGAGGAGACTCATGTGGAGCATACACAGCAGCATGGACTAGCTGGGCCGAATGGCCTGTTTCTGTGCTGCAATATTATGTAATTATTTCTTCCTACTGCCACAAAACATTTGACTTGTAAATGTTCGATCGCTGTTCTGTTTTCTTATATTTCACATGACGCTATTGGAGTGTGCACTGCAACACTATTAAGCAAGTTAATGTTGAAAACACTCATCTTCAAATTGATTATTTCACTGAATTATTTGTACTCAAGGTGCATGATGTCATTGCCCATTAACAAATTCTTTTCTTCTTTATTAATTTCAGGGGCAGATACAGAAGGGTCAAATCCAGGTAACAAACCCTCTACTCTGCCCCGCCAGTGTTCCTCATCAAAGAACAGCAAAGCAACTCCTTCAAGCAGATCTTCTATTTCAAAGCTCGAATCATCTTCAGATTACCAAACAAGTATCCATTTGGACTTAATCATGGTCAGTATTATACGGGAGCCCACAGCCATTACAAACTTAACTCATTCCATTTCAAATCCTACAGTTAGCAAAGAGGAGAATTTCGCCCATGCAATCACTCTGAGCTTGCAGTTGCACACAGGTCTCTCAGATGAAATGTTAATGTGGTAACACACTCTGGACTTTGAAAAGCCATCAACCTTGTAAACCTGGACAGTTCTCTCGCTGCTGCCTTGAATCCAAGGTGCCGAATTCTCCAGCTCTCCCGTAAAATGCACCAATTATCTAATGAATGAATCCCTTACTGCACCCTGACTGATATTATATAATCCCATGACTGTTGTAAAAAACCCTGTATATAACCGCTGTAGTTCGGTGTCAACTTTTGTTTGATAATTGCTCCTGTGCCACGCCTTAGGATGTTTTACTATATTAAAGGTGCAATATAAATGCAAGCTATTGCATAAACCAAACAAAAATAGCATTAATGATGTTTTGATAACAACTTGTTATAAGAATGTTAATGGTGAACAAGGATCTAACCTTTGGGATCCAAATCGTAAGTTTGCACTGGCCGTTCGATTTTTTTCCCCTCTGGCTACAAGAAAAAAACAGAATGCAATGAGTATAATAGAGTTTGGTTTCTTCTGGGTCTAAATTTTTTTGCTGAAGCTACTATGACACCTAGCTTAACACATTCTGAGCAAGACAATTCCCCCAGAATTCCTGGCACCAGTGTCATCACACACCCTGAATCTGGCCCTTACTCAACATTCGCCATCCTGGAATTGACAGAGGCCAGCGAGCTGCTAGAACAGTCCTGCCCAATTTTCCACTCCCTGTTTGGCCAAAATCATAATTTGTAATTCGCCACGATTTCTATCAGATGTTAGGGTTTGCGTCTTGAGAGTTAGGTGTCTGCTACCAAGATCTTTTATATAGCTAACAATCCACAGTTCTGTTTCAGAGATTCAATCCCAATTGAGAAATTTGAGTCTAGGATGAGCTAACTTATTAAAAAAAGAAAAGATCTAAGAGAATGGTTTCAGATATGAGGGACTTCAGCTACGTGGATAGTTTGGAGAAGCTGGGGTTGTTCTCCTTAGAGAAGAGAAGGTTGAGAGAGGATTTAATAGATGTGTTCAAAATCAGGAGGGTCTAGACAGAACAGATAGAGAGAAATTGTTCCCACTGGCAGAAGGGCTGAGAAGCAGAGGAAACCAGTTTAAGGTGAATGTCAAACGAACCAAAGACAACAGGAGAAAAAACATTTTTACGCAGCGAGTGGTTCAGATCAGAATGCACTGCCTGAGAACATTTAAGCTATGAAGAGAGGTTGGATAGGCTTGGGTTGTTTTTGCTGGAGCAGAGAAGACTGAGGGGTGACCTGATCGAGGTGTACAAGATTATGAGGGGCATGGACAGGGTGGATAGGGAGCAGCTGTTCCCCTTAGTTGAATGGTCAGTTACGAGGGGTCACAAGCTTAAGGTGAGGGGCGGGAGGTTTAAGAGGGATTTGAGGAAGAACTTTCTGACAGTCTGGAATGCCCTGCCTGGGAGGGTGGTAGAGGCGGGTTGCCTCACATCCTATAAAAAGTACCTGGATGAGCACTTGGCACGTCATAACATTCAAGGCTATGGGCCAAGTGCTAGCAAATGGGATTAGGTAGACTGGTCAGGTGCTTTAAAGCATCGGTGCAGACTCGATGGGCCGAAGGGCCTCTTCTGCACTGTATTATTCTGTGATTCTGATTCTGTGTGTTGGAGGCAGATTCAATCATGGCTTTCAAAAGGGAATTGAATAATTACCTGCAGGGAAAAAAAATTGCAGGGCTACAGAGAAAGGGCAGGGGACTGGGACTAGCTAAATTGAAACTAGCTAAATTGCTCTTGGAGAGAGCCGGCATGGGCTTGAAGGGCCAAATAGCCTCCTCTGTGCAGAAACCAATCTATGATTGTATAATCGCTAAATTAGAGTGCCATGAATGCTAAGAACATCCAGAACTTTCATACTTACCACCACTAGAAGGGTTTTTCTCACACCATCAGTAACAAGTCTGTCATAAACTGAGGCCTTGACTTCAATTACTACTTCTCCAATATTCAATGGAACTATCACATAAGGCACGGCAACAGATCCTTTTTTAGGGACAGTAACTGTTATTTTTAATCTATTGTTCGGTTTTGCACCGCTGCAGATGTTCTCATTGAAAGGAATCTCTACACGCACCTAGAATTTAAAAATGCAATTAAATTATAAAGAATTATTAAAAGGTGGAATTATTTATGTCAAGAATCTATATCTAATAATACACAGCTATATTACGTCAAAAATTGTAGACGCAACACTCCATACTCATTTGTTTCAATGCGCACTTGTGATCTGCAACTTGAGACTGAAAAATCTATTTTCCACGCTCCTTGAGCGATTAAACTGTGATTGACTGCGAGTATATGTGTAAACTTGGTGGTTTAAATTCACACAGCGTCATCTTAGCAAGAGAATAATGCATGGTGCGGAGGGCAAATCTCAGATCAGAACTGGGGCTATAAACCAATTGCAATGGCCACAGAGGCCTGCTGCTACAGGAGGAAGAGGCTGCCTCTGAGCTGCTTGAAAAGCAAGCAGTGTGTTTGGCCAAGCTTTTCAACAACATATCTTTATATAACACCTTTAAAGTAGTAAAACATCCAAAGACAACCAGCACCTGAAGCCTGGAAATTCTTCAGCACCCGAGGCCTGGAGTACTTGCAACTCCCGAGGTCTGCTGCACCCGAGGCCTGGAGTACCTGCAGCTCCCGAGGCCTAGAGTACCTGCAGCACCCGAGGCTTAGAGTACTTGCAGCACCCGAGGCCTAGAGTACCTGCAGCACCCGAGTATCTGCAGCACACGAGGCCGAGAGTACCTGCAGCACTTGAGGCTTAGAGTACCTGCAGCACACGAGACCTAGAGTACCTGCAGCACGCAAGGCCTGCAGCACCTGAGGCCTAGATTACCTGCAGCACCCGAGGCCTAGAGTACCTGCAGCACCCGAGGTCTGCAGCACTCGAGGCTTAAAGTACCTGCAGCACCCGAGGCCTGCACCTCCCAAGGCCTGCAGCAATCGAGGCCAGGAGAACCTGCAGCTCCCGAGGCCTGCAGCACTTGAGGCCTAGAGTACCTGCAGCTCCCGAGGCCTGCAGCGCTCGAGGCCTAGAGTACCTGCAGCTCCCGAGGTCTGCAGCACCCGAGGCCTAGAGTACCTGCAGCTCCCGAGGCCTAGAGTACCTGCAGCTCCCGAGGTCTGCAGCACCCGAGGCCTAGAGTACCTGCAGCTCCCGAGGCCTAGAGTACCTGCAGCTCCCGAGGTCTGCAGCACCCGAGGCCTAGAGTACCTGCAGCTCCCGAGGCCTAGAGTACCTGCAGCTCCCGAGGTCTGCAGCATCCGAGGCCTAGAGTACCTGCAGCTCCCGAGGCCTAGAGTACCTGCAGCTCCCGAGGCCTAGAGTACCTGCAGCTCCCGAGGTCTGCAGCACCCGAGGCCTAGAGTACCTGCAGCTCCTGAGGCCTAGAGTACCTGCAGCTCCCGAGGTCTGCAGCACCCGAGGCCTAGAGTACCTGCAGCTCCCGAGGTCTGCAGCTCCCGAGGCCTAGAGTACCTGCAGCTCCCGAGGCCTGCAGCAGTGATTTTCCTCTCCTGTCAATATTTTCCAAGTGAGGCAAACCCTGAAAAATTTGTTACAGTCAGCAGCAGGATACATGTTAGGTGCAAAAAAAAAAACCCCACCCTGCTGACATTATGTGGATTTCAGTTAAATAGGGGGGAAAAGAAATCACAGCTTTGGCATTAATGTAAAAAGGAAGTTAAGCCAGAGTGATTACCTGACCCAGCACAAGAGCAATTAATCTTTAATTGACCCAAAAATACAGTCGTTATCTTAAAGAGACATTAA